>NW_026536032.1:1200000-1508310 GCF_028551555.1 Melozone crissalis
TGCCGCTCACTGTGCTCTGCGGTGTGCGCCTTCTGCCGAAAGAAGTCCGGGAGCGATGCTTAGCTCTGCAGAGTACCATACGTGCTTCTTTAGCCTCTCTTCTCGTCTACATCTTAGCAAAAAGCTTTTCCACTCTGTCTGGCAAAGAGAAACTGTGCCAGCACAGAAAACATCTCCCATCGTGTTCTAGAGGCTGCACGCAGGTCTGCCGAGTGTTTTGCAAGAAGAGAAAGAAAGTTGTCCAAAACAGCTTGCAACCGAATGTTCATGTGAATAGAAAAGGCAGGAGACTGGTCAGGTACTGTTTTCTCTCAGTTGGCAAGCTGCGCACACAATCGCAGTATTGTACAGCTTGTTTTATCACCTTTGCGAAGCTGCCGCTCTCTCCGGCTCCCGGAGACGAAGAAGCTGCTTCTTCGCGCAAAGACGATTCTGCCGCTCACAGTGCTCTTCGGTGTGCGCCTTCTGCCGAAAGACGTCCGGGAGCGGTGCTTAGCTCTGCAGAGCACCGTACCTTCGTCTTTAGCCTCTCTTCTCGTCTACATCTTAGCAAAAAGCTTTTCCACTCTGTCTGGCAAGGAGAAACTGTGCCAGCACAGAAAACATCTCCCATCGTGTTCTAGAAGCTGCACGGAGGTCTGCCGAGTGTTTTGCAAGAAGAGAAAGAAAGTTGTCCAAAACAGCTTGCAATCGAATGTTCATGTGAATAGAAAAGGCAGGAGAGTGGTCAGGTACTGTTTTCTCTCACTTGGCAAGCTGCGCACACAATCGCAGTGTTGTACAGCTTGTTTCATCACCTTTGCCAAGTTGCCGCTCTCTCCGGCTCCCGGAGACGAAGAAGCTGCTTCTTCGCGCAAAGACGATTCTGCCGCTCACAGTGCTCTGCGGTGTGCGCCTTCTGCCAAAAGAGGCACGGGAGCGGTGCTTAGCTCTGCAGAGCACCGTACCTTCGTCTTTAGCCTCTCTTCTCGTCTACATCTTAGCAAAAAGCTTTTCCACTCTGTCTGGCAAGGAGAAACTGTGCCAGCACAGAAAACATCTCCCATCGTGTTCTAGAGACTGCACGGAGGTCTGCCGAGTGTTTTGCACGAAGAGAAAGAAAGTGGTCCAAAACAGCTTGCAATCGAATGTTCATGTGAATAGAAAAGGCAGGAGAGTGGTCTGGTACTGTTTTCTCTCAGTTGGCAAGCTGCGCACACAATCGCTGTGTTGTACAGCTTGTTTTATCACCTTTGCGAAGTTACCGCTCTCTCCGGCTGCCGGAGACGAAGAAGCTGCTTCTTCGCGCAAAGACGATTCTGCCGCTCACAGTGCTCTGCGGTGTGCGCCTTCTGCCGAAAGAGGCCCGGGATCGGTGCTTAGCTTTGCAGAGCACAATACCTGCTTCTTTAGCCTCTCTTCTCGTCTACATCTTAGCAAAAAGCTTTTCCACTCTGTCTGGCAAGGAGAAACTTTGCCAGCACAGAAAACATCTCCCATCGTGTTCTAGAGGCTGCACGGAGGTCTGCCGAGTGTTTTGCAAGAAGAGAAAGAAAGTTGTCCAAAACAGCTTGCAATCGAATGTTCATGTGAATAGAAAAGGCAGGAGAGTGGTCAGGTACTGTTTTCTCTCACTTGGCAAGCTGCGCACACAATCGCAGTGTTGTACAGCTTGTTTCATCACCTTTGCCATGTTGCCGCTCTCTCCGGCTCCCGGAGACGAAGAAGCTGCTTCTTCGCGCAAAGACGATTCTGCCGCTCACAGTGCTCTGCGGTGTGCGCCTTCTGGTGAAAGACGTCCGGGAGCGGTGCTTAGCTCTGCAGAGCACCGTACCTTCGTCTTTAGCCTCTCTTCCGTCTACATCTTAGCAAAAAGCTTTTCCACTCTGTCTGGCAAGGAGAAACTTTGCCAGCACAGAAAACATCTCCCATCGTGTTCTAGAGACTGCACGGAGGTCTGCCGAGTGTTTTGCAAGAAGAGAAAGAAAGTTGTCCAAAACAGCTTGCAATCGAATGTTCATGTGAATAGAAAAGGCAGGAGAGTGGTCTGGTACTGTTTTCTCTCAGTTGGCAAGCTGCGCACACAATCGCAGTGTTGTACAGCTTGTTTTATCACCTTTGCGAAGTTACCGCTCTCTCCGGCTGCCGGAGACGAAGAAGCTGCTTCTTCGCGCAAAGACGATTCTGCCGCTCACAGTGCTCTGCGGTGTGCGACTTCTGCCGAAAGACGTCCGGGAGCGGTGCTTAGCTCTGCAGAGCACCATACCTGCTTCTTTAGCCTCTCTTCTCGTCTACATCTTAGCAAAAAGCTTTTCCACTCTGTCTGGCAAGGAGAAACTGTGCCAGCACAGAAAACATCTCCCATCGTGTTCTAGAGGCTGCACGGAGGTCTGCCGAGTGTTTTGCAAGAAGAGAAGAAAAGTTGTCCAAAACAGCTTGCAATCGAATGTTCATGTGAATAGAAAAGGCAGGAGAGTGGTCAGGTACTGTTTTCTCTCACTTGGCAAGCTGCGCACACAATCGCAGTGTTGTACAGCTTGTTTCATCACCTTTGCGAAGTTGCCGCTCTCTCCGGCTGCCGGAGACGAAGAAGCTGCTTCTTCGCGCAAAGACGATTCTGCCGCTCACTGTGCTCTGCGGTGTGCGCCTTCTGCCGAAAGAGGTCCGGGAGCGATGCTTAGCTCTGCAGAGTACCATACGTTCTTCTTTAGCCTCGCTTCTCGTCTACATCTTAGCAAAAAGCTTTTCCACTCTGTCTGTCAAGGACAAACTGTGCCAGCACACAAAACATCTCCCATCGTGTTCTAGAGGCTGCACGGAGGTCTGCCGAGTGTTTTGCAAGAAGAGAAAGAAAGTTGTCCAAAACAGCTTGCAATCGAATGTTCTTGTGAATAGAAAAGGCAGGAGAGTGGTCAGGTACTGTTTTCTCTCACTTGGCAAGCTGCGCACACAATCGCAGTTTTGTACAGCTTGTTTCATCACCTTTGCGAAGTTGCCGCTCTCTCCGGCTGCCGGAGACGAAGAAGCTGCTTCTTCGCGCAAAGACGATTCTGCCGCTCACAGTGCTCTGCGGTGTGCGCCTTCTGCCGAAAGAGGTCCGGGAGTGGTGCTTAGCTCTGCAGAGCACCGTACCTTCGTCTTTAGCCTCTCTTCTCGTCTACATCTTAGCAAAAAGCTTTTCCACTCTGTCTGGCAAGGAGAAACTTTGCCAGAACAGAAAACATCTCCCATCGTGTTCTAGAGGCTGCACGGAGGTCTGCCGAGTGTTTTGCAAGAAGAGAAAGAAAGTTGTCCAAAACAGCTTGCAATCGAATGTTCATGTGAATAGAAAAGGCAGGAGAGTGGTCAGGTACTGTTTTCTCTCAGTTGGCAAGCTGCGCACACAATCGCAGTGTTGTACAGCTTGTTTCATCACCTTTGCGAAGTTGCCGCTCTCTCCGGCTCCCGGAGACGAAGAAGCTGCTTCTTCGCGCAAAGACGATTCTGCCGCTCACTGTGCTCTGCGGTGTGCGCCTTCTGCCGAAAGAGGTCCGGGAGCGATGCTTAGCTCTGCAGAGTACCATACGTGCTTCTTTAGCCACGCTTCTCGTCTACATCTTAGCAAAAAGCTTTTCCACTCTGTCTGGCAAGGAGAAACTGTGACAGCACAGAAAACATCTCCCATCGTGTTCTAGAGGCTGCACGGAGGTCTGCCGAGTGTTTTGCAAGAAGAGAAAGAAAGTTGTCCAAAACAGCTTGCAATCGAATGTTCATGTGAATAGAAAAGGCAGGAGAGTGGTCAGGTACTGTTTTCTCTCACTTGGCAAGCTGCGCACACAATCGCAGTGTTGTACAGCTTGTTTCATCACCTTTGCGAAGTTGCCGCTCTCTCCGGCTCCCGGAGACGAAGAAGCTGCTTCTTCGCGCAAAGACGATTCTGCCGCTCACAGTGCTCTGCAGTGTGCGCCTTCTGCCGAAAGAGGTCCGGGAGTGGTGCTTAGCTCTGCAGAGCACCATACGTGCTTCTTTAGCCTCGCTTCTCGTCTACATCTTAGCAAAAAGCTTTTCCACACTGTCTGGCAAGGACAAACTGTGCCAGCACAGAAAACATCTCCCATCGTCTTCTAGAGGCTGCACGGAGGTCTGCCGAGTGTTTTGCAAGAAGAGAAGGAAAGTTGTCCAAAACAGCTTGCAATCGAATGTTCATGTGAATAGAAAAGGCAGGAGAGTGGTCAGGTACTGTTTTCTCTCACTTGGCAAGCTGCTCACACAATCGCAGTGTTGTACAGCTTGTTTCATCACCTTTGCCAAGTTGCCGCTCTCTCCGGCTTCCGGAGACGAAGAAGCTGCTTCTTCGCGCAAAGACGATTCTGCCGCTCACTGTGCTCTGCGGTGTGCGCCATCTGCCGAAAGACGCACGGGAGCGGTGCTTAGCTCTGCAGAGCACCGTACCTTCGTCTTTAGCCTCTCTTCTCGTCTACATCTTAGCAAAAAGGTTTTCCACTCTGTCTGGCAAGGAGAAACTGTGCCAGCACAGAAAACATCTCCCATCGTGTTCTAGAGGCTGCACGGAGGTCTGCCGAGTGTTTTGCAAGAAGAGAAAGAAAGTTGTCCAAAACAGCTTGCAATCGAATGTTCATGTGAATGGAAAAGGCAGGAGAGTGGTCAGGTACTGTTTTCTCTCAGTTGGCAAGTTGCGCACACAATCGCAGTGTTGTACAGCTTGTTTCATCACCTTTGCAAAGTTGCCGCTCTCTCCGGCTGCCGGAGACGAAGAAGCTGATTCTTCGCGCAAAGACGATTCTGCCGCTCACTGTGCTCTGCGGTGTGCGCCTTCTGCCGAAAGAAGTCCGGGAGCGATGCTTAGCTCTGCAGAGTACCATACGTGCTTCTTTAGCCACGCTTCTCGTCTACATCTTAGCAAAAAGCTTTTCCACTCTGTCTGGCAAGGAGAAACTGTGCCAGCACAGAAAACATCTCCCATCGTCTTCTAGAGGCTGCACGGAGGTCTGCCGAGTGTTTTGCAAGAAGAGAAAGAAAGTTGTCTAAAACAGCTTGCAATCGAATGTTCATGTGAATAAAAAAGGCAGGAGAGTGGTCAGGTACTGTTTTCTCTCACTTGGCAAGCTGCTCACACAATCGCAGTGTTGTACAGCTTGTTTCATCACCTTTGCGAAGTTGCCGCTCTCTCCGGCTCCCGGAGACGAAGAAGCTGCTTCTTCGCGCAAAGACGATTCTGCCGCTCACAGTGCTCTGCGGTGTGCGCCTTCTGGCGAAAGAGGCCCGGGAGCTGTGCTTAGCTCTGTAGAGCACCGTACCTTCGTCTTTAGCCTCTCTTCTCATCTACATCTTAGCAAAAAGCTTTTCCACTCTGTCTGGCAAGGAGAAACTGTGCCAGCACAAAAAACATCTCCCATCGTGTTCTAGAGGCTGCACGGAGGTCTGCCGAGTGTTTTGCAAGAAGAGAAAGAAAGTTGTCCAAAACAGCTTGCAATCGAATGTTCATGTGAATAGAAAAGGCAGGAGAGTGGTCAGGTACTATTTTCTCTCACTTGGCAAGCTGCGCACACAATCGCAGTGTTGTACAGCTTATTTCATCACCTTTGCGAAGTTACCGCTCTCTCCGGCTGCCGGAGACGAAGAAGCTGCTTGTTCGCGCAAAGACGATTCTGCCGCTCACAGTGCTCTGCGGTGTGCGCCTTCTGCCGAAAGACGTCCGGGAGCGGTGCTAAGCTCTGCAGAGCACCATACCTGTTTCTTTAGCCTCTCTTCTCGTCTACATCTTAGCAAAAAGCTTTTCCACTCTGTCTGGCAAGGAGAAACTGTGCCAGCACAGAAAACATCTCCCATCGTGTTCTAGAGGCTGCACGGAGGTCTGCCGAGTGTTTTGCAGGAAGAGAAAGAAAGTTGTCTAAAACAGCTTGCAACCGAATGTTCATGTGGATAAAAAAGGCAGGAGAGTGGTCAGGTACTGTTTTCTCTCAGTTGGCAGGCTGCGCACACAATCGCAGTGTTGTACAGCTTGTTTCATCACCTTTGCCAAGTTGCCGCTCTCTCCGGCTCCCGGAGACGAAGAAGCTGCTTCTTCGCGCAAAGACGATTCTGCCGCTCACAGTGCTCTGCGGTGTGCGCCTTCTGCCGAAAGAGGTCCGGGAGCGGTGCTTAGCTCTGCAGAGCACCGTACCTTCGTCTTTAGCCTCTCTTCTCGTCTACATCTTAGCAAAAAGCTTTTCCACTCTGTCTGGCAAGGAGAAACTGTGCCAGCACAGAAAACATCCCCCATCGTGTTCTAGCGGCTGCACGGAGGTCTGCCGAGTGTTTTGCAAGAAGAGAAGGAAAGTTGTCCAAAACAGCTTGCAATCGACTGTTCATGTGAATAGAAAAGGCAGGAGAGTGGTCAGGTACTGTTTTCTCTCACTTGGCAAGCTGCTCACACAATCGCAGTGTTGTACAGCTTGTTTCATCACCTTTGCCAAGTTGCGGCTCTCTCCGGCTCCCGGAGACGAAGAAGCTGCTTCTTCGCGCAAAGACGATTCTGCCGCTCACTGTGCTCTGCGGTGTGCGCCTTCTGCCGAAAGAAGTCCGGGAGCGATGCTTAGCTCTGCAGAGTACCATACGTGCTTCTTTAGCCACGCTTCTCGTCTACATCTTAGAAAAAAGCTTTTCCACTCTGTCTGGCAAGGAGAAACTGTGCCAGCACAGAAAACATCTCCCATCGTGTTCTAGAGGCTGCACGGAGGTCTGCCGAGTGTTTTGCAAGAAGAGAAAGAAAGTTGTCCAAAACAGCTTGCAATCGAATGTTCATGTGAATAGAAAAGGCAGGAGAGTGGTCAGGTACTGTTTTCTCTCACTTGGCAAGCTGCTCACACAATCGCAGTGTTGTACAGCTTGTTTCATCACCTTTGCGAAGTTGCCGCTCTCTCCGGCTCCCGGAGACGAAGAAGCTGATTCTTCGCGCAAAGACGATTCTGCCGCTCACTGTGCTCTGCGGTGTGCGCCTTCTGCCGAAAGAAGTCCGGGAGCGATGCTTAGCTCTGCAGAGTACCATACGTGCTTCTTTAGCCTCTCTTCTCGTCTACATCTTAGCAAAAAGCTTTTCCACTCTGTCTGGCAAAGAGAAACTGTGCCAGCACAGAAAACATCTCCCATCGTGTTCTAGAGGCTGCACGCAGGTCTGCCGAGTGTTTTGCAAGAAGAGAAAGAAAGTTGTCCAAAACAGCTTGCAACCGAATGTTCATGTGAATAGAAAAGGCAGGAGAGTGGTCAGGTACTGTTTTCTCTCAGTTGGCAAGCTGCGCACACAATCGCAGTATTGTACAGCTTGTTTTATCACCTTTGCGAAGCTGCCGCACTCTCCGGCTCCCGGAGACGAAGAAGCTGCTTCTTCGCGCAAAGACGATTCTGCCGCTCACAGTGCTCTTCGGTGTGCGCCTTCTGCCGAAAGACGTCCGGGAGCGGTGCTTAGCTCTGCAGAGCACCGTACCTTCGTCTTTAGCCTCTCTTCTCGTCTACATCTTAGCAAAAAGCTTTTCCACTCTGTCTGGCAAGGAGAAACTGTGCCAGCACAGAAAACATCTCCCATCGTGTTCTAGAAGCTGCACGGAGGTCTGCCGAGTGTTTTGCAAGAAGAGAAAGAAAGTTGTCCAAAACAGCTTGCAATCGAATGTTCATGTGAATAGAAAAGGCAGGAGAGTGGTCAGGTACTGTTTTCTCTCACTTGGCAAGCTGCGCACACAATCGCAGTGTTGTACAGCTTGTTTCATCACCTTTGCCAAGTTGCCGCTCTCTCCGGCTCCCGGAGACGAAGAAGCTGCTTCTTCGCGCAAAGACGATTCTGCCGCTCACAGTGCTCTGCGGTGTGCGCCTTCTGGTGAAAGACGTCCGGGAGCGGTGCTTAGCTCTGCAGAGCACCGTACCTTCGTCTTTAGCCTCTCTTCCGTCTACATCTTAGCAAAAAGCTTTTCCACTCTGTCTGGCAAGGAGAAACTTTGCCAGCACAGAAAACATCTCCCATCGTGTTCTAGAGACTGCACGGAGGTCTGCCGAGTGTTTTGCAAGAAGAGAAAGAAAGTTGTCCAAAACAGCTTGCAATCGAATGTTCATGTGAATAGAAAAGGCAGGAGAGTGGTCTGGTACTGTTTTCTCTCAGTTGGCAAGCTGCGCACACAATCGCAGTGTTGTACAGCTTGTTTTATCACCTTTGCGAAGTTACCGCTCTCTCCGGCTGCCGGAGACGAAGAAGCTGCTTCTTCGCGCAAAGACGATTCTGCCGCTCACAGTGCTCTGCGGTGTGCGACTTCTGCCGAAAGACGTCCGGGAGCGGTGCTTAGCTCTGCAGAGCACCATACCTGCTTCTTTAGCCTCTCTTCTCGTCTACATCTTAGCAAAAAGCTTTTCCACTCTGTCTGGCAAGGAGAAACTGTGCCAGCACAGAAAACATCTCCCATCGTCTTCTAGAGGCTGCACGGAGGTCTGCCGAGTGTTTTGCAAGAAGAGAAGAAAAGTTGTCCAAAACAGCTTGCAATCGAATGTTCATGTGAATAGAAAAGGCAGGAGAGTGGTCAGGTACTGTTTTCTCTCACTTGGCAAGCTGCGCACACAATCGCAGTGTTGTACAGCTTGTTTCATCACCTTTGCGAAGTTGCCGCTCTCTCCGGCTGCCGGAGACGAAGAAGCTGCTTCTTCGCGCAAAGACGATTCTGCCGCTCACTGTGCTCTGCGGTGTGCGCCTTCTGCCGAAAGAGGTCCGGGAGCGATGCTTAGCTCTGCAGAGTACCATACGTTCTTCTTTAGCCTCGCTTCTCGTCTACATCTTAGCAAAAAGCTTTTCCACTCTGTCTGTCAAGGACAAACTGTGCCAGCACACAAAACATCTCCCATCGTGTTCTAGAGGCTGCACGGAGGTCTGCCGAGTGTTTTGCACGAAGAGAAAGAAAGTTGTCCAAAACAGCTTGCAATCGAATGTTCTTGTGAATAGAAAAGGCAGGAGAGTGGTCAGGTACTGTTTTCTCTCACTTGGCAAGCTGCGCACACAATCGCAGTTTTGTACAGCTTGTTTCATCACCTTTGCGAAGTTGCCGCTCTCTCCGGCTGCCGGAGACGAAGAAGCTGCTTCTTCGCGCAAAGACGATTCTGCCGCTCACAGTGCTCTGCGGTGTGCGCCTTCTGCCGAAAGAGGTCCGGGAGTGGTGCTTAGCTCTGCAGAGCACCGTACCTTCGTCTTTAGCCTCTCTTCTCGTCTACATCTTAGCAAAAAGCTTTTCCACTCTGTCTGGCAAGGAGAAACTTTGCCAGAACAGAAAACATCTCCCATCGTGTTCTAGAGGCTGCACGGAGGTCTGCCGAGTGTTTTGCAAGAAGAGAAAGAAAGTTGTCCAAAACAGCTTGCAATCGAATGTTCATGTGAATAGAAAAGGCAGGAGAGTGGTCAGGTACTGTTTTCTCTCACTTGGCAAGCTGCGCACACAATCGCAGTGTTGTACAGCTTGTTTCATCACCTTTGCGAAGTTGCCGCTCTCTCCGGCTCCCGGAGACGAAGAAGCTGCTTCTTCGCGCAAAGACGATTCTGCCGCTCACTGTGCTCTGCGGTGTGCGCCTTCTGCCGAAAGAGGTCCGGGAGCGATGCTTAGCTCTGCAGAGTACCATACGTGCTTCTTTAGCCACGCTTCTCGTCTACATCTTAGCAAAAAGCTTTTCCACTCTGTCTGGCAAGGAGAAACTGTGCCAGCACAGAAAACATCTCCCATCGTGTTCTAGAGGCTGCACGGAGGTCTGCCGAGTGTTTTGCAAGAAGAGAAAGAAAGTTGTCCAAAACAGCTTGCAATCGAATGTTCATGTGAATAGAAAAGGCAGGAGAGTGGTCAGGTACTGTTTTCTCTCACTTGGCAAGCTGCGCACACAATCGCAGTGTTGTACAGCTTGTTTCATCACCTTTGCGAAGTTGCCGCTCTCTCCGGCTCCCGGAGACGAAGAAGCTGCTTCTTCGCGCAAAGACGATTCTGCCGCTCACAGTGCTCTGCAGTGTGCGCCTTCTGCCGAAAGAGGTCCGGGAGTGGTGCTTAGCTCTGCAGAGCACCATACGTGCTTCTTTAGCCTCGCTTCTCGTCTACATCTTAGCAAAAAGCTTTTCCACACTGTCTGGCAAGGACAAACTGTGCCAGCACAGAAAACATCTCCCATCGTCTTCTAGAGGCTGCACGGAGGTCTGCCGAGTGTTTTGCAAGAAGAGAAGGAAAGTTGTCCAAAACAGCTTGCAATCGAATGTTCATGTGAATAGAAAAGGCAGGAGAGTGGTCAGGTACTGTTTTCTCTCACTTGGCAAGCTGCTCACACAATCGCAGTGTTGTACAGCTTGTTTCATCACCTTTGCCAAGTTGCCGCTCTCTCCGGCTTCCGGAGACGAAGAAGCTGCTTCTTCGCGCAAAGACGATTCTGCCGCTCACTGTGCTCTGCGGTGTGCGCCATCTGCCGAAAGACGCACGGGAGCGGTGCTTAGCTCTGCAGAGCACCGTACCTTCGTCTTTAGCCTCTCTTCTCGTCTACATCTTAGCAAAAAGGTTTTCCACTCTGTCTGGCAAGGAGAAACTGTGCCAGCACAGAAAACATCTCCCATCGTGTTCTAGAGGCTGCACGGAGGTCTGCCGAGTGTTTTGCAAGAAGAGAAAGAAAGTTGTCCAAAACAGCTTGCAATCGAATGTTCATGTGAATGGAAAAGGCAGGAGAGTGGTCAGGTACTGTTTTCTCTCAGTTGGCAAGTTGCGCACACAATCGCAGTGTTGTACAGCTTGTTTCATCACCTTTGCAAAGTTGCCGCTCTCTCCGGCTGCCGGAGACGAAGAAGCTGATTCTTCGCGCAAAGACGATTCTGCCGCTCACTGTGCTCTGCGGTGTGCGCCTTCTGCCGAAAGAAGTCCGGGAGCGATGCTTAGCTCTGCAGAGTACCATACGTGCTTCTTTAGCCACGCTTCTCGTCTACATCTTAGCAAAAAGCTTTTCCACTCTGTCTGGCAAGGAGAAACTGTGCCAGCACAGAAAACATCTCCCATCGTCTTCTAGAGGCTGCACGGAGGTCTGCCGAGTGTTTTGCAAGAAGAGAAAGAAAGTTGTCTAAAACAGCTTGCAATCGAATGTTCATGTGAATAAAAAAGGCAGGAGAGTGGTCAGGTACTGTTTTCTCTCACTTGGCAAGCTGCTCACACAATCGCAGTGTTGTACAGCTTGTTTCATCACCTTTGCGAAGTTGCCGCTCTCTCCGGCTCCCGGAGACGAAGAAGCTGCTTCTTCGCGCAAAGACGATTCTGCCGCTCACAGTGCTCTGCGGTGTGCGCCTTCTGGCGAAAGAGGCCCGGGAGCTGTGCTTAGCTCTGTAGAGCACCGTACCTTCGTCTTTAGCCTCTCTTCTCATCTACATCTTAGCAAAAAGCTTTTCCACTCTGTCTGGCAAGGAGAAACTGTGCCAGCACAAAAAACATCTCCCATCGTGTTCTAGAGGCTGCACGGAGGTCTGCCGAGTGTTTTGCAAGAAGAGAAAGAAAGTTGTCCAAAACAGCTTGCAATCGAATGTTCATGTGAATAGAAAAGGCAGGAGAGTGGTCAGGTACTATTTTCTCTCACTTGGCAAGCTGCGCACACAATCGCAGTGTTGTACAGCTTATTTCATCACCTTTGCGAAGTTACCGCTCTCTCCGGCTGCCGGAGACGAAGAAGCTGCTTGTTCGCGCAAAGACGATTCTGCCGCTCACAGTGCTCTGCGGTGTGCGCCTTCTGCCGAAAGACGTCCGGGAGCGGTGCTAAGCTCTGCAGAGCACCATACCTGCTTCTTTAGCCTCTCTTCTCGTCTACATCTTAGCAAAAAGCTTTTCCACTCTGTCTGGCAAGGAGAAACTGTGCCAGCACAGAAAACATCTCCCATCGTGTTCTAGAGGCTGCACGGAGGTCTGCCGAGTGTTTTGCAGGAAGAGAAAGAAAGTTGTCTAAAACAGCTTGCAACCGAATGTTCATGTGGATAAAAAAGGCAGGAGAGTGGTCAGGTACTGTTTTCTCTCAGTTGGCAGGCTGCGCACACAATCGCAGTGTTGTACAGCTTGTTTCATCACCTTTGCCAAGTTGCCGCTCTCTCCGGCTCCCGGAGACGAAGAAGCTGCTTCTTCGCGCAAAGACGATTCTGCCGCTCACAGTGCTCTGCGGTGTGCGCCTTCTGCCGAAAGAGGTCCGGGAGCGGTGCTTAGCTCTGCAGAGCACCGTACCTTCGTCTTTAGCCTCTCTTCTCGTCTACATCTTAGCAAAAAGCTTTTCCACTCTGTCTGGCAAGGAGAAACTGTGCCAGCACAGAAAACATCTCCCATCGTGTTCTAGAGGCTGCACGCAGGTCTGCCGAGTGTTTTGCAAGAAGAGAAAGAAAGTTGTCCAAAACAGCTTGCAATCGAATGTTCATGTGAATAGAAAAGGCAGGAGAGTGGTCAGGTACTGTTTTCTCTCACTTGGCAAGCTGCGCACACAATCGCAGTGTTGTACAGCTTGTTTCATCACCTTTGCGAAGTTGCCGCTCTCTCCGGCTCCCGGAGACGAAGAAGCTGCTTCTTCGCGCAAAGACGATTCTGCCGCTCACAGTGCTCTGCGGTGTGCGCCTTCTGCCGAAAGAGGCACGGGAGCTGTGCTTAGCTCTGCAGAGCACCGTACCTGCTTCTTTAGCCTCTCTTCTCGTCTATATCTTAGCAAAAAGCTTTTCCACTCTGTCTGGCAAGGAGAAACTGTGCCAGCACAGAAAACATCTCCCATCGTGTTCTAGAGGCTGCACGGAGGTCTGCCGAGTGTTTTGCAAGAAGAGAAAGAAAGTTGTCCAAAACAGCTTGCAATCGAATGTTCATGTGAATAGAAAAGGCAGGAGAGTGGTCAGGTACTGTTTTCTCTCAGTTGGCAAGCTGCGCACACAATCGCAGTGTTGTACAGCTTGTTTCATCACCTTTGCCAAGTTGCCGCTCTCTCCGGCTGCCGGAGACGAAGAAGCTGCTTCTTCGCGCAAAGACGATTCTGCCGCTCACAGTGCTCTTCGGTGTGCGCCTTCTGCCGAAAGAGGCACGGGAGCTGTGCTTAGCTCTGCAGAGCACCGTACCTGCTTCTTTAGCCTCTCTTCTTGTCTACATCTTAGCAAAAAGCTTTTCCACTCTGTCTGGCAAGGAGAAACTGTGCCAGCACAGAAAACATCTCCCATCGTGTTCTAGAGGCTGCACGGAGGTCTGCCGAGTGTTTTGCAAGAAGAGAAAGAAAGTTGTCCAAAACAGCTTGCAATCGAATGTTCATGTGAATAGAAAAGGCAGGAGAGTGGTCAGGTACTGTTTTCTCTCACTTGGCAAGCTGCGCACACAATCGCAGTGTTGTACAGCTTGTTTCATCACCTTTGCGAAGCTGCCGCTCTCTCCGGCTCCCGGAGACGAAGAAGCTGCTTCTTCGCGCAAAGACGATTCTGCCGCTCACAGAGCTCTGCGGTGTGCGCCTTCTGCCGAAAGAGGTCTGGGAGCGGTGCTTAGCTCTGCAGAGCACCGTACCTTCGTCTTTAGCCTCTCTTCTCGTCTACATCTTAGCAAAAAGCTTTTCCACTCTGTCTGGCAAGGAGAAACTGTGCCAGCACAGAAAACATCCCCCATCGTGTTCTAGTGGCTGCACGGAGGTCTGCCGAGTGTTTTGCAAGAAGAGAAAGAAAGTTGTCCAAAACAGCTTGCAATCGAATGTTCATGTGAATAGAAAAGGCAGGAGAGTGGTCAGGTACTGTTTTCTCTCACTTGGCAAGCTGCGCACACAATCGCAGTGTTGTACAGCTTGTTTCATCACCTTTGCCAAGTTGCCGCTCTCTCCGGCTCCCGGAGACGAAGAAGCTGCTTCTTCGCGCAAAGACGATTCTGCCGCTCACAGTGCTCTTCGGTGTGCGCCTTCTGCCGAAAGACGTCCGGGAGCGGTGCTTAGCTCTGCAGAGCACCATACCTGCTTCTTTAGCCTCTCTTCTCGTCTACATCTTAGCAAAAAGCTTTTCCACTCTGTCTGGCAAGGAGAAACTGTGCCAGCACAGAAAACATCTCCCATCGTGTTCTAGAGGCTGCACGGAGGTCTGCCGAGTGTTTTGCAAGAAGAGAAAGAAAGTTGTCCAAAACAGCTTGCAACCGAATGTTCATGTGGATAAAAAAGGCAGGAGAGTGGTCAGGTACTGTTTTCTCTCACTTGGCAAGCTGCGCACACAATCGCAGTGTTGTACAGCTTGTTTCATCACCTTTGCAAAGTTGCCGCTCTCTCCGGCTCCCGGAGACGAAGAAGCTGCTTCTTCGCGCAAAGACGATTCTGCCGCTCACAGTGCTCTGCGGTGTGCGCCTTCTGCCGAAAGACGTCCGGGAGCGGTGCTTAGCTCTGCAGAGCACCGTACCTTCGTCTTTAGCCTCTCTTCTCGTCTACATCTTAGCAAAAAGCTTTTCCACTCTGTCTGGCAAGGAGAAACTTTGCCAGCACAGAAAACATCTCCCATCGTGTTCTAGAGGCTGCACGGAGGTCTGCCGAGTGTTTTGCAAGAAGAGAAAGAAAGTTGTCCAAAACAGCTTGCAATCGAATGTTCATGTGAATAGAAAAGGCAGGAGAGTGGTCAGGTACTGTTTTCTCTCAGTTGGCAAGCTGCGCACACAATCGCAGTGTTGTACAGCTTGTTTTATCACCTTTGCCAAGTTGCCGCTCTCTCCGGCTCCCGGAGACGAAGAAGCTGCTTCTTCGCGCAAAGACGATTCTGCCGCTCACAGTGCTCTGCGGTGTGCGCCTTCTGCCGAAAGAGGTCCGGGAGCGGTGCTTAGCTCTGCAGAGCACCGTACCTTCGTCTTTAGCCTCTCTTCTCGTCTACATCTTAGCAAAAAGCTTTTCCACTCTGTCTGGCAAGGAGAAACTGTGCCAGCACAGAAAACATCTCCCATCGTGTTCTAGAGGCTGCACGGAGGTCTGCCGAGTGTTTTGCAAGAAGAGAAAGAAAGTTGTCCAAAACAGCTTGCAATCGAATGTTCATGTGAATAGAAAAAGCAGGAGAGTGGTCAGGTACTGTTTTCTCTCACTTGGCAAGCTGCGCACACAATCGCAGTGTTGTACAGCTTGTTTCAGCACCTTTGCGAAGCTGCCGCTCTCTCCGGCTCCCGGAGACGAAGAAGCTGCTTCTTCGCGCAAAGACGATTCTGCCGCTCACAGTGCTCTGCGGTGTGCGCCTTCTGCCGAAAGACGTCCGGGAGCGGTGGTTAGCTCTGCAGAGCACCATACGTGCTTCTTTAGCCTCTCTTCTCGTCTACATCTTAGCAAAAACCTTTTCCACTCTGTCTGGCAAGGAGAAACTGTGCCAGCACAGAAAACATCTCCCATCGTGTTCTAGAGGCTGCACGGAGGTCTGCCGAGTGTTTTGCAAGAAGAGAAGGAAAGTTGTCCAAAACAGCTTGCAATCGAATGTTCATGTGAATAGAAAAGGCAGGAGAGTGGTCAGGTACTGTTTTCTCTCACTTGGCAAGCTGCTCACACAATCGCAGTGTTGTACAGCTTGTTTCATCACCTTTGCAAAGTTGCCGCTCTCTCCGGCTGCCGGAGACGAAGAAGCTGATTCTTCGCGCAAAGACGATTCTGCCGCTCACTGTGCTCTTCGGTGTGCGCCATCTGCCGAAAGACGTCCGGGAGCGGTGCTTAGCTCTGCAGAGTACCATACGTGCTTCTTTAGCCACGCTTCTCGTCTACATCTTAGCAAAAAGCTTTTCCACTCTGTCTGGCAAGGAGAAACTGTGCCAGCACAGAAAACATCTCCCATCGTGTTCTAGAGGCTGCACGGAGGTCTGCCGAGTGTTTTGCAAGAAGAGAAAGAAAGTTGTCCAAAACAGCTTGCAATCGAATGTTCATGTGAATAGAAAAGGCAGGAGAGTGGTCAGGTACTGTTTTCTCTCACTTGGCAAGCTGCGCACACAATCGCAGTGTTGTACAGCTTGTTTCATCACCTTTGCGAAGTTGCCGCTCTCTCCGGCTCCCGGAGACGAAGAAGCTGCTTCTTCGCGCAAAGACGATTCTGCCGCTCACAGAGCTCTGCGGTGTGCGCCTTCTGCCGAAAGAGGTCTGGGAGCGGTGCTTAGCTCTGCAGAGCACCGTACCTTCGTCTTTAGCCTCTCTTCTCGTCTACATCTTAGCAAAAAGCTTTTCCACTCTGTCTGGCAAGGAGAAACTGTGCCAGCACAGAAAACATCCCCCATCGTGTTCTAGTGGCTGCACGGAGGTCTGCCGAGTGTTTTGCAAGAAGAGAAAGAAAGTTGTCCAAAACAGCTTGCAATCGAATGTTCATGTGAATAGAAAAGGCAGGAGAGTGGTCAGGTACTGTTTTCTCTCACTTGGCAAGCTGCGCACACAATCGCAGTGTTGTACAGCTTGTTTCATCACCTTTGCAAAGTTGCCGCTCTCTCCGGCTCCCGGAGACGAAGAAGCTGCTTCTTCGCGCAAAGACGATTCTGCCGCTCACAGTGCTCTGCGGTGTGCGCCTTCTGCCGAAAGACGTCCGGGAGCGGTGCTTAGCTCTGCAGAGCACCATACCTGCTTCTTTAGCCTCTCTTCTCGTCTACATCTTAGCAAAAAGCTTTTCCACTCTGTCTGGCAAGGAGAAACTGTGCCAGCACAGAAAACATCTCCCATCGTGTTCTAGAGGCTGCACGGAGGTCTGCCGAGTGTTTTGCAAGAAGAGAAAGAAAGTTGTCCAAAACAGCTTGCAACCGAATGTTCATGTGGATAAAAAAGGCAGGAGAGTGGTCAGGTACTGTTTTCTCTCACTTGGCAAGCTGCGCACACAATCGCAGTGTTGTACAGCTTGTTTCATCACCTTTGCGAAGTTGCCGCTCTCTCCGGCTCCCGGAGACGAAGAAGCTGCTTCTTCGCGCAAAGACGATTCTGCCGCTCACTGTGCTCTGCGGTGTGCGCCTTCTGCCGAAAGAGGTCCGGGAGCGATGCTTAGCTCTGCAGAGTACCATACGTGCTTCTTTAGCCACGCTTCTCGTCTACATCTTAGCAAAAAGCTTTTCCACTCTGTCTGGCAAGGAGAAACTGTGCCAGCACAGAAAACATCTCCCATCGTGTTCTAGAGGCTGCACGGAGGTCTGCCGAGTGTTTTGCAAGAAGAGAAAGAAAGTTGTCCAAAACAGCTTGCAATCGAATGTTCATGTGAATAGAAAAGGCAGGAGAGTGGTCAGGTACTGTTTTCTCTCACTTGGCAAGCTGCGCACACAATCGCAGTGTTGTACAGCTTGTTTCATCACCTTTGCGAAGTTGCCGCTCTCTCCGGCTCCCGGAGACGAAGAAGCTGCTTCTTCGCGCAAAGACGATTCTGCCGCTCACAGTGCTCTGCAGTGTGCGCCTTCTGCCGAAAGAGGTCCGGGAGTGGTGCTTAGCTCTGCAGAGCACCATACGTGCTTCTTTAGCCTCGCTTCTCGTCTACATCTTAGCAAAAAGCTTTTCCACACTGTCTGGCAAGGACAAACTGTGCCAGCACAGAAAACATCTCCCATCGTCTTCTAGAGGCTGCACGGAGGTCTGCCGAGTGTTTTGCAAGAAGAGAAGGAAAGTTGTCCAAAACAGCTTGCAATCGAATGTTCATGTGAATGGAAAAGGCAGGAGAGTGGTCAGGTACTGTTTTCTCTCACTTGGCAAGATGCTCACACAATCGCAGTGTTGTACAGCTTGTTTCATCACCTTTGCCAAGTTGCCGCTCTCTCCGGCTTCCGGAGACGAAGAAGCTGCTTCTTCGCGCAAAGACGATTCTGCCGCTCACTGTGCTCTGCGGTGTGCGCCATCTGCCGAAAGACGCACGGGAGCGGTGCTTAGCTCTGCAGAGCACCGTACCTTCGTCTTTAGCCTCTCTTCTCGTCTACATCTTAGCAAAAAGGTTTTCCACTCTGTCTGGCAAGGAGAAACTGTGCCAGCACAGAAAACATCTCCCATCGTGTTCTAGAGGCTGCACGGAGGTCTGCCGAGTGTTTTGCAAGAAGAGAAAGAAAGTTGTCCAAAACAGCTTGCAATCGAATGTTCATGTGAATGGAAAAGGCAGGAGAGTGGTCAGGTACTGTTTTCTCTCAGTTGGCAAGTTGCGCACACAATCGCAGTGTTGTACAGCTTGTTTCATCACCTTTGCAAAGTTGCCGCTCTCTCCGGCTGCCGGAGACGAAGAAGCTGATTCTTCGCGCAAAGACGATTCTGCCGCTCACTGTGCTCTGCGGTGTGCGCCTTCTGCCGAAAGAAGTCCGGGAGCGATGCTTAGCTCTGCAGAGTACCATACGTGCTTCTTTAGCCACGCTTCTCGTCTACATCTTAGCAAAAAGCTTTTCCACTCTGTCTGGCAAGGAGAAACTGTGCCAGCACAGAAAACATCTCCCATCGTCTTCTAGAGGCTGCACGGAGGTCTGCCGAGTGTTTTGCAAGAAGAGAAAGAAAGTTGTCTAAAACAGCTTGCAATCGAATGTTCATGTGAATAAAAAAGGCAGGAGAGTGGTCAGGTACTGTTTTCTCTCACTTGGCAAGCTGCTCACACAATCGCAGTGTTGTACAGCTTGTTTCATCACCTTTGCGAAGTTGCCGCTCTCTCCGGCTCCCGGAGACGAAGAAGCTGCTTCTTCGCGCAAAGACGATTCTGCCGCTCACAGTGCTCTGCGGTGTGCGCCTTCTGGCGAAAGAGGCCCGGGAGCTGTGCTTAGCTCTGTAGAGCACCGTACCTTCGTCTTTAGCCTCTCTTCTCATCTACATCTTAGCAAAAAGCTTTTCCACTCTGTCTGGCAAGGAGAAACTGTGCCAGCACAAAAAACATCTCCCATCGTGTTCTAGAGGCTGCACGGAGGTCTGCCGAGTGTTTTGCAAGAAGAGAAAGAAAGTTGTCCAAAACAGCTTGCAATCGAATGTTCATGTGAATAGAAAAGGCAGGAGAGTGGTCAGGTACTATTTTCTCTCACTTGGCAAGCTGCGCACACAATCGCAGTGTTGTACAGCTTATTTCATCACCTTTGCGAAGTTACCGCTCTCTCCGGCTGCCGGAGACGAAGAAGCTGCTTGTTCGCGCAAAGACGATTCTGCCGCTCACAGTGCTCTGCGGTGTGCGCCTTCTGCCGAAAGACGTCCGGGAGCGGTGCTAAGCTCTGCAGAGCACCATACCTGCTTCTTTAGCCTCTCTTCTCGTCTACATCTTAGCAAAAAGCTTTTCCACTCTGTCTGGCAAGGAGAAACTGTGCCAGCACAGAAAACATCTCCCATCGTGTTCTAGAGGCTGCACGGAGGTCTGCCGAGTGTTTTGCAGGAAGAGAAAGAAAGTTGTCTAAAACAGCTTGCAACCGAATGTTCATGTGGATAAAAAAGGCAGGAGAGTGGTCAGGTACTGTTTTCTCTCAGTTGGCAGGCTGCGCACACAATCGCAGTGTTGTACAGCTTGTTTCATCACCTTTGCCAAGTTGCCGCTCTCTCCGGCTCCCGGAGACGAAGAAGCTGCTTCTTCGCGCAAAGACGATTCTGCCGCTCACAGTGCTCTGCGGTGTGCGCCTTCTGCCGAAAGAGGTCCGGGAGCGGTGCTTAGCTCTGCAGAGCACCGTACCTTCGTCTTTAGCCTCTCTTCTCGTCTACATCTTAGCAAAAAGCTTTTCCACTCTGTCTGGCAAGGAGAAACTGTGCCAGCACAGAAAACATCTCCCATCGTGTTCTAGAGGCTGCACGCAGGTCTGCCGAGTGTTTTGCAAGAAGAGAAAGAAAGTTGTCCAAAACAGCTTGCAATCGAATGTTCATGTGAATAGAAAAGGCAGGAGAGTGGTCAGGTACTGTTTTCTCTCACTTGGCAAGCTGCGCACACAATCGCAGTGTTGTACAGCTTGTTTCATCACCTTTGCGAAGTTGCCGCTCTCTCCGGCTCCCGGAGACGAAGAAGCTGCTTCTTCGCGCAAAGACGATTCTGCCGCTCACAGTGCTCTGCGGTGTGCGCCTTCTGCCGAAAGAGGCACGGGAGCTGTGCTTAGCTCTGCAGAGCACCGTACCTGCTTCTTTAGCCTCTCTTCTCGTCTATATCTTAGCAAAAAGCTTTTCCACTCTGTCTGGCAAGGAGAAACTGTGCCAGCACAGAAAACATCTCCCATCGTGTTCTAGAGGCTGCACGGAGGTCTGCCGAGTGTTTTGCAAGAAGAGAAAGAAAGTTGTCCAAAACAGCTTGCAATCGAATGTTCATGTGAATAGAAAAGGCAGGAGAGTGGTCTGGTACTGTTTTCTCTCAGTTGGCAAGCTGCGCACACAATCGCAGTGTTGTACAGCTTGTTTCATCACCTTTGCCAAGTTGCCGCTCTCTCCGGCTGCCGGAGACGAAGAAGCTGCTTCTTCGCGCAAAGACGATTCTGCCGCTCACAGTGCTCTTCGGTGTGCGCCTTCTGCCGAAAGAGGCACGGGAGCTGTGCTTAGCTCTGCAGAGCACCGTACCTGCTTCTTTAGCCTCTCTTCTTGTCTACATCTTAGCAAAAAGCTTTTCCACTCTGTCTGGCAAGGAGAAACTGTGCCAGCACAGAAAACATCTCCCATCGTGTTCTAGAGGCTGCACGGAGGTCTGCCGAGTGTTTTGCAAGAAGAGAAAGAAAGTTGTCCAAAACAGCTTGCAATCGAATGTTCATGTGAATAGAAAAGGCAGGAGAGTGGTCAGGTACTGTTTTCTCTCACTTGGCAAGCTGCGCACACAATCGCAGTGTTGTACAGCTTGTTTCATCACCTTTGCGAAGCTGCCGCTCTCTCCGGCTCCCGGAGACGAAGAAGCTGCTTCTTCGCGCAAAGACGATTCTGCCGCTCACAGAGCTCTGCGGTGTGCGCCTTCTGCCGAAAGAGGTCTGGGAGCGGTGCTTAGCTCTGCAGAGCACCGTACCTTCGTCTTTAGCCTCTCTTCTCGTCTACATCTTAGCAAAAAGCTTTTCCACTCTGTCTGGCAAGGAGAAACTGTGCCAGCACAGAAAACATCCCCCATCGTGTTCTAGTGGCTGCACGGAGGTCTGCCGAGTGTTTTGCAAGAAGAGAAAGAAAGTTGTCCAAAACAGCTTGCAATCGAATGTTCATGTGAATAGAAAAGGCAGGAGAGTGGTCAGGTACTGTTTTCTCTCACTTGGCAAGCTGCGCACACAATCGCAGTGTTGTACAGCTTGTTTCATCACCTTTGCCAAGTTGCCGCTCTCTCCGGCTCCCGGAGACGAAGAAGCTGCTTCTTCGCGCAAAGACGATTCTGCCGCTCACAGTGCTCTGCGGTGTGCGCCTTCTGCCGAAAGACGTCCGGGAGCGGTGCTTAGCTCTGCAGAGCACCATACCTGCTTCTTTAGCCTCTCTTCTCGTCTACATCTTAGCAAAAAGCTTTTCCACTCTGTCTGGCAAGGAGAAACTGTGCCAGCACAGAAAACATCTCCCATCGTGTTCTAGAGGCTGCACGGAGGTCTGCCGAGTGTTTTGCAAGAAGAGAAAGAAAGTTGTCCAAAACAGCTTGCAACCGAATGTTCATGTGGATAAAAAAGGCAGGAGAGTGGTCAGGTACTGTTTTCTCTCACTTGGCAAGCTGCGCACACAATCGCAGTGTTGTACAGCTTGTTTCATCACCTTTGCAAAGTTGCCGCTCTCTCCGGCTCCCGGAGACGAAGAAGCTGCTTCTTCGCGCAAAGACGATTCTGCCGCTCACAGTGCTCTGCGGTGTGCGCCTTCTGCCGAAAGACGTCCGGGAGCGGTGCTTAGCTCTGCAGAGCACCGTACCTTCGTCTTTAGCCTCTCTTCTCGTCTACATCTTAGCAAAAAGCTTTTCCACTCTGTCTGGCAAGGAGAAACTTTGCCAGCACAGAAAACATCTCCCATCGTGTTCTAGAGGCTGCACGGAGGTCTGCCGAGTGTTTTGCAAGAAGAGAAAGAAAGTTGTCCAAAACAGCTTGCAATCGAATGTTCATGTGAATAGAAAAGGCAGGAGAGTGGTCAGGTACTGTTTTCTCTCAGTTGGCAAGCTGCGCACACAATCGCAGTGTTGTACAGCTTGTTTTATCACCTTTGCCAAGTTGCCGCTCTCTCCGGCTCCCGGAGACGAAGAAGCTGCTTCTTCGCGCAAAGACGATTCTGCCGCTCACAGTGCTCTGCGGTGTGCGCCTTCTGCCGAAAGAGGTCCGGGAGCGGTGCTTAGCTCTGCAGAGCACCGTACCTTCGTCTTTAGCCTCTCTTCTCGTCTACATCTTAGCAAAAAGCTTTTCCACTCTGTCTGGCAAGGAGAAACTGTGCCAGCACAGAAAACATCTCCCATCGTGTTCTAGAGGCTGCACGGAGGTCTGCCGAGTGTTTTGCAAGAAGAGAAAGAAAGTTGTCCAAAACAGCTTGCAATCGAATGTTCATGTGAATAGAAAAAGCAGGAGAGTGGTCAGGTACTGTTTTCTCTCACTTGGCAAGCTGCGCACACAATCGCAGTGTTGTACAGCTTGTTTCAGCACCTTTGCGAAGCTGCCGCTCTCTCCGGCTCCCGGAGACGAAGAAGCTGCTTCTTCGCGCAAAGACGATTCTGCCGCTCACAGTGCTCTGCGGTGTGCGCCTTCTGCCGAAAGACGTCCGGGAGCGGTGGTTAGCTCTGCAGAGCACCATACGTGCTTCTTTAGCCTCTCTTCTCGTCTACATCTTAGCAAAAACCTTTTCCACTCTGTCTGGCAAGGAGAAACTGTGCCAGCACAGAAAACATCTCCCATCGTGTTCTAGAGGCTGCACGGAGGTCTGCCGAGTGTTTTGCAAGAAGAGAAGGAAAGTTGTCCAAAACAGCTTGCAATCGAATGTTCATGTGAATAGAAAAGGCAGGAGAGTGGTCAGGTACTGTTTTCTCTCACTTGGCAAGCTGCGCACACAATCGCAGTGTTGTACAGCTTGTTTCATCACCTTTGCAAAGTTGCCGCTCTCTCCGGCTCCCGGAGACGAAGAAGCTGCTTCTTCGCGCAAAGACGATTCTGCCGCTCACAGTGCTCTGCGGTGTGCGCCTTCTGCCGAAAGACGTCCGGGAGCGGTGCTTAGCTCTGCAGAGCACCATACCTGCTTCTTTAGCCTCTCTTCTCGTCTACATCTTAGCAAAAAGCTTTTCCACTCTGTCTGGCAAGGAGAAACTGTGCCAGCACAGAAAACATCTCCCATCGTGTTCTAGAGGCTGCACGGAGGTCTGCCGAGTGTTTTGCAAGAAGAGAAAGAAAGTTGTCCAAAACAGCTTGCAACCGAATGTTCATGTGGATAAAAAAGGCAGGAGAGTGGTCAGGTACTGTTTTCTCTCAGTTGGCAAGCTGCGCACACAATCGCAGTGTTGTACAGCTTGTTTCATCACCTTTGCAAAGTTGCCGCTCTCTCCGGCTCCCGGAGACGAAGAAGCTGCTTCTTCGCGCAAAGACGATTCTGCCGCTCACAGTGCTCTGCGGTGTGCGCCTTCTGCCGAAAGAGGTCCGGGAGCGGTGCTTAGCTCTGCAGAGCACCGTACCTTCGTCTTTAGCCTCTCTTCTCGTCTACATCTTAGCAAAAAGCTTTTCCACTCTGTCTGGCAAGGAGAAACTGTGCCAGCACAGAAAACATCTCCCATCGTGTTCTAGAGGCTGCACGGAGGTCTGCCGAGTGTTTTGCAAGAAGAGAAAGAAAGTTGTCCAAAACAGCTTGCAATCGAATGTTCATGTGAATAGAAAAAGCAGGAGAGTGGTCAGGTACTGTTTTCTCTCACTTGGCAAGCTGCGCACACAATCGCAGTGTTGTACAGCTTGTTTCAGCACCTTTGCGAAGCTGCCGCTCTCTCCGGCTCCCGGAGACGAAGAAGCTGCTTCTTCGCGCAAAGACGATTCTGCCGCTCACAGTGCTCTGCGGTGTGCGCCTTCTGCCGAAAGACGTCCGGGAGCGGTGGTTAGCTCTGCAGAGCACCATACGTGCTTCTTTAGCCTCTCTTCTCGTCTACATCTTAGCAAAAACCTTTTCCACTCTGTCTGGCAAGGAGAAACTGTGCCAGCACAGAAAACATCTCCCATCGTGTTCTAGAGGCTGCACGGAGGTCTGCCGAGTGTTTTGCAAGAAGAGAAGGAAAGTTGTCCAAAACAGCTTGCAATCGAATGTTCATGTGAATAGAAAAGGCAGGAGAGTGGTCAGGTACTGTTTTCTCTCACTTGGCAAGCTGCTCACACAATCGCAGTGTTGTACAGCTTGTTTCATCACCTTTGCAAAGTTGCCGCTCTCTCCGGCTCCCGGAGACGAAGAAGCTGATTCTTCGCGCAAAGACGATTCTGCCGCTCACTGTGCTCTTCGGTGTGCGCCATCTGCCGAAAGACGTCCGGGAGCGGTGCTTAGCTCTGCAGAGTACCATACGTGCTTCTTTAGCCACGCTTCTCGTCTACATCTTAGCAAAAAGCTTTTCCACTCTGTCTGGCAAGGAGAAACTGTGCCAGCACAAAAAACATCTCCCATCGTGTTCTAGAGGCTGCACGGAGGTCTGCCGAGTGTTTTGCAAGAAGAGAAAGAAAGTTGTCCAAAACAGCTTGCAATCGAATGTTCATGTGAATAGAAAAGGCAGGAGAGTGGTCAGGTACTGTTTTCTCTCACTTGGCAAGCTGCGCACACAATCGCAGTGTTGTACAGCTTGTTTCATCACCTTTGCGAAGTTGCCGCTCTCTCCGGCTCCCGGAGACGAAGAAGCTGCTTCTTCGCGCAAAGACGATTCTGCCGCTCACAGAGCTCTGCGGTGTGCGCCTTCTGCCGAAAGAGGTCTGGGAGCGGTGCTTAGCTCTGCAGAGCACCGTACCTTCGTCTTTAGCCTCTCTTCTCGTCTACATCTTAGCAAAAAGCTTTTCCACTCTGTCTGGCAAGGAGAAACTGTGCCAGCACAGAAAACATCCCCCATCGTGTTCTAGTGGCTGCACGGAGGTCTGCCGAGTGTTTTGCAAGAAGAGAAAGAAAGTTGTCCAAAACAGCTTGCAATCGAATGTTCATGTGAATAGAAAAGGCAGGAGAGTGGTCAGGTACTGTTTTCTCTCACTTGGCAAGCTGCGCACACAATCGCAGTGTTGTACAGCTTGTTTCATCACCTTTGCAAAGTTGCCGCTCTCTCCGGCTCCCGGAGACGAAGAAGCTGCTTCTTCGCGCAAAGACGATTCTGCCGCTCACAGTGCTCTGCGGTGTGCGCCTTCTGCCGAAAGACGTCCGGGAGCGGTGCTTAGCTCTGCAGAGCACCATACCTGCTTCTTTAGCCTCTCTTCTCGTCTACATCTTAGCAAAAAGCTTTTCCACTCTGTCTGGCAAGGAGAAACTGTGCCAGCACAGAAAACATCTCCCATCGTGTTCTAGAGGCTGCACGGAGGTCTGCCGAGTGTTTTGCAAGAAGAGAAAGAAAGTTGTCCAAAACAGCTTGCAACCGAATGTTCATGTGGATAAAAAAGGCAGGAGAGTGGTCAGGTACTGTTTTCTCTCACTTGGCAAGCTGCGCACACAATCGCAGTGTTGTACAGCTTGTTTCATCACCTTTGCAAAGTTGCCGCTCTCTCCGGCTCCCGGAGACGAAGAAGCTGCTTCTTCGCGCAAAGACGATTCTGCCGCTCACAGTGCTCTGCGGTGTGCGCCTTCTGCCGAAAGACGTCCGGGAGCGGTGCTTAGCTCTGCAGAGCACCGTACCTTCGTCTTTAGCCTCTCTTCTCGTCTATATCTTAGCAAAAAGCTTTTCCACTCTGTCTGGCAAGGAGAAACTTTGCCAGCACAGAAAACATCTCCCATCGTGTTCTAGAGGCTGCACGGAGGTCTGCCGAGTGTTTTGCAAGAAGAGAAAGAAAGTTGTCCAAAACAGCTTGCAATCGAATGTTCATGTGAATAGAAAAGGCAGGAGAGTGGTCAGGTACTGTTTTCTCTCAGTTGGCAAGCTGCGCACACAATCGCAGTGTTGTACAGCTTGTTTTATCACCTTTGCCAAGTTGCCGCTCTCTCCGGCTCCCGGAGACGAAGAAGCTGCTTCTTCGCGCAAAGACGATTCTGCCGCTCACAGTGCTCTGCGGTGTGCGCCTTCTGCCGAAAGACGTCCGGGAGCGGTGCTTAGCTCTGCAGAGCACCGTACCTTCGTCTTTAGCCTCTCTTCCGTCTACATCTTAGCAAAAAGCTTTTCCACTCTGTCTGGCAAGGAGAAACTTTGCCAGCACAGAAAACATCTCCCATCGTGTTCTAGAGACTGCACGCAGGTCTGCCGAGTGTTTTGCAAGAAGAGAAAGAAAGTTGTCCAAAACAGCTTGCAATCGAATGTTCATGTGAATAGAAAAGGCAGGAGAGTGGTCTGGTACTGTTTTCTCTCAGTTGGCATGCTGCGCACACAATCGCAGTGTTGTACAGCTTGTTTTATCACCTTTGCGAAGTTACCGCTCTCTCCGGCTGCCGGAGACGAAGAAGCTGCTTCTTCGCGCAAAGACGATTCTGCCGCTCACAGTGCTCTGCGGTGTGCGACTTCTGCCGAAAGACGTCCGGGAGCGGTGCTTAGCTCTGCAGAGTACCATACGTTCTTCTTTAGCCTCGCTTCTCGTCTACATCTTAGCAAAAAGCTTTTCCACTCTGTCTGTCAAGGACAAACTGTGCCAGCACACAAAACATCTCCCATCGTGTTCTAGAGGCTGCACGGAGGTCTGCCGAGTGTTTTGCAAGAAGAGAAAGAAAGTTGTCCAAAACAGCTTGCAATCGAATGTTCATGTGAATAGAAAAGGCAGGAGAGTGGTCAGGTACTGTTTTCTCTCACTTGGCAAGCTGCGCACACAATCGCAGTTTTGTACAGCTTGTTTCATCACCTTTGCGAAGTTGCCGCTCTCTCCGGCTGCCGGAGACGAAGAAGCTGCTTCTTCGCGCAAAGACGATTCTGCCGCTCACAGTGCTCTGCGGTGTGCGCCTTCTGCCGAAAGAGGTCCGGGAGTGGTGCTTAGCTCTGCAGAGCACCGTACCTTCGTCTTTAGCCTCTCTTCTCGTCTACATCTTAGCAAAAAGCTTTTCCACTCTGTCTGGCAAGGAGAAACTTTGCCAGAACAGAAAACATCTCCCATCGTGTTCTAGAGGCTGCACGGAGGTCTGCCGAGTGTTTTGCAAGAAGAGAAAGAAAGTTGTCCAAAACAGCTTGCAATCGAATGTTCATGTGAATAGAAAAGGCAGGAGAGTGGTCAGGTACTGTTTTCTCTCAGTTGGCAAGCTGCGCACACAATCGCAGTGTTGTACAGCTTGTTTCATCACCTTTGCGAAGTTGCCGCTCTCTCCGGCTCCCGGAGACGAAGAAGCTGCTTCTTCGCGCAAAGACGATTCTGCCGCTCACTGTGCTCTGCGGTGTGCGCCTTCTGCCGAAAGAGGTCCGGGAGCGATGCTTAGCTCTGCAGAGTACCATACGTGCTTCTTTAGCCACGCTTCTCGTCTACATCTTAGCAAAAAGCTTTTCCACTCTGTCTGTCAAGGAGAAACTGTGCCAGCACAGAAAACATCTCCCATCGTGTTCTAGAGGCTGCACGGAGGTCTGCCGAGTGTTTTGCAAGAAGAGAAAGAAAGTTGTCCAAAACAGCTTGCAATCGAATGTTCATGTGAATAGAAAAGGCAGGAGAGTGGTCAGGTACTGTTTTCTCTCACTTGGCAAGCTGCGCACACAATCGCAGTGTTGTACAGCTTGTTTCATCACCTTTGCCAAGTTGCCGCTCTCTCCGGCTCCCGGAGACGAAGAAGCTGCTTCTTCGCGCAAAGACGATTCTGCCGCTCACAGTGCTCTGCGGTGTGCGCCTTCTGCTGAAAGACGTCCGGGAGCGGTGCTTAGCTCTGCAGAGCACCGTACCTGCTTCTTTAGCCTCTCTTCTCGTCTACATCTTAGCAAAAAGCTTTTCCACTCTGTCTGGCAAGGAGAAACTGTGCCAGCACAGAAAACATCTCCCATCGTGTTCTAGAAGCTGCACGGAGGTCTGCCGAGTGTTTTGCAAGAAGAGAAAGAAAGTTGTCTAAAACAGCTTGCAATCGAATGTTCATGTGAATAGAAAAGGCAGGAGAGTGGTCTGGTACTGTTTTCTCTCAGTTGGCAAGCTGCGCACACAATCGCTGTGTTGTACAGCTTGTTTTATCACCTTTGCGAAGTTACCGCTCTCTCCGGCTGCCGGAGACGAAGAAGCTGCTTGTTCGCGCAAAGACGATTCTGCCGCTCACAGTGCTCTGCGGTGTGCGCCTTCTGCCGAAAGACGTCCGGGAGCGGTGCTAAGATCTGCAGAGCACCATACCTGCTTCTTTAGCCTCTCTTCTCGTCTACATCTTAGCAAAAAGCTTTTCCACTCTGTCTGGCAAGGAGAAACTGTGCCAGCACAGAAAACATCTCCCATCGTCTTCTAGAGGCTGCACGGAGGTCTGCCGAGTGTTTTGCAAGAAGAGAAGAAAAGTTGTCCAAAACAGCTTGCAATCGAATGTTCATGTGAATAGAAAAGGCAGGAGAGTGGTCAGGTACTGTTTTCTCTCACTTGGCAAGCTGCTCACACAATCGCAGTGTTGTACAGCTTGTTTCCTCACCTTTGCAAAGTTGCCGCTCTCTCCGGCTCCCGGAGACGAAGAAGCTGATTCTTCGCGCAAAGACGATTCTGCCGCTCACTGTGCTCTGCGGTGTGCGCCTTCTGCCGAAAGAAGTCCGGGAGCGATGCTTAGCTCTGCAGAGTACCATACGTGCTTCTTTAGCCACGCTTCTCGTCTACATCTTAGCAAAAAGCTTTTCCACTCTGTCTGGCAAGGAGAAACTGTGCCAGCACAGAAAACATCTCCCATCGTCTTCTAGAGGCTGCACGGAGGTCTGCCGAGTGTTTTGCAAGAAGAGAAAGAAAGTTGTCCAAAACAGCTTGCAATCGAATGTTCATGTGAATAGAAAAGGCAGGAGAGTGGTCAGGTACTGTTTTCTCTCACTTGGCAAGCTGCGCACACAATCGCAGTGTTGTGCAGCTTGTTTCATCACCTTTGCGAAGTTGCCGCTCTCTCCGGCTCCCGGAGACGAAGAAGCTGCTTCTTCGCGCAAAGACGATTCTGCCGCTCACTGTGCTCTGCGGTGTGCGCCTTCTGCCGAAAGACGTCCGGGAGCGGTGCTTAGCTCTGCAGAGCACCGTACCTTCGTCTTTAGCCTCTCTTCTCGTCTACATCTTAGCAAAAAGCTTTTCCACTCTGTCTGGCAAGGAGAAACTGTGCCAGCACAGAAAACATCTCCCATCGTGTTCTAGAAGCTGCACGGAGGTCTGCCGAGTGTTTTGCAAGAAGAGAAAGAAAGTTGTCTAAAACAGCTTGCAATCAAATGTTCATGTGAATAGAAAAGGCAGGAGAGTGGTCAGGTACTGTTTTCTCTCAGTTGGCAAGCTGCGCACACAATCGCAGTGTTGTACAGCTTGTTTCATCACCTTTGCCAAGTTGCCGCTCTCTCCGGCTCCCGGAGACGAAGAAGCTGCTTCTTCGCGCAAAGACGATTCTGCCGCTCACAGTGCTCTGCGGTGTGCGCCTTCTGCCGAAAGAGGTCCGGGAGCGGTGCTTAGCTCTGCAGAGCACCGTACCTTCGTCTTTAGCCTCTCTTCTCGTCTACATCTTAGCAAAAAGCTTTTCCACTCTGTCTGGCAAGGAGAAACTGTGCCAGCACAAAAAACATCTCCCATCGTTTTCTAGAGACTGCACGGAGGTCTGCCGAGTGTTTTGCAAGAAGAGAAAGAAAGTTGTCCAAAACAGCTTGCAATCGAATGTTCAAGTGAATAGAAAAGGCAGGAGAGTGGTCTGGTACTGTTTTCTCTCAGTTGGCAAGCTGCGCACACAATCGCAGTGTTGTACAGCTTGTTTTATCACCTTTGCCAAGTTGCCGCTCTCTCCGGCTCCCGGAGACGAAGAAGCTGCTTCTTCGCGCAAAGACGATTCTGCCGCTCACAGTGCTCTGCGGTGTGCGCCTTCTGCCGAAAGACGTCCGGGAGCGGTGCTAAGCTCTGCAGAGCACCATACCTGCTTCTTTAGCCTCTCTTCTCGTCTACATCTTAGCAAAAAGCTTTTCCACTCTGTCTGGCAAGGAGAAACTGTGCCAGCACAGAAAACATCTCCCATCGTGTTCTAGAGGCTGCACGGAGGTCTGCCGAGTGTTTTGCAAGAAGAGAAAGAAAGTTGTCCAAAACAGCTTGCAACCGAATGTTCATGTGGATAAAAAAGGCAGGAGAGTGGTCAGGTACTGTTTTCTCTCACTTGGCAAGCTGCGCACACAATCGCAGTGTTGTACAGCTTGTTTCATCACCTTTGCAAAGTTGCCGCTCTCTCCGGCTCCCGGAGACGAAGAAGCTGCTTCTTCGCGCAAAGACGATTCTGCCGCTCACAGTGCTCTGCGGTGTGCGCCTTCTGCCGAAAGACGTCCGGGAGCGGTGCTTAGCTCTGCAGAGCACCGTACCTTCGTCTTTAGCCTCTCTTCCGTCTACATCTTAGCAAAAAGCTTTTCCACTCTGTCTGGCAAGGAGAAACTTTGCCAGCACAGAAAACATCTCCCATCGTGTTCTAGAGACTGCACGCAGGTCTGCCGAGTGTTTTGCAAGAAGAGAAAGAAAGTTGTCCAAAACAGCTTGCAATCGAATGTTCATGTGAATAGAAAAGGCAGGAGAGTGGTCTGGTACTGTTTTCTCTCAGTTGGCATGCTGCGCACACAATCGCAGTGTTGTACAGCTTGTTTTATCACCTTTGCGAAGTTACCGCTCTCTCCGGCTGCCGGAGACGAAGAAGCTGCTTCTTCGCGCAAAGACGATTCTGCCGCTCACAGTGCTCTGCGGTGTGCGACTTCTGCCGAAAGACGTCCGGGAGCGGTGCTTAGCTCTGCAGAGTACCATACGTTCTTCTTTAGCCTCGCTTCTCGTCTACATCTTAGCAAAAAGCTTTTCCACTCTGTCTGTCAAGGACAAACTGTGCCAGCACACAAAACATCTCCCATCGTGTTCTAGAGGCTGCACGGAGGTCTGCCGAGTGTTTTGCAAGAAGAGAAAGAAAGTTGTCCAAAACAGCTTGCAATCGAATGTTCATGTGAATAGAAAAGGCAGGAGAGTGGTCAGGTACTGTTTTCTCTCACTTGGCAAGCTGCGCACACAATCGCAGTTTTGTACAGCTTGTTTCATCACCTTTGCGAAGTTGCCGCTCTCTCCGGCTGCCGGAGACGAAGAAGCTGCTTCTTCGCGCAAAGACGATTCTGCCGCTCACAGTGCTCTGCGGTGTGCGCCTTCTGCCGAAAGAGGTCCGGGAGTGGTGCTTAGCTCTGCAGAGCACCGTACCTTCGTCTTTAGCCTCTCTTCTCGTCTACATCTTAGCAAAAAGCTTTTCCACTCTGTCTGGCAAGGAGAAACTTTGCCAGAACAGAAAACATCTCCCATCGTGTTCTAGAGGCTGCACGGAGGTCTGCCGAGTGTTTTGCAAGAAGAGAAAGAAAGTTGTCCAAAACAGCTTGCAATCGAATGTTCATGTGAATAGAAAAGGCAGGAGAGTGGTCAGGTACTGTTTTCTCTCAGTTGGCAAGCTGCGCACACAATCGCAGTGTTGTACAGCTTGTTTCATCACCTTTGCGAAGTTGCCGCTCTCTCCGGCTCCCGGAGACGAAGAAGCTGCTTCTTCGCGCAAAGACGATTCTGCCGCTCACTGTGCTCTGCGGTGTGCGCCTTCTGCCGAAAGAGGTCCGGGAGCGATGCTTAGCTCTGCAGAGTACCATACGTGCTTCTTTAGCCACGCTTCTCGTCTACATCTTAGCAAAAAGCTTTTCCACTCTGTCTGTCAAGGAGAAACTGTGCCAGCACAGAAAACATCTCCCATCGTGTTCTAGAGGCTGCACGGAGGTCTGCCGAGTGTTTTGCAAGAAGAGAAAGAAAGTTGTCCAAAACAGCTTGCAATCGAATGTTCATGTGAATAGAAAAGGCAGGAGAGTGGTCAGGTACTGTTTTCTCTCACTTGGCAAGCTGCGCACACAATCGCAGTGTTGTACAGCTTGTTTCATCACCTTTGCCAAGTTGCCGCTCTCTCCGGCTCCCGGAGACGAAGAAGCTGCTTCTTCGCGCAAAGACGATTCTGCCGCTCACAGTGCTCTGCGGTGTGCGCCTTCTGCTGAAAGACGTCCGGGAGCGGTGCTTAGCTCTGCAGAGCACCGTACCTGCTTCTTTAGCCTCTCTTCTCGTCTACATCTTAGCAAAAAGCTTTTCCACTCTGTCTGGCAAGGAGAAACTGTGCCAGCACAGAAAACATCTCCCATCGTGTTCTAGAAGCTGCACGGAGGTCTGCCGAGTGTTTTGCAAGAAGAGAAAGAAAGTTGTCTAAAACAGCTTGCAATCGAATGTTCATGTGAATAGAAAAGGCAGGAGAGTGGTCTGGTACTGTTTTCTCTCAGTTGGCAAGCTGCGCACACAATCGCTGTGTTGTACAGCTTGTTTTATCACCTTTGCGAAGTTACCGCTCTCTCCGGCTGCCGGAGACGAAGAAGCTGCTTGTTCGCGCAAAGACGATTCTGCCGCTCACAGTGCTCTGCGGTGTGCGCCTTCTGCCGAAAGACGTCCGGGAGCGGTGCTAAGATCTGCAGAGCACCATACCTGCTTCTTTAGCCTCTCTTCTCGTCTACATCTTAGCAAAAAGCTTTTCCACTCTGTCTGGCAAGGAGAAACTGTGCCAGCACAGAAAACATCTCCCATCGTCTTCTAGAGGCTGCACGGAGGTCTGCCGAGTGTTTTGCAAGAAGAGAAGAAAAGTTGTCCAAAACAGCTTGCAATCGAATGTTCATGTGAATAGAAAAGGCAGGAGAGTGGTCAGGTACTGTTTTCTCTCACTTGGCAAGCTGCTCACACAATCGCAGTGTTGTACAGCTTGTTTCCTCACCTTTGCAAAGTTGCCGCTCTCTCCGGCTCCCGGAGACGAAGAAGCTGATTCTTCGCGCAAAGACGATTCTGCCGCTCACTGTGCTCTGCGGTGTGCGCCTTCTGCCGAAAGAAGTCCGGGAGCGATGCTTAGCTCTGCAGAGTACCATACGTGCTTCTTTAGCCACGCTTCTCGTCTACATCTTAGCAAAAAGCTTTTCCACTCTGTCTGGCAAGGAGAAACTGTGCCAGCACAGAAAACATCTCCCATCGTCTTCTAGAGGCTGCACGGAGGTCTGCCGAGTGTTTTGCAAGAAGAGAAAGAAAGTTGTCCAAAACAGCTTGCAATCGAATGTTCATGTGAATAGAAAAGGCAGGAGAGTGGTCAGGTACTGTTTTCTCTCACTTGGCAAGCTGCGCACACAATCGCAGTGTTGTGCAGCTTGTTTCATCACCTTTGCGAAGTTGCCGCTCTCTCCGGCTCCCGGAGACGAAGAAGCTGCTTCTTCGCGCAAAGACGATTCTGCCGCTCACTGTGCTCTGCGGTGTGCGCCTTCTGCCGAAAGACGTCCGGGAGCGGTGCTTAGCTCTGCAGAGCACCGTACCTTCGTCTTTAGCCTCTCTTCTCGTCTACATCTTAGCAAAAAGCTTTTCCACTCTGTCTGGCAAGGAGAAACTGTGCCAGCACAGAAAACATCTCCCATCGTGTTCTAGAAGCTGCACGGAGGTCTGCCGAGTGTTTTGCAAGAAGAGAAAGAAAGTTGTCTAAAACAGCTTGCAATCAAATGTTCATGTGAATAGAAAAGGCAGGAGAGTGGTCAGGTACTGTTTTCTCTCAGTTGGCAAGCTGCGCACACAATCGCAGTGTTGTACAGCTTGTTTCATCACCTTTGCCAAGTTGCCGCTCTCTCCGGCTCCCGGAGACGAAGAAGCTGCTTCTTCGCGCAAAGACGATTCTGCCGCTCACAGTGCTCTGCGGTGTGCGCCTTCTGCCGAAAGAGGTCCGGGAGCGGTGCTTAGCTCTGCAGAGCACCGTACCTTCGTCTTTAGCCTCTCTTCTCGTCTACATCTTAGCAAAAAGCTTTTCCACTCTGTCTGGCAAGGAGAAACTGTGCCAGCACAAAAAACATCTCCCATCGTTTTCTAGAGACTGCACGGAGGTCTGCCGAGTGTTTTGCAAGAAGAGAAAGAAAGTTGTCCAAAACAGCTTGCAATCGAATGTTCAAGTGAATAGAAAAGGCAGGAGAGTGGTCTGGTACTGTTTTCTCTCAGTTGGCAAGCTGCGCACACAATCGCAGTGTTGTACAGCTTGTTTTATCACCTTTGCCAAGTTGCCGCTCTCTCCGGCTCCCGGAGACGAAGAAGCTGCTTCTTCGCGCAAAGACGATTCTGCCGCTCACAGTGCTCTGCGGTGTGCGCCTTCTGCCGAAAGACGTCCGGGAGCGGTGCTAAGCTCTGCAGAGCACCATACCTGCTTCTTTAGCCTCTCTTCTCGTCTACATCTTAGCAAAAAGCTTTTCCACTCTGTCTGGCAAGGAGAAACTGTGCCAGCACAGAAAACATCTCCCATCGTGTTCTAGAGGCTGCACGGAGGTCTGCCGAGTGTTTTGCAAGAAGAGAAAGAAAGTTGTCCAAAACAGCTTGCAACCGAATGTTCATGTGGATAAAAAAGGCAGGAGAGTGGTCAGGTACTGTTTTCTCTCACTTGGCAAGCTGCGCACACAATCGCAGTGTTGTACAGCTTGTTTCATCACCTTTGCAAAGTTGCCGCTCTCTCCGGCTCCCGGAGACGAAGAAGCTGCTTCTTCGCGCAAAGACGATTCTGCCGCTCACAGTGCTCTGCGGTGTGCGCCTTCTGCCGAAAGACGTCCGGGAGCGGTGCTTAGCTCTGCAGAGCACCGTACCTTCGTCTTTAGCCTCTCTTCTCGTCTATATCTTAGCAAAAAGCTTTTCCACTCTGTCTGGCAAGGAGAAACTGTGCCAGCACAGAAAACATCTCCCATCGTGTTCTAGAGGCTGCACGGAGGTCTGCCGAGTGTTTTGCAAGAAGAGAAAGAAAGTTGTCCAAAACAGCTTGCAATCGAATGTTCATGTGAATAGAAAAGGCAGGAGAGTGGTCAGGTACTGTTTTCTCTCAGTTGGCAAGCTGCGCACACAATCGCAGTGTTGTACAGCTTGTTTTATCACCTTTGCCAAGTTGCCGCTCTCTCCGGCTCCCGGAGACGAAGAAGCTGCTTCTTCGCGCAAAGACGATTCTGCCGCTCACAGTACTCTGCGGTGTGCGCCTTCTGCCGAAAGAGGTCCGGGAGCGGTGCTTAGCTCTGCAGAGCACCGTACCTTCGTCTTTAGCCTCTCTTCTCGTCTACATCTTAGCAAAAAGCTTTTCCACTCTGTCTGGCAAGGAGAAACTGTGCCAGCACAGAAAACATCTCCCATCGTGTTCTAGAGGCTGCACGGAGGTCTGCCGAGTGTTTTGCAAGAAGAGAAAGAAAGTTGTCCAAAACAGCTTGCAATCGAATGTTCATGTGAATAGAAAAAGCAGGAGAGTGGTCAGGTACTGTTTTCTCTCACTTGGCAAGCTGCGCACACAATCGCAGTGTTGTACAGCTTGTTTCATCACCTTTGCCAAGTTGCCGCTCTCTCCGGCTCCCGGAGACGAAGAAGCTGCTTCTTCGCGCAAAGACGATTCTGCCGCTCACAGTGCTCTGCGGTGTGCGCCTTCTGCCGAAAGACGTCCGGGAGCGGTGCTTAGCTCTGCAGAGCACCATACGTGCTTCTTTAGCCTCTCTTCTCGTCTACATCTTAGCAAAAAGCTTTTCCACTCTGTCTGGCAAGGAGAAACTGTGCCAGCACAGAAAACATCTCCCATCGTGTTCTAGAGGCTGCACGGAGGTCTGCCGAGTGTTTTGCAAGAAGAGAAGGAAAGTTGTCCAAAACAGCTTGCAATCGAATGTTCATGTGAATAGAAAAGGCAGGAGAGTGGTCAGGTACTGTTTTCTCTCACTTGGCAAGCTGCTCACACAATCGCAGTGTTGTACAGCTTGTTTCATCACCTTTGCAAAGTTGCCGCTCTCTCCGGCTCCCGGAGACGAAGAAGCTGATTCTTCGCGCAAAGACGATTCTGCCGCTCACAGTGCTCTGCGGTGTGCGCCATCTGCCGAAAGACGTCCGGGAGCGGTGCTTAGCTCTGCAGAGTACCATACCTGCTTCTTTAGCCACGCTTCTCGTCTACATCTTAGCAAAAAGCTTTTCCACTCTGTCTGGCAAGGAGAAACTGTGCCAGCACAGAAAACATCTCCCATCGTGTTCTAGAGGCTGCACGGAGGTCTGCCGAGTGTTTTGCAAGAAGAGAAAGAAAGTTGTCCAAAACAGCTTGCAATCGAATGTTCATGTGAATAGAAAAGGCAGGAGAGTGGTCAGGTACTGTTTTCTCTCACTTGGCAAGCTGCGCACACAATCGCAGTGTTGTACAGCTTGTTTCATCACCTTTGCAAAGTTGCCGCTCTCTCCGGCTCCCGGAGACGAAGAAGCTGCTTCTTCGCGCAAAGACGATTCTGCCGCTCACAGTGCTCTGCGGTGTGCGCCTTCTGGTGAAAGACGTCCGGGAGCGGTGCTTAGCTCTGCAGAGCACCGTACCTTCGTCTTTAGCCTCTCTTCCGTCTACATCTTAGCAAAAAGCTTTTCCACTCTGTCTGGCAAGGAGAAACTTTGCCAGCACAGAAAATATCTCCCATCGTGTTCTAGAGACTGCACGGAGGTCTGCCGAGTGTTTTGCAAGAAGAGAAAGAAAGTTGTCCAAAACAGCTTGCAATCGAATGTTCATGTGAATAGAAAAGGCAGGAGAGTGGTCAGGTACTGTTTTCTCTCAGTTGGCAAGCTGCGCACACAATCGCAGTGTTGTACAGCTTGTTTTATCACCTTTGCGAAGTTACCGCTCTCTCCGGCTGCCGGAGACGAAGAAGCTGCTTCTTCGCGCAAAGATGATTCTGCCGCTCACAGTGCTCTGCGGTGTGCGGCTTCTGCCGAAAGACGTCCGGGAGCGGTGCTTAGCTCTGCAGAGCACCATACCTGCTTCTTTAGCCTCTCTTCTCGTCTACATCTTAGCAAAAAGCTTTTCCACTCTGTCTGGCAAGGAGAAACTGTGCCAGCACAGAAAACATCTCCCATCGTGTTCTAGAGGCTGCACGGAGGTCTGCCGAGTGTTTTGCAAGAAGAGAAGAAAAGTTGTCCAAAACAGCTTGCAATCGAATGTTCATGTGAATAGAAAAGGCAGGAGAGTGGTCAGGTACTGTTTTCTCTCACTTGGCAAGCTGCGCACACAATCGCAGTGTTGTACAGCTTGTTTCATCACCTTTGCGAAGTTGCCGCTCTCTCCGGCTGCCGGAGACGAAGAAGCTGCTTCTTCGCGCAAAGACGATTCTGCCGCTCACTGTGCTCTGCGGTGTGCGCCTTCTGCCGAAAGAGGTCCGGGAGCGATGCTTAGCTCTGCAGAGTACCATACGTTCTTCTTTAGCCTCGCTTCTCGTCTACATCTTAGCAAAAAGCTTTTCCACTCTGTCTGTCAAGGACAAACTGTGCCAGCACACAAAACATCTCCCATCGTGTTCTAGAGGCTGCACGGAGGTCTGCCGAGTGTTTTGCAAGAAGAGAAAGAAAGTTGTCCAAAACAGCTTGCAATCGAATGTTCATGTGAATAGAAAAGGCAGGAGAGTGGTCAGGTACTGTTTTCTCTCACTTGGCAAGCTGCGCACACAATCGCAGTTTTGTACAGCTTGTTTCATCACCTTTGCGAAGTTGCCGCTCTCTCCGGCTGCCGGAGACGAAGAAGCTGCTTCTTCGCGCAAAGACGATTCTGCCGCTCACAGTGCTCTGCGGTGTGCGCCTTCTGCCGAAAGAGGTCCGGGAGTGGTGCTTAGCTCTGCAGAGCACCGTACCTTCGTCTTTAGCCTCTCTTCTCATCTACATCTTAGCAAAAAGCTTTTCCACTCTGTCTGGCAAGGAGAAACTTTGCCAGAACAGAAAACATCTCCCATCGTGTTCTAGAGGCTGCACGGAGGTCTGCCGAGTGTTTTGCAAGAAGAGAAAGAAAGTTGTCCAAAACAGCTTGCAATCGAATGTTCATGTGAATAGAAAAGGCAGGAGAGTGGTCAGGTACTGTTTTCTCTCACTTGGCAAGCTGCGCACACAATCGCAGTGTTGTACAGCTTGTTTCATCACCTTTGCGAAGTTGCCGCTCTCTCCGGCTCCCGGAGACGAAGAAGCTGCTTCTTCGCGCAAAGACGATTCTGCCGCTCACTGTGCTCTGCGGTGTGCGCCTTCTGCCGAAAGAGGTCCGGGAGCGATGCTTAGCTCTGCAGAGTACCATACGTGCTTCTTTAGCCACGCTTCTCGTCTACATCTTAGCAAAAAGCTTTTCCACTCTGTCTGGCAAGGAGAAACTGTGCCAGCACAGAAAACATCTCCCATCGTGTTCTAGAGGCTGCACGGAGGTCTGCCGAGTGTTTTGCAAGAAGAGAAAGAAAGTTGTCCAAAACAGCTTGCAATCGAATGTTCATGTGAATAGAAAAGGCAGGAGAGTGGTCAGGTACTGTTTTCTCTCACTTGGCAAGCTGCGCACACAATCGCAGTGTTGTACAGCTTGTTTCATCACCTTTGCGAAGTTGCCGCTCTCTCCGGCTCCCGGAGACGAAGAAGCTGCTTCTTCGCGCAAAGACGATTCTGCCGCTCACAGTGCTCTGCAGTGTGCGCCTTCTGCCGAAAGAGGTCCGGGAGTGGTGCTTAGCTCTGCAGAGCACCATACGTGCTTCTTTAGCCTCGCTTCTCGTCTACATCTTAGCAAAAAGCTTTTCCACACTGTCTGGCAAGGACAAACTGTGCCAGCACAGAAAACACCTCCCATCGTCTTCTAGAGGCTGCACGGAGGTCTGCCGAGTGTTTTGCAAGAAGAGAAGGAAAGTTGTCCAAAACAGCTTGCAATCGAATGTTCATGTGAATAGAAAAGGCAGGAGAGTGGTCAGGTACTGTTTTCTCTCACTTGGCAAGCTGCTCACACAATCGCAGTGTTGTACAGCTTGTTTCATCACCTTTGCAAAGTTGCCGCTCTCTCCGGCTTCCGGAGACGAAGAAGCTGCTTCTTCGCGCAAAGACGATTCTGCCGCTCACTGTGCTCTGCGGTGTGCGCCATCTGCCGAAAGACGCACGGGAGCGGTGCTTAGCTCTGCAGAGCACCGTACCTTCGTCCTTAGCCTCTCTTCTCGTCTACATCTTAGCAAAAAGCTTTTCCACTCTGTCTGGCAAGGAGAAACTGTGCCAGCACAGAAAACATCTCCCATCGTGTTCTAGAGGCTGCACGGAGGTCTGCCGAGTGTTTTGCAAGAAGAGAAAGAAAGTTGTCCAAAACAGCTTGCAATCGAATGTTCATGTGAATGGAAAAGGCAGGAGAGTGGTCAGGTACTGTTTTCTCTCACTTGGCAAGCTGCGCACACAATCGCAGTGTTGTACAGCTTGTTTCATCACCTTTGCAAAGTTGCCGCTCTCTCCGGCTGCCGGAGACGAAGAAGCTGATTCTTCGCGCAAAGACGATTCTGCCGCTCACTGTGCTCTGCGGTGTGCGCCTTCTGCCGAAAGAAGTCCGGGAGCGATGCTTAGCTCTGCAGAGTACCATACGTGCTTCTTTAGCCACGCTTCTCGTCTACATCTTAGCAAAAAGCTTTTCCACTCTGTCTGGCAAGGAGAAACTGTGCCAGCACAGAAAACATCTCCCATCGTCTTCTAGAGGCTGCACGGAGGTCTGCCGAGTGTTTTGCAAGAAGAGAAAGAAAGTTGTCCAAAACAGCTTGCAATCGAATGTTCATGTGAATAAAAAAGGCAGGAGAGTGGTCAGGTACTGTTTTCTCTCAGTTGGCAAGCTGCTCACACAATCGCAGTGTTGTACAGCTTGTTTCATCACCTTTGCGAAGTTGCCGCTCTCTCCGGCTCCCGGAGACGAAGAAGCTGCTTCTTCGCGCAAAGACGATTCTGCCGCTCACAGTGCTCTGCGGTGTGCGCCTTCTGGCGAAAGAGGCCCGGGAGCTGTGCTTAGCTCTGTAGAGCACCGTACCTTCGTCTTTAGCCTCTCTTCTCATCTACATCTTAGCAAAAAGCTTTTCCACTCTGTCTGGCAAGGAGAAACTGTGCCAGCACAAAAAACATCTCCCATCGTGTTCTAGAGGCTGCACGGAGGTCTGCCGAGTGTTTTGCAAGAAGAGAAAGAAAGTTGTCCAAAACAGCTTGCAATCGAATGTTCATGTGAATAGAAAAGGCAGGAGAGTGGTCAGGTACTATTTTCTCTCACTTGGCAAGCTGCGCACACAATCGCAGTGTTGTACAGCTTATTTCATCACCTTTGCGAAGTTACCGCTCTCTCCGGCTGCCGGAGACGAAGAAGCTGCTTCTTCGCGCAAAGACGATTCTGCCGCTCACAGTGCTCTGCGGTGTGCGCCTTCTGCCGAAAGACGTCCGGGAGCGGTGCGAAGCTCTGCAGAGCACCATACCTGCTTCTTTAGCCTCTCTTCTCGTCTACATCTTAGCAAAAAGCTTTTCCACTCTGTCTGGCAAGGAGAAACTGTGCCAGCACAGAAAACATCTCCCATCGTGTTCTAGAGGCTGCACGGAGGTCTGCCGAGTGTTTTGCAAGAAGAGAAAGAAAGTTGTCTAAAACAGCTTGCAATCGAATGTTCATGTGGATAAAAAAGGCAGGAGAGTGGTCAGGTACTGTTTTCTCTCAGTTGGCAAGCTGCGCACACAATCGCAGTGTTGTACAGCTTGTTTCATCACCTTTGCGAACTTGCCGCTCTCTCCGGCTCCCGGAGACGAAGAAGCTGCTTCTTCGCGCAAAGACGATTCTGCCGCTCACAGTGCTCTGCGGTGTGCGCCTTCTGCCGAAAGAGGCACGGGAGCTGTGCTTAGCTCTGCAGAGCACCGTACCTGCTTCTTTAGCCTCTCTTCTCGTCTATATCTTAGCAAAAAGCTTTTCCACTCTGTCTGGCAAGGAGAAACTGTGCCAGCACAGAAAACATCTCCCATCGTGTTCTAGAGGCTGCACGGAGGTCTGCCGAGTGTTTTGCAAGAAGAGAAAGAAAGTTGTCCAAAACAGCTTGCAATCGAATGTTCATGTGAATAGAAAAGGCAGGAGAGTGGTCAGGTACTGTTTTCTCTCACTTGGCAAGCTGCGCACACAATCGCAGTGTTGTACAGCTTGTTTCATCACCTTTGCGAAGTTGCCGCTCTCTCCGGCTCCCGGAGACGAAGAAGCTGCTTCTTCGCGCAAAGACGATTCTGCCGCTCACTGTGCTCTGCGGTGTGCGCCTTCTGCCGAAAGAGGTCCGGGAGCGATGCTTAGCTCTGCAGAGTACCATACGTGCTTCTTTAGCCACGCTTCTCGTCTACATCTTAGCAAAAAGCTTTTCCACTCTGTCTGTCAAGGAGAAACTGTGCCAGCACAGAAAACATCTCCCATCGTGTTCTAGAGGCTGCACGGAGGTCTGCCGAGTGTTTTGCAAGAAGAGAAAGAAAGTTGTCCAAAACAGCTTGCAATCGAATGTTCATGTGAATAGAAAAGGCAGGAGAGTGGTCAGGTACTGTTTTCTCTCACTTGGCAAGCTGCGCACACAATCGCAGTGTTGTACAGCTTGTTTCATCACCTTTGCGAAGTTGCCGCTCTCTCCGGCTCCCGGAGACGAAGAAGCTGCTTCTTCGCGCAAAGACGATTCTGCCGCTCACAGTGCTCTGCGGTGTGCGCCTTCTGGTGAAAGACGTCCGGGAGCGGTGCTTAGCTCTGCAGAGCACCGTACCTTCGTCTTTAGCCTCTCTTCCGTCTACATCTTAGCAAAAAGCTTTTCCACTCTGTCTGGCAAGGAGAAACTTTGCCAGCACAGAAAATATCTCCCATCGTGTTCTAGAGACTGCACGGAGGTCTGCCGAGTGTTTTGCAAGAAGAGAAAGAAAGTTGTCCAAAACAGCTTGCAATCGAATGTTCATGTGAATAGAAAAGGCAGGAGAGTGGTCAGGTACTGTTTTCTCTCAGTTGGCAAGCTGCGCACACAATCGCAGTGTTGTACAGCTTGTTTTATCACCTTTGCGAAGTTACCGCTCTCTCCGGCTGCCGGAGACGAAGAAGCTGCTTCTTCGCGCAAAGACGATTCTGCCGCTCACAGTGCTCTGCGGTGTGCGGCTTCTGCCGAAAGACGTCCGGGAGCGGTGCTTAGCTCTGCAGAGCACCATACCTGCTTCTTTAGCCTCTCTTCTCGTCTACATCTTAGCAAAAAGCTTTTCCACTCTGTCTGGCAAGGAGAAACTGTGCCAGCACAGAAATCATCTCCCATCGTGTTCTAGAGGCTGCACGGAGGTCTGCCGAGTGTTTTGCAAGAAGAGAAGAAAAGTTGTCCAAAACAGCTTGCAATCGAATGTTCATGTGAATAGAAAAGGCAGGAGAGTGGTCAGGTACTGTTTTCTCTCACTTGGCAAGCTGCGCACACAATCGCAGTGTTGTACAGCTTGTTTCATCACCTTTGCGAAGTTGCCGCTCTCTCCGGCTGCCGGAGACGAAGAAGCTGCTTCTTCGCGCAAAGACGATTCTGCCGCTCACTGTGCTCTGCGGTGTGCGCCTTCTGCCGAAAGAGGTCCGGGAGCGATGCTTAGCTCTGCAGAGTACCATACGTTCTTCTTTAGCCTCGCTTCTCGTCTACATCTTAGCAAAAAGCTTTTCCACTCTGTCTGTCAAGGACAAACTGTGCCAGCACACAAAACATCTCCCATCGTGTTCTAGAGGCTGCACGGAGGTCTGCCGAGTGTTTTGCAAGAAGAGAAAGAAAGTTGTCCAAAACAGCTTGCAATCGAATGTTCATGTGAATAGAAAAGGCAGGAGAGTGGTCAGGTACTGTTTTCTCTCACTTGGCAAGCTGCGCACACAATCGCAGTTTTGTACAGCTTGTTTCATCACCTTTGCGAAGTTGCCGCTCTCTCCGGCTGCCGGAGACGAAGAAGCTGCTTCTTCGCGCAAAGACGATTCTGCCGCTCACAGTGCTCTGCGGTGTGCGCCTTCTGCCGAAAGAGGTCCGGGAGTGGTGCTTAGCTCTGCAGAGCACCGTACCTTCGTCTTTAGCCTCTCTTCTCATCTACATCTTAGCAAAAAGCTTTTCCACTCTGTCTGGCAAGGAGAAACTTTGCCAGAACAGAAAACATCTCCCATCGTGTTCTAGAGGCTGCACGGAGGTCTGCCGAGTGTTTTGCAAGAAGAGAAAGAAAGTTGTCCAAAACAGCTTGCAATCGAATGTTCATGTGAATAGAAAAGGCAGGAGAGTGGTCAGGTACTGTTTTCTCTCACTTGGCAAGCTGCGCACACAATCGCAGTGTTGTACAGCTTGTTTCATCACCTTTGCGAAGTTGCCGCTCTCTCCGGCTCCCGGAGACGAAGAAGCTGCTTCTTCGCGCAAAGACGATTCTGCCGCTCACTGTGCTCTGCGGTGTGCGCCTTCTGCCGAAAGAGGTCCGGGAGCGATGCTTAGCTCTGCAGAGTACCATACGTGCTTCTTTAGCCACGCTTCTCGTCTACATCTTAGCAAAAAGCTTTTCCACTCTGTCTGGCAAGGAGAAACTGTGCCAGCACAGAAAACATCTCCCATCGTGTTCTAGAGGCTGCACGGAGGTCTGCCGAGTGTTTTGCAAGAAGAGAAAGAAAGTTGTCCAAAACAGCTTGCAATCGAATGTTCATGTGAATAGAAAAGGCAGGAGAGTGGTCAGGTACTGTTTTCTCTCACTTGGCAAGCTGCGCACACAATCGCAGTGTTGTACAGCTTGTTTCATCACCTTTGCGAAGTTGCCGCTCTCTCCGGCTCCCGGAGACGAAGAAGCTGCTTCTTCGCGCAAAGACGATTCTGCCGCTCACAGTGCTCTGCAGTGTGCGCCTTCTGCCGAAAGAGGTCCGGGAGTGGTGCTTAGCTCTGCAGAGCACCATACGTGCTTCTTTAGCCTCGCTTCTCGTCTACATCTTAGCAAAAAGCTTTTCCACACTGTCTGGCAAGGACAAACTGTGCCAGCACAGAAAACATCTCCCATCGTCTTCTAGAGGCTGCACGGAGGTCTGCCGAGTGTTTTGCAAGAAGAGAAGGAAAGTTGTCCAAAACAGCTTGCAATCGAATGTTCATGTGAATAGAAAAGGCAGGAGAGTGGTCAGGTACTGTTTTCTCTCACTTGGCAAGCTGCTCACACAATCGCAGTGTTGTACAGCTTGTTTCATCACCTTTGCAAAGTTGCCGCTCTCTCCGGCTTCCGGAGACGAAGAAGCTGCTTCTTCGCGCAAAGACGATTCTGCCGCTCACTGTGCTCTGCGGTGTGCGCCATCTGCCGAAAGACGCACGGGAGCGGTACTTAGCTCTGCAGAGCACCGTACCTTCGTCTTTAGCCTCTCTTCTCGTCTACATCTTAGCAAAAAGCTTTTCCACTCTGTCTGGCAAGGAGAAACTGTGCCAGCACAGAAAACATCTCCCATCGTGTTCTAGAGGCTGCACGGAGGTCTGCCGAGTGTTTTGCAAGAAGAGAAAGAAAGTTGTCCAAAACAGCTTGCAATCGAATGTTCATGTGAATGGAAAAGGCAGGAGAGTGGTCAGGTACTGTTTTCTCTCAGTTGGCAAGCTGCGCACACAATCGCAGTGTTGTACAGCTTGTTTCATCACCTTTGCAAAGTTGCCGCTCTCTCCGGCTGCCGGAGACGAAGAAGCTGATTCTTCGCGCAAAGACGATTCTGCCGCTCACTGTGCTCTGCGGTGTGCGCCTTCTGCCGAAAGAAGTCCGGGAGCGATGCTTAGCTCTGCAGAGTACCATACGTGCTTCTTTAGCCACGCTTCTCGTCTACATCTTAGCAAAAAGCTTTTCCACTCTGTCTGGCAAGGAGAAACTGTGCCAGCACAGAAAACATCTCCCATCGTCTTCTAGAGGCTGCACGGAGGTCTGCCGAGTGTTTTGCAAGAAGAGAAAGAAAGTTGTCCAAAACAGCTTGCAATCGAATGTTCATGTGAATAAAAAAGGCAGGAGAGTGGTCAGGTACTGTTTTCTCTCAGTTGGCAAGCTGCTCACACAATCGCAGTGTTGTACAGCTTGTTTCATCACCTTTGCGAAGTTGCCGCTCTCTCCGGCTCCCGGAGACGAAGAAGCTGCTTCTTCGCGCAAAGACGATTCTGCCGCTCACAGTGCTCTGCGGTGTGCGCCTTCTGCCGAAAGAGGCCCGGGAGCTGTGCTTAGCTCTGTAGAGCACCGTACCTTCGTCTTTAGCCTCTCTTCTCATCTACATCTTAGCAAAAAGCTTTTCCACTCTGTCTGGCAAGGAGAAACTGTGCCAGCACAAAAAACATCTCCCATCGTGTTCTAGAGGCTGCACGGAGGTCTGCCGAGTGTTTTGCAAGAAGAGAAAGAAAGTTGTCCAAAACAGCTTGCAATCGAATGTTCATGTGAATAGAAAAGGCAGGAGAGTGGTCAGGTACTATTTTCTCTCACTTGGCAAGCTGCGCACACAATCGCAGTGTTGTACAGCTTATTTCATCACCTTTGCGAAGTTACCGCTCTCTCCGGCTGCCGGAGACGAAGAAGCTGCTTGTTCGCGCAAAGACGATTCTGCCGCTCACAGTGCTCTGCGGTGTGCGCCTTCTGCCGAAAGACGTCCGGGAGCGGTGCGAAGCTCTGCAGAGCACCATACCTGCTTCTTTAGCCTCTCTTCTCGTCTACATCTTAGCAAAAAGCTTTTCCACTCTGTCTGGCAAGGAGAAACTGTGCCAGCACAGAAAACATCTCCCATCGTGTTCTAGAGGCTGCACGGAGGTCTGCCGAGTGTTTTGCAAGAAGAGAAAGAAAGTTGTCTAAAACAGCTTGCAATCGAATGTTCATGTGGATAAAAAAGGCAGGAGAGTGGTCAGGTACTGTTTTCTCTCAGTTGGCAAGCTGCGCACACAATCGCAGTGTTGTACAGCTTGTTTCATCACCTTTGCGAAGTTGCCGCTCTCTCCGGCTCCCGGAGACGAAGAAGCTGCTTCTTCGCGCAAAGACGATTCTGCCGCTCACAGTGCTCTGCGGTGTGCGCCTTCTGCCGAAAGAGGCACGGGAGCTGTGCTTAGCTCTGCAGAGCACCGTACCTGCTTCTTTAGCCTCTCTTCTCGTCTATATCTTAGCAAAAAGCTTTTCCACTCTGTCTGGCAAGGAGAAACTGTGCCAGCACAGAAAACATCTCCCATCGTGTTCTAGAGGCTGCACGGAGGTCTGCCGAGTGTTTTGCAAGAAGAGAAAGAAAGTTGTCCAAAACAGCTTGCAATCGAATGTTCATGTGAATAGAAAAGGCAGGAGAGTGGTCAGGTACTGTTTTCTCTCACTTGGCAAGCTGCGCACACAATCGCAGTGTTGTACAGCTTGTTTCATCACCTTTGCGAAGTTGCCGCTCTCTCCGGCTCCCGGAGACGAAGAAGCTGCTTCTTCGCGCAAAGACGATTCTGCCGCTCACTGTGCTCTGCGGTGTGCGCCTTCTGCCGAAAGAGGTCCGGGAGCGATGCTTAGCTCTGCAGAGTACCATACGTGCTTCTTTAGCCACGCTTCTCGTCTACATCTTAGCAAAAAGCTTTTCCACTCTGTCTGTCAAGGAGAAACTGTGCCAGCACAGAAAACATCTCCCATCGTGTTCTAGAGGCTGCACGGAGGTCTGCCGAGTGTTTTGCAAGAAGAGAAAGAAAGTTGTCCAAAACAGCTTGCAATCGAATGTTCATGTGAATAGAAAAGGCAGGAGAGTGGTCAGGTACTGTTTTCTCTCACTTGGCAAGCTGCGCACACAATCGCAGTGTTGTACAGCTTGTTTCATCACCTTTGCGAAGTTGCCGCTCTCTCCGGCTCCCGGAGACGAAGAAGCTGCTTCTTCGCGCAAAGACGATTCTGCCGCTCACAGTGCTCTGCAGTGTGCGCCTTCTGCCGAAAGAGGTCCGGGAGTGGTGCTTAGCTCTGCAGAGCACCATACGTGCTTCTTTAGCCTCGCTTCTCGTCTACATCTTAGCAAAAAGCTTTTCCACACTGTCTGGCAAGGACAAACTGTGCCAGCACAGAAAACATCTCCCATCGTCTTCTAGAGGCTGCACGGAGGTCTGCCGAGTGTTTTGCAAGAAGAGAAGGAAAGTTGTCCAAAACAGCTTGCAATCGAATGTTCATGTGAATAGAAAAGGCAGGAGAGTGGTCAGGTACTGTTTTCTCTCACTTGGCAAGCTGCTCACACAATCGCAGTGTTGTACAGCTTGTTTCATCACCTTTGCAAAGTTGCCGCTCTCTCCGGCTTCCGGAGACGAAGAAGCTGCTTCTTCGCGCAAAGACGATTCTGCCGCTCACAGTGCTCTTCGGTGTGCGCCTTCTGCCGAAAGACGTCCGGGAGCGGTGCTTAGCTCTGCAGAGCACCGTACCTTCGTCTTTAGCCTCTCTTCTCGTCTACATCTTAGCAAAAAGCTTTTCCACTCTGTCTGGCAAGGAGAAACTGTGCCAGCACAGAAAACATCTCCCATCGTGTTCTAGAGGCTGCACGGAGGTCTGCCGAGTGTTTTGCAAGAAGAGAAAGAAAGTTGTCCAAAACAGCTTGCAATCGAATGTTCATGTGAATGGAAAAGGCAGGAGAGTGGTCAGGTACTGTTTTCTCTCAGTTGGCAAGCTGCGCACACAATCGCAGTGTTGTACAGCTTGTTTCATCACCTTTGCAAAGTTGCCGCTCTCTCCGGCTGCCGGAGACGAAGAAGCTGATTCTTCGCGCAAAGACGATTCTGCCGCTCACTGTGCTCTGCGGTGTGCGCCTTCTGCCGAAAGAAGTCCGGGAGCGATGCTTAGCTCTGCAGAGTACCATACGTGCTTCTTTAGCCACGCTTCTCGTCTACATCTTAGCAAAAAGCTTTTCCACTCTGTCTGGCAAGGAGAAACTGTGCCAGCACAGAAAACATCTCCCATCGTCTTCTAGAGGCTGCACGGAGGTCTGCCGAGTGTTTTGCAAGAAGAGAAAGAAAGTTGTCCAAAACAGCTTGCAATCGAATGTTCATGTGAATAAAAAAGGCAGGAGAGTGGTCAGGTACTGTTTTCTCTCAGTTGGCAAGCTGCTCACACAATCGCAGTGTTGTACAGCTTGTTTCATCACCTTTGCGAAGTTGCCGCTCTCTCCGGCTCCCGGAGACGAAGAAGCTGCTTCTTCGCGCAAAGACGATTCTGCCGCTCACAGTGCTCTGCGGTGTGCGCCTTCTGGCGAAAGAGGCCCGGGAGCTGTGCTTAGCTCTGTAGAGCACCGTACCTTCGTCTTTAGCCTCTCTTCTCATCTACATCTTAGCAAAAAGCTTTTCCACTCTGTCTGGCAAGGAGAAACTGTGCCAGCACAAAAAACATCTCCCATCGTGTTCTAGAGGCTGCACGGAGGTCTGCCGAGTGTTTTGCAAGAAGAGAAAGAAAGTTGTCCAAAACAGCTTGCAATCGAATGTTCATGTGAATAGAAAAGGCAGGAGAGTGGTCAGGTACTATTTTCTCTCACTTGGCAAGCTGCGCACACAATCGCAGTGTTGTACAGCTTATTTCATCACCTTTGCGAAGTTACCGCTCTCTCCGGCTGCCGGAGACGAAGAAGCTGCTTGTTCGCGCAAAGACGATTCTGCCGCTCACAGTGCTCTGCGGTGTGCGCCTTCTGCCGAAAGACGTCCGGGAGCGGTGCTAAGCTCTGCAGAGCACCATACCTGCTTCTTTAGCCTCTCTTCTCGTCTACATCTTAGCAAAAAGCTTTTCCACTCTGTCTGGCAAGGAGAAACTGTGCCAGCACAGAAAACATCTCCCATCGTGTTCTAGAGGCTGCACGGAGGTCTGCCGAGTGTTTTGCAAGAAGAGAAAGAAAGTTGCCCAAAACAGCTTGCAATCGAATGTTCATGTGAATAGAAAAGGCAGGAGAGTGGTCAGGTACTGTTTTCTCTCACTTGGCAAGCTGCTCACACAATCGCAGTGTTGTACAGCTTGTTTCATCACCTTTGCGAAGTTGCCGCTCTCTCCGGCTCCCGGAGACGAAGAAGCTGATTCTTCGCGCAAAGACGATTCTGCCGCTCACTGTGCTCTTCGGTGTGCGCCTTCTGCCGAAAGAAGTCCGGGAGCGATGCTTAGCTCTGCAGAGTACCATACGTGCTTCTTTAGCCACGCTTCTCGTCTACATCTTAGCAAAAAGCTTTTCCACTCTGTCTGGCAAGGAGAAACTGTGCCAGCACAGAAAACATCTCCCATCGTCTTCTAGAGGCTGCACGGAGGTCTGCCGAGTGTTTTGCAAGAAGAGAAGGAAAGTTGTCCAAAACAGCTTGCAATCGAATGTTCATGTAAATAGAAAAGGCAGGAGAGTGGTCAGGTACTGTTTTCTCTCACTTGGCAAGCTGCTCACACAATCGCAGTGTTGTACAGCTTGTTTCATCACCTTTGCAAAGTTGCCGCTCTCTCCGGCTCCCGGAGACGAAGAAGCTGATTCTTCGCGCAAAGACGATTCTGCCGCTCACTGTGCTCTGCGGTGTGCGCCTTCTGCCGAAAGAAGCACGGGAGCGGTGCTTAGCTCTGCAGAGTACCATACGTGCTTCTTTAGCCACGCTTCTCGTCTACATCTTAGCAAAAAGCTTTTCCACTCTGTCTGGCAAGGAGAAACTGTGCCAGCACAGAAAACATCTCCCATCGTGTTCTAGAGGCTGCACGGAGGTCTGCCGAGTGTTTTGCAAGAAGAGAAAGAAAGTTGTCCAAAACAGCTTGCAATCGAATGTTCATGTGAATAGAAAAGGCAGGAGAGTGGTCAGGTACTGTTTTCTCTCACTTGGCAAGCTGCGCACACAATCGCAGTGTTGTACAGCTTGTTTCATCACCTTTGCGAAGCTGCCGCTCTCTCCGGCTCCCGGAGACGAAGAAGCTGCTTCTTCGCGCAAAGACGATTCTGCCGCTCACAGAGCTCTGCGGTGTGCGCCTTCTGCCGAAAGAGGTCTGGGAGCGGTGCTTAGCTCTGCAGAGCACCGTACCTTCGTCTTTAGCCTCTCTTCTCGTCTACATCTTAGCAAAAAGCTTTTCCACTCTGTCTGGCAAGGAGAAACTGTGCCAGCACAGAAAACATCCCCCATCGTGTTCTAGTGGCTGCACGGAGGTCTGCCGAGTGTTTTGCAAGAAGAGAAAGAAAGTTGTCCAAAACAGCTTGCAATCGAATGTTCATGTGAATAGAAAAGGCAGGAGAGTGGTCAGGTACTGTTTTCTCTCACTTGGCAAGCTGCGCACACAATCGCAGTGTTGTACAGCTTGTTTCATCACCTTTGCGAAGTTGCCGCTCTCTCCGGCTCCCGGAGACGAAGAAGCTGCTTCTTCGCGCAAAGACGATTCTGCCGCTCACAGTGCTCTTCGGTGTGCGCCTTCTGCCGAAAGACGTCCGGGAGCGGTGTTTAGCTCTGCAGAGCACCATACCTGCTTCTTTAGCCTCTCTTCTCGTCTACATCTTAGCAAAAAGCTTTTCCACTCTGTCTGGCAAGGAGAAACTGTGCCAGCACAGAAAACATCTCCCATCGTGTTCTAGAGGCTGCACGGAGGTCTGCCGAGTGTTTTGCAAGAAGAGAAAGAAAGTTGTCCAAAACAGCTTGCAACCGAATGTTCATGTGGATAAAAAAGGCAGGAGAGTGGTCAGGTACTGTTTTCTCTCAGTTGGCAAGCTGCGCACACAATCGCAGTGTTGTACAGCTTGTTTTATCACCTTTGCCAAGTTGCCGCTCTCTCCGGCTCCCGGAGACGAAGAAGCTGCTTCTTCGCGCAAAGACGATTCTGCCGCTCACAGTGCTCTGCGGTGTGCGCCTTCTGCCGAAAGAGGTCCGGGAGCGGTGCTTAGCTCTGCAGAGCACCGTACCTTCGTCTTTAGCCTCTCTTCTCGTCTACATCTTAGCAAAAAGCTTTTCCACTCTGTCTGGCAAGGAGAAACTGTGCCAGCACAGAAAACATCTCCCATCGTGTTCTAGAGGCTGCACGGAGGTCTGCCGAGTGTTTTGCAAGAAGAGAAGGAAAGTTGTCCAAAACAGCTTGCAATCGAATGTTCATGTGAATAGAAAAGGCAGGAGAGTGGTCAGGTACTGTTTTCTCTCACTTGGCAAGCTGCTCACACAATCGCAGTGTTGTACAGCTTGTTTCATCACCTTTGCAAAGTTGCCGCTCTCTCCGGCTCCCGGAGACGAAGAAGCTGATTCTTCGCGCAAAGACGATTCTGCCGCTCACTGTGCTCTGCGGTGTGCGCCATCTGCCGAAAGACGTCCGGGAGCGGTGCTTAGCTCTGCAGAGTACCATACGTGCTTCTTTAGCCACGCTTCTCGTCTACATCTTAGCAAAAAGCTTTTCCACTCTGTCTGGCAAGGAGAAACTGTGCCAGCACAGAAAACATCTCCCATCGTGTTCTAGAGGCTGCACGGAGGTCTGCCGAGTGTTTTGCAAGAAGAGAAAGAAAGTTGTCCAAAACAGCTTGCAATCGAATGTTCATGTGAATAGAAAAGGCAGGAGAGTGGTCAGGTACTGTTTTCTCTCACTTGGCAAGCTGCGCACACAATCGCAGTGTTGTACAGCTTGTTTCATCACCTTTGCGAAGTTGCCGCTCTCTCCGGCTCCCGGAGACGAAGAAGCTGCTTCTTCGCGCAAAGACGATTCTGCCGCTCACAGTGCTCTGCGGTGTGCGCCTTCTGCCGAAAGAGGTCCGGGAGCGGTGCTTAGCTCTGCAGGCTACCATACGTGCTTCTTTAGCCTCTCTTCTCGTCTACATCTTAGCAAAAAGCTTTTCCACTCTGTCTGGCAAGGAGAAACTGTGCCAGCACAGAAAACATCTCCCATCGTGTTCTAGAGGCTGCACGGAGGTCTGCCGAGTGTTTTGCAAGAAGAGAAAGAAAGTTGCCCAAAACAGCTTGCAATCGAATGTTCATGTGAATAGAAAAGGCAGGAGAGTGGTCAGGTACTGTTTTCTCTCACTTGGCAAGCTGCTCACACAATCGCAGTGTTGTACAGCTTGTTTCATCACCTTTGCGAAGTTGCCGCTCTCTCCGGCTCCCGGAGACGAAGAAGCTGATTCTTCGCGCAAAGACGATTCTGCCGCTCACTGTGCTCTTCGGTGTGCGCCTTCTGCCGAAAGAAGTCCGGGAGCGATGCTTAGCTCTGCAGAGTACCATACGTGCTTCTTTAGCCACACTTCTCGTCTACATCTTAGCAAAAAGCTTTTCCACTCTGTCTGGCAAGGAGAAACTGTGCCAGCACAGAAAACATCTCCCATCGTCTTCTAGAGGCTGCACGGAGGTCTGCCGAGTGTTTTGCAAGAAGAGAAGGAAAGTTGTCCAAAACAGCTTGCAATCGAATGTTCATGTGAATAGAAAAGGCAGGAGAGTGGTCAGGTACTGTTTTCTCTCACTTGGCAAGCTGCTCACACAATCGCAGTGTTGTACAGCTTGTTTCATCACCTTTGCAAAGTTGCCGCTCTCTCCGGCTCCCGGAGACGAAGAAGCTGATTCTTCGCGCAAAGACGATTCTGCCGCTCACTGTGCTCTGCGGTGTGCGCCTTCTGCCGAAAGAAGTCCGGGAGCGGTGCTTAGCTCTGCAGAGTACCATACGTGCTTCTTTAGCCACGCTTCTCGTGTACATCTTAGCAAAAAGCTTTTCCACTCTGTCTGGCAAGGAGAAACTGTGCCAGCACAGAAAACATCTCCCATCGTGTTCTAGAGGCTGCACGGAGGTCTGCCGAGTGTTTTGCAAGAAGAGAAAGAAAGTTGTCCAAAACAGCTTGCAATCGAATGTTCATGTGAATAGAAAAGGCAGGAGAGTGGTCAGGTACTGTTTTCTCTCACTTGGCAAGCTGCGCACACAATCGCAGTGTTGTACAGCTTGTTTCATCACCTTTGCGAAGCTGCCGCTCTCTCCGGCTCCCGGAGACGAAGAAGCTGCTTCTTCGCGCAAAGACGATTCTGCCGCTCACAGAGCTCTGCGGTGTGCGCCTTCTGCCGAAAGAGGTCTGGGAGCGGTGCTTAGCTCTGCAGAGCACCGTACCTTCGTCTTTAGCCTCTCTTCTCGTCTACATCTTAGCAAAAAGCTTTTCCACTCTGTCTGGCAAGGAGAAACTGTGCCAGCACAGAAAACATCCCCCATCGTGTTCTAGTGGCTGCACGGAGGTCTGCCGAGTGTTTTGCAAGAAGAGAAAGAAAGTTGTCCAAAACAGCTTGCAATCGAATGTTCATGTGAATAGAAAAGGCAGGAGAGTGGTCAGGTACTGTTTTCTCTCAGTTGGCAAGCTGCGCACACAATCGCAGTGTTGTACAGCTTGTTTCATCACCTTTGCCAAGTTGCCGCTCTCTCCGGCTCCCGGAGACGAAGAAGCTGCTTCTTCGCGCAAAGACGATTCTGCCGCTCACAGTGCTCTTCGGTGTGCGCCTTCTGCCGAAAGACGTCCGGGAGCGGTGTTTAGCTCTGCAGAGCACCATACCTGCTTCTTTAGCCTCTCTTCTCGTCTACATCTTAGCAAAAAGCTTTTCCACTCTGTCTGGCAAGGAGAAACTGTGCCAGCACAGAAAACATCTCCCATCGTGTTCTAGAGGCTGCACGGAGGTCTGCCGAGTGTTTTGCAAGAAGAGAAAGAAAGTTGTCCAAAACAGCTTGCAACCGAATGTTCATGTGGATAAAAAAGGCAGGAGAGTGGTCAGGTACTGTTTTCTCTCAGTTGGCAAGCTGCGCACACAATCGCAGTGTTGTACAGCTTGTTTCATCACCTTTGCAAAGTTGCCGCTCTCTCCGGCTCCCGGAGACGAAGAAGCTGCTTCTTCGCGCAAAGACGATTCTGCCGCTCACAGTGCTCTGCGGTGTGCGCCTTCTGCCGAAAGACGTCCGGGAGCGGTGCTTAGCTCTGCAGAGCACCGTACCTTCGTCTTTAGCCTCTCTTCTCGTCTATATCTTAGCAAAAAGCTTTTCCACTCTGTCTGGCAAGGAGAAACTTTGCCAGCACAGAAAACATCTCCCATCGTGTTCTAGAGGCTGCACGGAGGTCTGCCGAGTGTTTTGCAAGAAGAGAAAGAAAGTTGTCCAAAACAGCTTGCAATCGAATGTTCATGTGAATAGAAAAGGCAGGAGAGTGGTCAGGTACTGTTTTCTCTCACTTGGCAAGCTGCGCACACAATCGCAGTGTTGTACAGCTTGTTTTATCACCTTTGCCAAGTTGCCGCTCTCTCCGGCTCCCGGAGACGAAGAAGCTGCTTCTTCGCGCAAAGACGATTCTGCCGCTCACAGTGCTCTGCGGTGTGCGCCTTCTGCCGAAAGAGGTCCGGGAGCGGTGCTTAGCTCTGCAGAGCACCGTACCTTCGTCTTTAGCCTCTCTTCTCGTCTACATCTTAGCAAAAAGCTTTTCCACTCTGTCTGGCAAGGAGAAACTGTGCCAGCACAGAAAACATCTCCCATCGTGTTCTAGAGGCTGCACGGAGGTCTGCCGAGTGTTTTGCAAGAAGAGAAGGAAAGTTGTCCAAAACAGCTTGCAATCGAATGTTCATGTGAATAGAAAAGGCAGGAGAGTGGTCAGGTACTGTTTTCTCTCACTTGGCAAGCTGCTCACACAATCGCAGTGTTGTACAGCTTGTTTCATCACCTTTGCAAAGTTGCCGCTCTCTCCGGCTCCCGGAGACGAAGAAGCTGCTTCTTCGCGCAAAGACGATTCTGCCGCTCACTGTGCTCTGCGGTGTGCGCCTTCTGGTGAAAGACGTCCGGGAGCGGTGCTTAGCTCTGCAGAGCACCGTACCTTCGTCTTTAGCCTCTCTTCCGTCTACATCTTAGCAAAAAGCTTTTCCACTCTGTCTGGCAAGGAGAAACTTTGCCAGCACAGAAAACATCTCCCATCGTGTTCTAGAGACTGCACGGAGGTCTGCCGAGTGTTTTGCAAGAAGAGAAAGAAAGTTGTCCAAAACAGCTTGCAATCGAATGTTCATGTGAATAGAAAAGGCAGGAGAGTGGTCTGGTACTGTTTTCTCTCAGTTGGCAAGCTGCGCACACAATCGCAGTGTTGTACCGCTTGTTTTATCACCTTTGCGAAGTTACCGCTCTCTCCGGCTGCCGGAGACGAAGAAGCTGCTTCTTCGCGCAAAGACGATTCTGCCGCTCACAGTGCTCTGCGGTGTGCGACTTCTGCCGAAAGACGTCCGGGAGCGGTGCTTAGCTCTGCAGAGCACCATACCTGCTTCTTTAGCCTCTCTTCTCGTCTACATCTTAGCAAAAAGCTTTTCCACTCTGTCTGGCAAGGAGAAACTGTGCCAGCACAGAAAACATCTCCCATCGTGTTCTAGAGGCTGCACGGAGGTCTGCCGAGTGTTTTGCAAGAAGAGAAGAAAAGTTGTCCAAAACAGCTTGCAATCGAATGTTCATGTGAATAGAAAAGGCAGGAGAGTGGTCAGGTACTGTTTTCTCTCACTTGGCAAGCTGCGCACACAATCGCAGTGTTGTACAGCTTGTTTCATCACCTTTGCGAAGTTGCCGCTCTCTCCGGCTGCCGGAGACGAAGAAGCTGCTTCTTCGCGCAAAGACGATTCTGCCGCTCACTGTGCTCTGCGGTGTGCGCCTTCTGCCGAAAGAGGTCCGGGAGCGATGCTTAGCTCTGCAGAGTACCATACGTTCTTCTTTAGCCTCGCTTCTCGTCTACATCTTAGCAAAAAGCTTTTCCACTCTGTCTGTCAAGGACAAACTGTGCCAGCACACAAAACATCTCCCATCGTGTTCTAGAGGCTGCACGGAGGTCTGCCGAGTGTTTTGCAAGAAGAGAAAGAAAGTTGTCCAAAACAGCTTGCAATCGAATGTTCATGTGAATAGAAAAGGCAGGAGAGTGGTCAGGTACTGTTTTCTCTCACTTGGCAAGCTGCGCACACAATCGCAGTTTTGTACAGCTTGTTTCATCACCTTTGCGAAGTTGCCGCTCTCTCCGGCTGCCGGAGACGAAGAAGCTGCTTCTTCGCGCAAAGACGATTCTGCCGCTCACAGTGCTCTGCGGTGTGCGACTTCTGCCGAAAGAGGTCCGGGAGTGGTGCTTAGCTCTGCAGAGCACCGTACCTTCGTCTTTAGCCTCTCTTCTCGTCTACATCTTAGCAAAAAGCTTTTCCACTCTGTCTGGCAAGGAGAAACTTTGCCAGAACAGAAAACATCTCCCATCGTGTTCTAGAGGCTGCACGGAGGTCTGCCGAGTGTTTTGCAAGAAGAGAAAGAAAGTTGTCCAAAACAGCTTGCAATCGAATGTTCATGTGAATAGAAAAGGCAGGAGAGTGGTCAGGTACTGTTTTCTCTCACTTGGCAAGCTGCGCACACAATCGCAGTGTTGTACAGCTTGTTTCATCACCTTTGCGAAGTTGCCGCTCTCTCCGGCTCCCGGAGACGAAGAAGCTGCTTCTTCGCGCAAAGACGATTCTGCCGCTCACTGTGCTCTGCGGTGTGCGCCTTCTGCCGAAAGAGGTCCGGGAGCGATGCTTAGCTCTGCAGAGTACCATACGTGCTTCTTTAGCCTCGCTTCTCGTCTACATCTTAGCAAAAAGCTTTTCCACTCTGTCTGTCAAGGACAAACTGTGCCAGCACACAAAACATCTCCCATCGTGTTCTAGAGGCTGCACGGAGGTCTGCCGAGTGTTTTGCAAGAAGAGAAAGAAAGTTGTCCAAAACAGCTTGCAATCGAATGTTCATGTGAATAGAAAAGGCAGGAGAGTGGTCAGGTACTGTTTTCTCTCACTTGGCAAGCTGCGCACACAATCGCAGTTTTGTACAGCTTGTTTCATCACCTTTGCGAAGTTGCCGCTCTCTCCGGCTGCCGGAGACGAAGAAGCTGCTTCTTCGCGCAAAGACGATTCTGCCGCTCACAGTGCTCTGCGGTGTGCGCCTTCTGCCGAAAGAGGTCCGGGAGTGGTGCTTAGCTCTGCAGAGCACCGTACCTTCGTCTTTAGCCTCTCTTCTCGTCTACATCTTAGCAAAAAGCTTTTCCACTCTGTCTGGCAAGGAGAAACTTTGCCAGAACAGAAAACATCTCCCATCGTGTTCTAGAGGCTGCACGGAGGTCTGCCGAGTGTTTTGCAAGAAGAGAAAGAAAGTTGTCCAAAACAGCTTGCAATCGAATGTTCATGTGAATAGAAAAGGCAGGAGAGTGGTCAGGTACTGTTTTCTCTCACTTGGCAAGCTGCGCACACAATCGCAGTGTTGTACAGCTTGTTTCATCACCTTTGCGAAGTTGCCGCTCTCTCCGGCTCCCGGAGACGAAGAAGCTGCTTCTTCGCGCAAAGACGATTCTGCCGCTCACTGTGCTCTGCGGTGTGCGCCTTCTGCCGAAAGAGGTCCGGGAGCGATGCTTAGCTCTGCAGAGTACCATACGTGCTTCTTTAGCCACGCTTCTCGTCTACATCTTAGCAAAAAGCTTTTCCACTCTGTCTGGCAAGGAGAAACTGTGCCAGCACAGAAAACATCTCCCATCGTGTTCTAGAGGCTGCACGGAGGTCTGCCGAGTGTTTTGCAAGAAGAGAAAGAAAGTTGTCCAAAACAGCTTGCAATCGAATGTTCATGTGAATAGAAAAGGCAGGAGAGTGGTCTGGTACTGTTTTCTCTCACTTGGCAAGCTGCGCACACAATCGCTGTGTTGTACAGCTTGTTTTATCACCTTTGCGAAGTTACCGCTCTCTCCGGCTGCCGGAGACGAAGAAGCTGCTTGTTCGCGCAAAGACGATTCTGCCGCTCACAGTGCTCTGCGGTGTGCGCCTTCTGCCGAAAGACGTCCGGGAGCGGTGCTAAGCTCTGCAGAGCACCATACCTGCTTCTTTAGCCTCTCTTCTCGTCTACATCTTAGCAAAAAGCTTTTCCACTCTGTCTGGCAAGGAGAAACTGTGCCAGCACAGAAAACATCTCCCATCGTCTTCTAGAGGCTGCACGGAGGTCTGCCGAGTGTTTTGCAAGAAGAGAAAGAAAGTTGTCTAAAACAGCTTGCAACCGAATGTTCATGTGGATAAAAAAGGCAGGAGAGTGGTCAGGTACTGTTTTCTCTCACTTGGCAAGCTGCGCACACAATCGCAGTGTTGTACAGCTTGTTTCATCACCTTTGCCAAGTTGCCGCTCTCTCCGGCTCCCGGAGACGAAGAAGCTGCTTCTTCGCGCAAAGACGATTCTGCCGCTCACAGTGCTCTGCGGTGTGCGCCTTCTGCCGAAAGAGGTCTGGGAGCGGTGCTTAGCTCTGCAGAGCACCGTACCTTCGTCTTTAGCCTCTCTTCTCGTCTACATCTTAGCAAAAAGCTTTTCCACTCTGTCTGGCAAGGAGAAACTGTGCCAGCACAGAAAACATCCCCCATCGTGTTCTAGTGGCTGCACGGAGGTCTGCCGAGTGTTTTGCAAGAAGAGAAAGAAAGTTGTCCAAAACAGCTTGCAATCGAATGTTCATGTGAATAGAAAAGGCAGGAGAGTGGTCAGGTACTGTTTTCTCTCACTTGGCAAGCTGCGCACACAATCGCAGTGTTGTACAGCTTGTTTCATCACCTTTGCCAAGTTGTCGCTCTCTCCGGCTCCCGGAGACGAAGAAGCTGCTTCTTCGCGCAAAGACGATTCTGCCGCTCACAGTGCTCTTCGGTGTGCGCCTTCTGCCGAAAGACGTCCGGGAGCGGTGCTTAGCTCTGCAGAGCACCATACCTGCTTCTTTAGCCTCTCTTCTCGTCTACATCTTAGCAAAAAGCTTTTCCACTCTGTCTGGCAAGGAGAAACTGTGCCAGCACAGAAAACATCTCCCATCGTGTTCTAGAGGCTGCACGGAGGTCTGCCGAGTGTTTTGCAAGAAGAGAAAGAAAGTTGTCCAAAACAGCTTGCAACCGAATATTCATGTGGATAAAAAAGGCAGGAGAGTGGTCAGGTACTGTTTTCTCTCAGTTGGCAAGCTGCGCACACAATCGCAGTGTTGTACAGCTTGTTTCATCACCTTTGCAAAGTTGCCGCTCTCTCCGGCTCCCGGAGACGAAGAAGCTGCTTCTTCGCGCAAAGACGATTCTGCCGCTCACAGTGCTCTGCGGTGTGCGCCTTCTGCCGAAAGACGTCCGGGAGCGGTGCTTAGCTCTGCAGAGCACCGTACCTTCGTCTTTAGCCTCTCTTCTGGTCTATATCTTAGCAAAAAGCTTTTCCACTCTGTCTGGCAAGGAGAAACTTTGCCAGCACAGAAAACATCTCCCATCGTGTTCTAGAGGCTGCACGGAGGTCTGCCGAGTGTTTTGCAAGAAGAGAAAGAAAGTTGTCCAAAACAGCTTGCAATCGAATGTTCATGTGAATAGAAAAGGCAGGAGAGTGGTCAGGTACTGTTTTCTCTCACTTGGCAAGCTGCTCACACAATCGCAGTGTTGTACAGCTTGTTTTATCACCTTTGCCAAGTTGCCGCTCTCTCCGGCTCCCGGAGACGAAGAAGCTGCTTCTTCGCGCAAAGACGATTCTGCCGCTCACAGTGCTCTGCGGTGTGCGCCTTCTGCCGAAAGAGGTCCGGGAGCGGTGCTTAGCTCTGCAGAGCACCGTACCTTCGTCTTTAGCCTCTCTTCTCGTCTACATCTTAGCAAAAAGCTTTTCCACTCTGTCTGGCAAGGAGAAACTGTGCCAGCACAGAAAACATCTCCCATCGTGTTCTAGAGGCTGCACGGAGGTCTGCCGAGTGTTTTGCAAGAAGAGAAAGAAAGTTGTCCAAAACAGCTTGCAATCGAATGTTCATGTGAATAGAAAAAGCAGGAGAGTGGTCAGGTACTGTTTTCTCTCACTTGGCAAGCTGCGTACACAATCGCAGTGTTGTACAGCTTGTTTCAGCACCTTTGCGAAGCTGCCGCTCTCTCCGGCTCCCGGAGACGAAGAAGCTGCTTCTTCGCGCAAAGACGATTCTGCCGCTCACAGTGCTCTGCGGTGTGCGCCTTCTGCCGAAAGACGTCCGGGAGCGGTGCTTAGCTCTGCAGAGCACCATACGTGCTTCTTTAGCCTCTCTTCTCGTCTACATCTTAGCAAAAAGCTTTTCCACTCTGTCTGGCAAGGAGAAACTGTGCCAGCACAGAAAACATCTCCCATCGTGTTCTAGAGGCTGCACGGAGGTCTGCCGAGTGTTTTGCAAGAAGAGAAAGAAAGTTGTCCAAAACAGCTTGCAATCGAATGTTCATGTGAATAGAAAAGGCAGGAGAGTGGTCAGGTACTGTTTTCTCTCACTTGGCAAGCTGCTCACACAATCGCAGTGTTGTACAGCTTGTTTCATCACCTTTGCAAAGTTGCCGCTCTCTCCGGCTCCCGGAGACGAAGAAGCTGATTCTTCGCGCAAAGACGATTCTGCCGCTCACTGTGCTCTGCGGTGTGCGCCATCTGCCGAAAGAGGTCCGGGAGCGGTGCTTAGCTCTGCAGAGTACCATACGTGCTTCTTTAGCCACGCTTCTCGTCTACATCTTAGCAAAAAGCTTTTCCACTCTGTCTGGCAAGGAGAAACTGTGCCAGCACAGAAAACATCTCCCATCGTCTTCTAGAGGCTGCACGGAGGTCTGCCGAGTGTTTTGCAAGAAGAGAAAGAAAGTTGTCCAAAACAGCTTGCAATCGAATGTTCATGTGAATAGAAAAGGCAGGAGAGTGGTCAGGTACTGTTTTCTCTCACTTGGCAAGCTGCGCACACAATCGCAGTGTTGTACAGCTTGTTTCATCACCTTTGCGAAGTTGCCGCTCTCTCCGGCTCCCGGAGACGAAGAAGCTGCTTCTTCGCGCAAAGACGATTCTGCCGCTCACAGTGCTCTGCGGTGTGCGCCTTCTGCCGAAAGAGGCCCGGGAGCGGTGCTTAGCTTTGCAGAGCACAATACCTGCTTCTTTAGCCTCTCTTCTCGTCTACATCTTAGCAAAAAGCTTTTCCACTCTGTCTGGCAAGGAGAAACTTTGCCAGCACAGAAAACATCTCCCATCGTGTTCTAGAGGCTGCACGGAGGTCTGCCGAGTGTTTTGCAAGAAGAGAAAGAAAGTTGTCCAAAACAGCTTGCAATCGAATGTTCATGTGAATAGAAAAGGCAGGAGAGTGGTCAGGTACTGTTTTCTCTCACTTGGCAAGCTGCGCACACAATCGCAGTGTTGTACAGCTTGTTTCATCACCTTTGCCATGTTGCCGCTCTCTCCGGCTCCCGGAGACGAAGAAGCTGCTTCTTCGCGCAAAGACGATTCTGCCGCTCACAGTGCTCTGCGGTGTGCGCCTTCTGCTGAAAGAGGTCCGGGAGTGGTGCTTAGCTCTGCAGAGCACCGTACCTTCGTCTTTAGCCTCTCTTCTCGTCTACATCTTAGCAAAAAGCTTTTCCACTCTGTCTGGCAAGGAGAAACTTTGCCAGAACAGAAAACATCTCCCATCGTGTTCTAGAGGCTGCACGGAGGTCTGCCGAGTGTTTTGCAAGAAGAGAAAGAAAGTTGTCCAAAACAGCTTGCAATCGAATGTTCATGTGAATAGAAAAGGCAGGAGAGTGGTCAGGTACTGTTTTCTCTCACTTGGCAAGCTGCGCACACAATCGCAGTGTTGTACAGCTTGTTTCATCACCTTTGCGAAGTTGCCGCTCTCTCCGGCTCCCGGAGACGAAGAAGCTGCTTCTTCGCGCAAAGACGATTCTGCCGCTCACAGTGCTCTGCGGTGTGCGCCTTCTGCCGAAAGAGGTCCGGGAGCGGTGCTTAGCTCTGCAGAGCACCGTACCTTCGTCTTTAGCCTCTCTTCTCGTCTACATCTTAGCAAAAAGCTTTTCCACTCTGTCTGGCAAGGAGAAACTGTGCCAGCACAGAAAACATCCCCCATCGTGTTCTAGTGGCTGCACGGAGGTCTGCCGAGTGTTTTGCAAGAAGAGAAAGAAAGTTGTCCAAAACAGCTTGCAATCGAATGTTCATGTGAATAGAAAAGGCAGGAGAGTGGTCAGGTACTGTTTTCTCTCACTTGGCAAGCTGCGCACACAATCGCAGTGTTGTACAGCTTGTTTCATCACCTTTGCGAAGTTGCCGCTCTCTCCGGCTCCCGGAGACGAAGAAGCTGCTTCTTCGCGCAAAGACGATTCTGCCGCTCACAGTGCTCTTCGGTGTGCGCCTTCTGCCGAAAGACGTCCGGGAGCGGTGTTTAGCTCTGCAGAGCACCATACCTGCTTCTTTAGCCTCTCTTCTCGTCTACATCTTAGCAAAAAGCTTTTCCACTCTGTCTGGCAAGGAGAAACTGTGCCAGCACAGAAAACATCTCCCATCGTGTTCTAGAGGCTGCACGGAGGTCTGCCGAGTGTTTTGCAAGAAGAGAAAGAAAGTTGTCCAAAACAGCTTGCAACCGAATGTTCATGTGGATAAAAAAGGCAGGAGAGTGGTCAGGTACTGTTTTCTCTCAGTTGGCAAGCTGCGCACACAATCGCAGTGTTGTACAGCTTGTTTTATCACCTTTGCCAAGTTGCCGCTCTCTCCGGCTCCCGGAGACGAAGAAGCTGCTTCTTCGCGCAAAGACGATTCTGCCGCTCACAGTGCTCTGCGGTGTGCGCCTTCTGCCGAAAGAGGTCCGGGAGCGGTGCTTAGCTCTGCAGAGCACCGTACCTTCGTCTTTAGCCTCTCTTCTCGTCTACATCTTAGCAAAAAGCTTTTCCACTCTGTCTGGCAAGGAGAAACTGTGCCAGCACAGAAAACATCTCCCATCGTGTTCTAGAGGCTGCACGGAGGTCTGCCGAGTGTTTTGCAAGAAGAGAAGGAAAGTTGTCCAAAACAGCTTGCAATCGAATGTTCATGTGAATAGAAAAGGCAGGAGAGTGGTCAGGTACTGTTTTCTCTCACTTGGCAAGCTGCTCACACAATCGCAGTGTTGTACAGCTTGTTTCATCACCTTTGCAAAGTTGCCGCTCTCTCCGGCTCCCGGAGACGAAGAAGCTGATTCTTCGCGCAAAGACGATTCTGCCGCTCACTGTGCTCTGCGGTGTGCGCCATCTGCCGAAAGACGTCCGGGAGCGGTGCTTAGCTCTGCAGAGTACCATACGTGCTTCTTTAGCCACGCTTCTCGTCTACATCTTAGCAAAAAGCTTTTCCACTCTGTCTGGCAAGGAGAAACTGTGCCAGCACAGAAAACATCTCCCATCGTGTTCTAGAGGCTGCACGGAGGTCTGCCGAGTGTTTTGCAAGAAGAGAAAGAAAGTTGTCCAAAACAGCTTGCAATCGAATGTTCATGTGAATAGAAAAGGCAGGAGAGTGGTCAGGTACTGTTTTCTCTCACTTGGCAAGCTGCGCACACAATCGCAGTGTTGTACAGCTTGTTTCATCACCTTTGCGAAGTTGCCGCTCTCTCCGGCTCCCGGAGACGAAGAAGCTGCTTCTTCGCGCAAAGACGATTCTGCCGCTCACAGTGCTCTGCGGTGTGCGCCTTCTGCCGAAAGAGGTCCGGGAGCGGTGCTTAGCTCTGCAGGCTACCATACGTGCTTCTTTAGCCTCTCTTCTCGTCTACATCTTAGCAAAAAGCTTTTCCACTCTGTCTGGCAAGGAGAAACTGTGCCAGCACAGAAAACATCTCCCATCGTGTTCTAGAGGCTGCACGGAGGTCTGCCGAGTGTTTTGCAAGAAGAGAAAGAAAGTTGCCCAAAACAGCTTGCAATCGAATGTTCATGTGAATAGAAAAGGCAGGAGAGTGGTCAGGTACTGTTTTCTCTCACTTGGCAAGCTGCTCACACAATCGCAGTGTTGTACAGCTTGTTTCATCACCTTTGCGAAGTTGCCGCTCTCTCCGGCTCCCGGAGACGAAGAAGCTGATTCTTCGCGCAAAGACGATTCTGCCGCTCACTGTGCTCTTCGGTGTGCGCCTTCTGCCGAAAGAAGTCCGGGAGCGATGCTTAGCTCTGCAGAGTACCATACGTGCTTCTTTAGCCACGCTTCTCGTCTACATCTTAGCAAAAAGCTTTTCCACTCTGTCTGGCAAGGAGAAACTGTGCCAGCACAGAAAACATCTCCCATCGTCTTCTAGAGGCTGCACGGAGGTCTGCCGAGTGTTTTGCAAGAAGAGAAGGAAAGTTGTCCAAAACAGCTTGCAATCGAATGTTCATGTGAATAGAAAAGGCAGGAGAGTGGTCAGGTACTGTTTTCTCTCACTTGGCAAGCTGCTCACACAATCGCAGTGTTGTACAGCTTGTTTCATCACCTTTGCAAAGTTGCCGCTCTCTCCGGCTCCCGGAGACGAAGAAGCTGATTCTTCGCGCAAAGACGATTCTGCCGCTCACTGTGCTCTGCGGTGTGCGCCTTCTGCCGAAAGAAGTCCGGGAGCGGTGCTTAGCTCTGCAGAGTACCATACGTGCTTCTTTAGCCACGCTTCTCGTGTACATCTTAGCAAAAAGCTTTTCCACTCTGTCTGGCAAGGAGAAACTGTGCCAGCACAGAAAACATCTCCCATCGTGTTCTAGAGGCTGCACGGAGGTCTGCCGAGTGTTTTGCAAGAAGAGAAAGAAAGTTGTCCAAAACAGCTTGCAATCGAATGTTCATGTGAATAGAAAAGGCAGGAGAGTGGTCAGGTACTGTTTTCTCTCACTTGGCAAGCTGCGCACACAATCGCAGTGTTGTACAGCTTGTTTCATCACCTTTGCGAAGCTGCCGCTCTCTCCGGCTCCCGGAGACGAAGAAGCTGCTTCTTCGCGCAAAGACGATTCTGCCTCTCACAGAGCTCTGCGGTGTGCGCCTTCTGCCGAAAGAGGTCTGGGAGCGGTGCTTAGCTCTGCAGAGCACCGTACCTTCGTCTTTAGCCTCTCTTCTCGTCTACATCTTAGCAAAAAGCTTTTCCACTCTGTCTGGCAAGGAGAAACTGTGCCAGCACAGAAAACATCCCCCATCGTGTTCTAGTGGCTGCACGGAGGTCTGCCGAGTGTTTTGCAAGAAGAGAAAGAAAGTTGTCCAAAACAGCTTGCAATCGAATGTTCATGTGAATAGAAAAGGCAGGAGAGTGGTCAGGTACTGTTTTCTCTCACTTGGCAAGCTGCGCACACAATCGCAGTGTTGTACAGCTTGTTTCATCACCTTTGCCAAGTTGCCGCTCTCTCCGGCTCCCGGAGACGAAGAAGCTGCTTCTTCGCGCAAAGACGATTCTGCCGCTCACAGTGCTCTTCGGTGTGCGCCTTCTGCCGAAAGACGTCCGGGAGCGGTGTTTAGCTCTGCAGAGCACCATACCTGCTTCTTTAGCCTCTCTTCTCGTCTACATCTTAGCAAAAAGCTTTTCCACTCTGTCTGGCAAGGAGAAACTGTGCCAGCACAGAAAACATCTCCCATCGTGTTCTAGAGGCTGCACGGAGGTCTGCCGAGTGTTTTGCAAGAAGAGAAAGAAAGTTGTCCAAAACAGCTTGCAACCGAATGTTCATGTGGATAAAAAAGGCAGGAGAGTGGTCAGGTACTGTTTTCTCTCAGTTGGCAAGCTGCGCACACAATCGCAGTGTTGTACAGCTTGTTTCATCACCTTTGCAAAGTTGCCGCTCTCTCCGGCTCCCGGAGACGAAGAAGCTGCTTCTTCGCGCAAAGACGATTCTGCCGCTCACAGTGCTCTGCGGTGTGCGCCTTCTGCCGAAAGACGTCCGGGAGCGGTGCTTAGCTCTGCAGAGCACCGTACCTTCGTCTTTAGCCTCTCTTCTCGTCTATATCTTAGCAAAAAGCTTTTCCACTCTGTCTGGCAAGGAGAAACTTTGCCAGCACAGAAAACATCTCCCATCGTGTTCTAGAGGCTGCACGGAGGTCTGCCGAGTGTTTTGCAAGAAGAGAAAGAAAGTTGTCCAAAACAGCTTGCAATCCAATGTTCATGTGAATAGAAAAGGCAGGAGAGTGGTCAGGTACTGTTTTCTCTCAGTTGGCAAGCTGCGCACACAATCGCAGTGTTGTACAGCTTGTTTTATCACCTTTGCCAAGTTGCCGCTCTCTCCGGCTCCCGGAGACGAAGAAGCTGCTTCTTCGCGCAAAGACGATTCTGCCGCTCACAGTGCTCTGCGGTGTGCGCCTTCTGCCGAAAGAGGTCCGGGAGCTGTGCTTAGCTCTGCAGAGCACCGTACCTTCGTCTTTAGCCTCTCTTCTCGTCTACATCTTAGCAAAAAGCTTTTCCACTCTGTCTGGCAAGGAGAAACTGTGCCAGCACAGAAAACATCTCCCATCGTGTTCTAGAGGCTGCACGGAGGTCTGCCGAGTGTTTTGCAAGAAGAGAAGGAAAGTTGTCCAAAACAGCTTGCAATCGAATGTTCATGTGAATAGAAAAGGCAGGAGAGTGGTCAGGTACTGTTTTCTCTCACTTGGCAAGCTGCTCACACAATCGCAGTGTTGTACAGCTTTTTTCATCACCTTTGCAAAGTTGCCGCTCTCTCCGGCTCCCGGAGACGAAGAAGCTGCTTCTTCGCGCAAAGACGATTCTGCCGCTCACTGTGCTCTGCGGTGTGCGCCTTCTGCCGAAAGAGGTCCGGGAGCGATGCTTAGCTCTGCAGAGTACCATACGTGCTTCTTTAGCCACGCTTCTCGTCTACATCTTAGCAAAAAGCTTTTCCACTCTGTCTGTCAAGGAGAAACTGTGCCAGCACAGAAAACATCTCCCATCGTGTTCTAGAGGCTGCACGGAGGTCTGCCGAGTGTTTTGCAAGAAGAGAAAGAAAGTTGTCCAAAACAGCTTGCAATCGAATGTTCATGTGAATAGAAAAGGCAGGAGAGTGGTCAGGTACTGTTTTCTCTCACTTGGCAAGCTGCGCACACAATCGCAGTGTTGTACAGCTTGTTTCATCACCTTTGCGAAGTTGCCGCTCTCTCCGGCTCCCGGAGACGAAGAAGCTGCTTCTTCGCGCAAAGACGATTCTGCCGCTCACAGTGCTCTGCGGTGTGCGCCTTCTGCTGAAAGTGCTCCGGGAGTGGTGCTTAGCTCTGCAGAGCACCGTACCTTCGTCTTTAGCCTCTCTTCTCGTCTACATCTTAGCAAAAAGCTTTTCCACTCTGTCTGGCAAGGAGAAACTTTGCCAGAACAGAAAACATCTCCCATCGTGTTCTAGAGGCTGCACGGAGGTCTGCCGAGTGTTTTGCAAGAAGAGAAAGAAAGTTGTCCAAAACAGCTTGCAATCGAATGTTCATGTGAATAGAAAAGGCAGGAGAGTGGTCAGGTACTGTTTTCTCTCACTTGGCAAGCTGCGCACACAATCGCAGTGTTGTACAGCTTGTTTCATCACCTTTGCCATGTTGCCGCTCTCTCCGGCTCCCGGAGACGAAGAAGCTGCTTCTTCGCGCAAAGACGATTCTGCCGCTCACAGTGCTCTGCAGTGTGCGCCTTCTGCCGAAAGAGGTCCGGGAGTGGTGCTTAGCTCTGCAGAGCACCATACGTGCTTCTTTAGCCTCGCTTCTCGTCTACATCTTAGCAAAAAGCTTTTCCACACTGTCTGGCAAGGACAAACTGTGCCAGCACAGAAAACATCTCCCATCGTCTTCTAGAGGCTGCACGGAGGTCTGCCGAGTGTTTTGCAAGAAGAGAAGGAAAGTTGTCCAAAACAGCTTGCAATCGAATGTTCATGTGAATAGAAAAGGCAGGAGAGTGGTCAGGTACTGTTTTCTCTCACTTGGCAAGCTGCTCACACAATCGCAGTGTTGTACAGCTTGTTTCATCACCTTTGCAAAGTTGCCGCTCTCTCCGGCTTCCGGAGACGAAGAAGCTGCTTCTTCGCGCAAAGACGATTCTGCCGCTCACTGTGCTCTGCGGTGTGCGCCATCTGCCGAAAGACGCACGGGAGCGGTGCTTAGCTCTGCAGAGCACCGTACCTTCGTCTTTAGCCTCTCTTCTCGTCTACATCTTAGCAAAAAGGTTTTCCACTCTGTCTGGCAAGGAGAAACTGTGCCAGCACAGAAAACATCTCCCATCGTGTTCTAGAGGCTGCACGGAGGTCTGCCGAGTGTTTTGCAGGAAGAGAAAGAAAGTTGTCCAAAACAGCTTGCAATCGAATGTTCATGTGAATGGAAAAGGCAGGAGAGTGGTCAGGTACTGTTTTCTCTCAGTTGGCAAGCTGCGCACACAATCGCAGTGTTGTACAGCTTGTTTCATCACCTTTGCAAAGTTGCCGCTCTCTCCGGCTGCCGGAGACGAAGAAGCTGATTCTTCGCGCAAAGACGATTCTGCCGCTCACAGTGCTCTGCGGTGTGCGCCTTCTGGCGAAAGAGGCCCGGGAGCTGTGCTTAGCTCTGTAGAGCACCGTACATTCGTCTTTAGCCTCTCTTCTCATCTACATCTTAGCAAAAAGCTTTTCCACTCTGTCTGGCAAGGAGAAACTGTGCCAGCACTGAAAACATCTCCCATCGTGTTCTAGAGGCTGCACGGAGGTCTGCCGAGTGTTTTGCAAGAAGAGAAAGAAAGTTGTCCAAAACAGCTTGCAATCGAATGTTCATGTGAATAGAAAAGGCAGGAGAGTGGTCAGGTACTATTTTCTCTCACTTGGCAAGCTGCGCACACAATCGCAGTGTTGTACAGCTTATTTCATCACCTTTGCGAAGTTGCCGCTCTCTCCGGCTCCCGGAGACGAAGAAGCTGCTTCTTCGCGCAAAGACGATTCTGCCGCTCACTGTGCTCTGCGGTGTGCGCCTTCTGCCGAAAGACGTCCGGGAGCGATGCTTAGCTCTGCAGAGTACCATACGTGCTTCTTTAGCCTCGCTTCTCGTCTAGATCTTAGCTAAAAGCTTTTCCACTCTGTCTGGCAAGGAGAAACTGTGCCAGCACAGAAAACATCTCCCATCGTGTTCTAGAGGCTGCACGGAGGTCTGCCGAGTGTTTTGCAAGAAGAGAAAGAAAGTTGTCCAAAACAGCTTGCAATCGAATGTTCATGTGAATAGAAAAGGCAGGAGAGTGGTCAGGTACTGTTTTCTCTCACTTGGCAAGCTGCGCACACAATCGCAGTGTTGTACAGCTTGTTTCATCACCTTTGCCAAGTTGCCGCTCTCTCCGGCTCCCGGAGACGAAGAAGCTGCTTCTTCGCGCAAAGACGATTCTGCCGCTCACAGTGCTCTTCGGTGTGCGCCTTCTGGCGAAAGAGGCCCGGGAGCTGTGCTTAGCTCTGCAGAGCACCGTACCTTCGTCTTTAGCCTCTCTTCTCATCTACATCTTAGCAAAAAGCTTTTCCACTCTGTCTGGCAAGGAGAAACTGTGCCAGCACAAAAAACATCTCCCATCGTGTTCTAGAGGCTGCACGGAGGTCTGCCGAGTGTTTTGCAAGAAGAGAAAGAAAGTTGTCCAAAACAGCTTGCAATCGAATGTTCATGTGAATAGAAAAGGCAGGAGAGTGGTCAGGTACTGTTTTCTCTCAGTTGGCAAGCTGCGCACACAATCGCAGTGTTGTACAGCTTGTTTCATCACCTTTGCCAAGTTGCCGCTCTCTCCGGCTCCCGGAGACGAAGAAGCTGCTTCTTCGCGCAAAGACGATTCTGCCGCTCACAGTGCTCTGCGGTGTGCGCCTTCTGCCAAAAGAGGCACGGGAGCGGTGCTTAGCTCTGCAGAGCACCGTACCTTCGTCTTTAGCCTCTCTTCTCGTCTACATCTTAGCAAAAAGCTTTTCCACTCTGTCTGGCAAGGAGAAACTGTGCCAGCACAGAAAACATCTCCCATCGTGTTCTAGAGGCTGCACGGAGGTCTGCCGAGTGTTTTGCAAGAAGAGAAAGAAAGTTGTCCAAAACAGCTTGCAATCGAATGTTCATGTGAATAGAAAAGGCAGGAGAGTGGTCTGGTACTGTTTTCTCTCAGTTGGCAAGCTGCGCACACAATCGCTGTGTTGTACAGCTTGTTTTATCACCTTTGCGAAGTTACCGCTCTCTCCGGCTCCCGGAGACGAAGAAGCTGCTTGTTCGCGCAAAGACGATTCTGCCGCTCACAGTGCTCTGCGGTGTGCGCCTTCTGCCGAAAGACGTCCGGGAGCGGTGCTTAGCTCTGCAGAGCACCGTACCTTCGTCTTTAGCCTCTCTTCTCGTCTACATCTTAGCAAAAAGCTTTTCCACTCTGTCTGGCAAGGAGAAACTGTGCCAGCACAGAAAACATCTCCCATCGTGTTCTGGAAGCTGCACGGAGGTCTGCCGAGTGTTTTGCAAGAAGAGAAAGAAAGTTGTCTAAAACAGCTTGCAATCGAATGTTCATGTGAATAGAAAAGGCAGGAGAGTGGTCTGGGACTGTTTTCTCTCAGTTGGCAAGCTGCGCACACAATCGCTGTGTTGTACAGCTTGTTTTATCACCTTTGCGAAGTTACCGCTCTCTCCGGCTGCCGGAGACGAAGAAGCTGCTTGTTCGCGCAAAGACGATTCTGCCGCTCACAGTGCTCTGCGGTGTGCGCCTTCTGCCGAAAGACGTCCGGGAGCGGTGCTAAGCTCTGCAGAGCACCATACCTGCTTCTTTAGCCTCTCTTCTCGTCTACATCTTAGCAAAAAGCTTTTCCACTCTGTCTGGCAAGGAGAAACTGTGCCAGCACAGAAAACATCTCCCATCGTCTTCTAGAGGCTGCACGGAGGTCTGCCGAGTGTTTTGCAAGAAGAGAAGAAAAGTTGTCCAAAACAGCTTGCAATCGAATGTTCATGTGAATAGAAAAGGCAGGAGAGTGGTCAGGTACTGTTTTCTCTCACTTGGCAAGCTGCTCACACAATCGCAGTGTTGTACAGCTTGTTTCCTCACCTTTGCAAAGTTGCCGCTCTCTCCGGCTCCCGGAGACGAAGAAGCTGATTCTTCGCGCAAAGACGATTCTGCCGCTCACTGTGCTCTGCGGTGTGCGCCTTCTGCCGAAAGAAGTCCGGGAGCGATGCTTAGCTCTGCAGAGTACCATACGTGCTTCTTTAGCCACGCTTCTCGTCTACATCTTAGCAAAAAGCTTTTCCACTCTGTCTGGCAAGGAGAAACTTTGCCAGCACAGAAAACATCTCCCATCGTCTTCTAGAGGCTGCACGGAGGTCTGCCGAGTGTTTTGCAAGAAGAGAAAGAAAGTTGTCCAAAACAGCTTGCAATCGAATGTTCATGTGAATAGAAAAGGCAGGAGAGTGGTCAGGTACTGTTTTCTCTCACTTGGCAAGCTGCGCACACAATCGCAGTGTTGTGCAGCTTGTTTCATCACCTTTGCCAAGTTGCCGCTCTCTCCGGCTCCCGGAGACGAAGAAGCTGCTTCTTCGCGCAAAGACGATTCTGCCGCTCACAGTGCTCTGCGGTGTGCGCCTTCTGCCGAAAGACGTCCGGGAGCGGTGCTTAGCTCTGCAGAGCACCGTACCTTCGTCTTTAGCCTCTCTTCTCGTCTACATCTTAGCAAAAAGCTTTTCCACTCTGTCTGGCAAGGAGAAACTGTGCCAGCACAGAAAACATCTCCCATCGTGTTCTAGAAGCTGCACGGAGGTCTGCCGAGTGTTTTGCAAGAAGAGAAAGAAAGTTGTCTAAAACAGCTTGCAATCGAATGTTCATGTGAATAGAAAAGGCAGGAGAGTGGTCAGGTACTGTTTTCTCTCAGTTGGCAAGCTGCGCACACAATCGCAGTGTTGTACAGCTTGTTTCATCACCTTTGCCAAGTTGCCGCTCTCTCCGGCTCCCGGAGACGAAGAAGCTGCTTCTTCGCGCAAAGACGATTCTGCCGCTCACAGTGCTCTGCGGTGTGCGCCTTCTGCCGAAAGAGGTCCGGGAGCGGTGCTTAGCTCTGCAGTGCACCGTACCTTCGTCTTTAGCCTCGCTTCTCGTCTACATCTTAGCAAAAAGCTTTTCCACTCTGTCTGGCAAGGAGAAACTGTGCCAGCACAGAAAACATCTCCCATCGTGTTCTAGAGGCTGCACGGAGGTCTGCCGAGTGTTTTCCAGGAAGAGAAAGAAAGTTGTCCAAAACAGCTTGCAATCGAATGTTCATGTGAATGGAAAAGGCAGGAGAGTGGTCAGGTACTGTTTTCTCTCAGTTGGCAAGCTGCGCACACAATCGCAGTGTTGTACAGCTTGTTTCATCACCTTTGCAAATTTGCCGCTCTCTCCGGCTGCCGGAGACGAAGAAGCTGATTCTTCGCGCAAAGACGATTCTGCCGCTCACAGTGCTCTGCGGTGTGCGCCTTCTGGCGAAAGAGGCCCGGGAGCTGTGCTTAGCTCTGTAGAGCACCGTACCTTCGTCTTTAGCCTCTCTTCTCATCTACATCTTAGCAAAAAGCTTTTCCACTCTGTCTGGCAAGGAGAAACTGTGCCAGCACTGAAAACATCTCCCATCGTGTTCTAGAGGCTGCACGGAGGTCTGCCGAGTGTTTTGCAAGAAGAGAAAGAAAGTTGTCCAAAACAGCTTGCAATCGAATGTTCATGTGAATAGAAAAGGCAGGAGAGTGGTCAGGTACTATTTTCTCTCACTTGGCAAGCTGCGCACACAATCGCAGTGTTGTACAGCTTATTTCATCACCTTTGCGAAGTTGCCGCTCTCTCCGGCTCCCGGAGACGAAGAAGCTGCTTCTTCGCGCAAAGACGATTCTGCCGCTCACTGTGCTCTGCGGTGTGCGCCTTCTGCCGAAAGAGGACCGGGAGCGATGCTTAGCTCTGCAGAGTACCATACGTGCTTCTTTAGCCTCGCTTCTCGTCTAGATCTTAGCTAAAAGCTTTTCCACTCTGTCTGGCAAGGAGAAACTGTGCCAGCACAGAAAACATCTCCCATCGTGTTCTAGAGGCTGCACGGAGGTCTGCCGAGTGTTTTGCAAGAAGAGAAAGAAAGTTGTCCAAAACAGCTTGCAATCGAATGTTCATGTGAATAGAAAAGGCAGGAGAGTGGTCAGGTACTGTTTTCTCTCACTTGGCAAGCTGCGCACACAATCGCAGTGTTGTACAGCTTGTTTCATCACCTTTGCCAAGTTGCCGCTCTCTCCGGCTCCCGGAGACGAAGAAGCTGCTTCTTCGCGCAAAGACGATTCTGCCGCTCACAGTGCTCTTCGGTGTGCGCCTTCTGGCGAAAGAGGCCCGGGAGCTGTGCTTAGCTCTGCAGAGCACCGTACCTTCGTCTTTAGCCTCTCTTCTCATCTACATCTTAGCAAAAAGCTTTTCCACTCTGTCTGGCAAGGAGAAACTGTGCCAGCACAAAAAACATCTCCCATCGTGTTCTAGAGGCTGCACGGAGGTCTGCCGAGTGTTTTGCAAGAAGAGAAAGAAAGTTGTCCAAAACAGCTTGCAATCGAATGTTCATGTGAATAGAAAAGGCAGGAGAGTGGTCAGGTACTGTTTTCTCTCAGTTGGCAAGCTGCGCACACAATCGCAGTGTTGTACAGCTTGTTTCATCACCTTTGCCAAGTTGCCGCTCTCTCCGGCTCCCGGAGACGAAGAAGCTGCTTCTTCGCGCAAAGACGATTCTGCCGCTCACAGTGCTCTGCGGTGTGCGCCTTCTGCCAAAAGAGGCACGGGGAGCGGTGCTTAGCTCTGCAGAGCACCGTACCTTCGTCTTTAGCCTCTCTTCTCGTCTACATCTTAGCAAAAAGCTTTTCCACTCTGTCTGGCAAGGAGAAACTGTGCCAGCACAGAAAACATCTCCCATCGTGTTCTAGAGGCTGCACGGAGGTCTGCCGAGTGTTTTGCAAGAAGAGAAAGAAAGTTGTCCAAAACAGCTTGCAATCGAATGTTCATGTGAATAGAAAAGGCAGGAGAGTGGTCTGGTACTGTTTTCTCTCAGTTGGCAAGCTGCGCACACAATCGCTGTGTTGTACAGCTTGTTTTATCACCTTTGCGAAGTTACCGCTCTCTCCGGCTCCCGGAGACGAAGAAGCTGCTTGTTCGCGCAAAGACGATTCTGCCGCTCACAGTGCTCTGCGGTGTGCGCCTTCTGCCGAAAGACGTCCGGGAGCGGTGCTTAGCTCTGCAGAGCACCGTACCTTCGTCTTTAGCCTCTCTTCTCGTCTACATCTTAGCAAAAAGCTTTTCCACTCTGTCTGGCAAGGAGAAACTGTGCCAGCACAGAAAACATCTCCCATCGTGTTCTAGAAGTTGCACGGAGGTCTGCCGAGTGTTTTGCAAGAAGAGAAAGAAAGTTGTCTAAAACAGCTTGCAATCGAATGTTCATGTGAATAGAAAAGGCAGGAGAGTGGTCTGGTACTGTTTTCTCTCAGTTGGCAAGCTGCGCACACAATCGCTGTGTTGTACAGCTTGTTTTATCACCTTTGCGAAGTTACCCGCTCTCTCCGGCTGCCGGAGACGAAGAAGCTGCTTGTTCGCGCAAAGACGATTCTGCCGCTCACAGTGCTCTGCGGTGTGCGCCTTCTGCCGAAAGACGTCCGGGAGCGGTGCTAAGCTCTGCAGAGCACCATACCTGCTTCTTTAGCCTCTCTTCTCGTCTACATCTTAGCAAAAAGCTTTTCCACTCTGTCTGGCAAGGAGAAACTGTGCCAGCACAGAAAACATCTCCCATCGTCTTCTAGAGGCTGCACGGAGGTCTGCCGAGTGTTTTGCAAGAAGAGAAGAAAAGTTGTCCAAAACAGCTTGCAATCGAATGTTCATGTGAATAGAAAAGGCAGGAGAGTGGTCAGGTACTGTTTTCTCTCACTTGGCAAGCTGCTCACACAATCGCAGTGTTGTACAGCTTGTTTCCTCACCTTTGCAAAGTTGCCGCTCTCTCCGGCTCCCGGAGACGAAGAAGCTGATTCTTCGCGCAAAGACGATTCTGCCGCTCACTGTGCTCTGCGGTGTGCGCCTTCTGCCGAAAGAAGTCCGGGAGCGATGCTTAGCTCTGCAGAGTACCATACGTGCTTCTTTAGCCACGCTTCTCGTCTACATCTTAGCAAAAAGCTTTTCCACTCTGTCTGGCAAGGAGAAACTTTGCCAGCACAGAAAACATCTCCCATCGTCTTCTAGAGGCTGCACGGAGGTCTGCCGAGTGTTTTGCAAGAAGAGAAAGAAAGTTGTCCAAAACAGCTTGCAATCGAATGTTCATGTGAATAGAAAAGGCAGGAGAGTGGTCAGGTACTGTTTTCTCTCACTTGGCAAGCTGCGCACACAATCGCAGTGTTGTGCAGCTTGTTTCATCACCTTTGCCAAGTTGCCGCTCTCTCCGGCTCCCGGAGACGAAGAAGCTGCTTCTTCGCGCAAAGACGATTCTGCCGCTCACAGTGCTCTGCGGTGTGCGCCTTCTGCCGAAAGACGTCCGGGAGCGGTGCTTAGCTCTGCAGAGCACCGTACCTTCGTCTTTAGCCTCTCTTCTCGTCTACATCTTAGCAAAAAGCTTTTCCACTCTGTCTGGCAAGGAGAAACTGTGCCAGCACAGAAAACATCTCCCATCGTGTTCTAGAAGCTGCACGGAGGTCTGCCGAGTGTTTTGCAAGAAGAGAAAGAAAGTTGTCTAAAACAGCTTGCAATCGAATGTTCATGTGAATAGAAAAGGCAGGAGAGTGGTCAGGTACTGTTTTCTCTCAGTTGGCAAGCTGCGCACACAATCGCAGTGTTGTACAGCTTGTTTCATCACCTTTGCCAAGTTGCCGCTCTCTCCGGCTCCCGGAGACGAAGAAGCTGCTTCTTCGCGCAAAGACGATTCTGCCGCTCACAGTGCTCTGCGGTGTGCGCCTTCTGCCGAAAGAGGTCCGGGAGCGGTGCTTAGCTCTGCAGTGCACCGTACCTTCGTCTTTAGCCTCGCTTCTCGTCTACATCTTAGCAAAAAGCTTTTCCACTCTGTCTGGCAAGGAGAAACTGTGCCAGCACAGAAAACATCTCCCATCGTGTTCTAGAGGCTGCACGGAGGTCTGCCGAGTGTTTTGCAAGAAGAGAAAGAAAGTTGTCCTAAACAGCTTGCAATCGAATGTTCATGTGAATAGAAAAGGCAGGAGAGTGGTCTGGTACTGTTTTCTCTCAGTTGGCAAGCTGCGCACACAATCGCTGTGTTGTACAGCTTGTTTTATCACCTTTGCGAAGTTACCGCTCTCTCCCGGCTCCCGGAGACGAAGAAGCTGCTTGTTCGCGCAAAGACGATTCTGCCGCTCACAGTGCTCTGCGGTGTGCGCCTTCTGCCGAAAGACGTCCGGGAGCGGTGCTAAGCTCTGCAGAGCACCATACCTGCTTCTTTAGCCTCTCTTCTCGTCTACATCTTAGCAAAAAGCTTTTCCACTCTGTCTGGCAAGGAGAAACTGTGCCAGCACAGAAAACATCTCCCATCGTCTTCTAGAGGCTGCACGGAGGTCTGCCGAGTGTTTTGCAAGAAGAGAAAGAAAGTTGTCTAAAACAGCTTGCAACCGAATGTTCATGTGGATAAAAAAGGCAGGAGAGTGGTCAGGTACTGTTTTCTCTCAGTTGGCAAGCTGCGCACACAATCGCAGTGTTGTACAGCTTGTTTCATCACCTTTGCCAAGTTGCCGCTCTCTCCGGCTCCCGGAGACGAAGAAGCTGCTTCTTCGCGCAAAGACGATTCTGCCGCTCACAGTGCTCTGCGGTGTGCGCCTTCTGCCGAAAGAGGTCCGGGAGCGGTGCTTAGCTCTGCAGAGCACCGTACCTTCGTCTTTAGCCTCTCTTCTCGTCTACATCTTAGCAAAAAGCTTTTCCACTCTGTCTGGCAAGGAGAAACTGTGCCAGCACAGAAAACATCTCCCATCGTGTTCTAGAGGCTGCACGCAGGTCTGCCGAGTGTTTTGCAAGAAGAGAAAGAAAGTTGTCCAAAACAGCTTGCAATCGAATGTTCATGTGAATAGAAAAGGCAGGAGAGTGGTCAGGTACTGTTTTCTCTCACTTGGCAAGCTGCGCACACAATCGCAGTGTTGTACAGCTTGTTTCATCACCTTTGCGAAGTTGCCGCTCTCTCCGGCTCCCGGAGACGAAGAAGCTGCTTCTTCGCGCAAAGACGATTCTGCCGCTCACAGTGCTCTGCGGTGTGCGCCTTCTGGCGAAAGAGGCACGGGAGCTGTGCTTAGCTCTGCAGAGCACCGTACCTGCTTCTTTAGCCTCTCTTCTCGTCTATATCTTAGCAAAAAGCTTTTCCACTCTGTCTGGCAAGGAGAAACTGTGCCAGCACAGAAAACATCTCCCATCGTGTTCTAGAGGCTGCACGGAGGTCTGCCGAGTGTTTTGCAAGAAGAGAAAGAAAGTTGTCCAAAACAGCTTGCAATCGAATGTTCATGTGAATAGAAAAGGCAGGAGAGTGGTCAGGTACTGTTTTCTCTCAGTTGGCAAGCTGCGCACACAATCGCAGTGTTGTACAGCTTGTTTCATCACCTTTGCCAAGTTGCCGCTCTCTCCGGCTGCCGGAGACGAAGAAGCTGCTTCTTCGCGCAAAGACGATTCTGCCGCTCACAGTGCTCTTCGGTGTGCGCCTTCTGCCGAAAGAGGCACGGGAGCTGTGCTTAGCTCTGCAGAGCACCGTACCTGCTTCTTTAGCCTCTCTTCTTGTCTACATCTTAGCAAAAAGCTTTTCCACTCTGTCTGGCAAGGAGAAACTGTGCCAGCACAGAAAACATCTCCCATCGTGTTCTAGAGGCTGCACGGAGGTCTGCCGAGTGTTTTGCAAGAAGAGAAAGAAAGTTGTCCAAAACAGCTTGCAATCGAATGTTCATGTGAATAGAAAAGGCAGGAGAGTGGTCAGGTACTGTTTTCTCTCAGTTGGCAAGCTGCGCACACAATCGCAGTGTTGTACAGCTTGTTTCATCACCTTTGCGAAGCTGCCGCTCTCTCCGGCTCCCGGAGACGAAGAAGCTGCTTCTTCGCGCAAAGACGATTCTGCCGCTCACAGAGCTCTGCGGTGTGCGCCTTCTGCCGAAAGAGGTCTGGGAGCGGTGCTTAGCTCTGCAGAGCACCGTACCTTCGTCTTTAGCCTCTCTTCTCGTCTACATCTTAGCAAAAAGCTTTTCCACTCTGTCTGGCAAGGAGAAACTGTGCCAGCACAGAAAACATCCCCCATCGTGTTCTAGTGGCTGCACGGAGGTCTGCCGAGTGTTTTGCAAGAAGAGAAAGAAAGTTGTCCAAAACAGCTTGCAATCGAATGTTCATGTGAATAGAAAAGGCAGGAGAGTGGTCAGGTACTGTTTTCTCTCACTTGGCAAGCTGCGCACACAATCGCAGTGTTGTACAGCTTGTTTAATCACCTTTGCCAAGTTGTCGCTCTCTCCGGCTCCCGGAGACGAAGAAGCTGCTTCTTCGCGCAAAGACGATTCTGCCGCTCACAGTGCTCTGCGGTGTGCGCCTTCTGCCGAAAGACGTCCGGGAGCGGTGCTTAGCTCTGCAGAGCACCGTACCTTCGTCTTTAGCCTCTCTTCTGGTCTATATCTTAGCAAAAAGCTTTTCCACTCTGTCTGGCAAGGAGAAACTTTGCCAGCACAGAAAACATCTCCCATCGTGTTCTAGAGGCTGCACGGAGGTCTGCCGAGTGTTTTGCAAGAAGAGAAAGAAAGTTGTCCAAAACAGCTTGCAATCGAATGTTCATGTGAATAGAAAAGGCAGGAGAGTGGTCAGGTACTGTTTTCTCTCAGTTGGCAAGCTGCGCACACAATCGCAGTGTTGTACAGCTTGTTTTATCACCTTTGCCAAGTTGCCGCTCTCTCCGGCTCCCGGAGACGAAGAAGCTGCTTCTTCGCGCAAAGACGATTCTGCCGCTCACAGTGCTCTGCGGTGTGCGCCTTCTGCCGAAAGAGGTCCGGGAGCGGTGCTTAGCTCTGCAGAGCACCGTACCTTCGTCTTTAGCCTCTCTTCTCGTCTACATCTTAGCAAAAAGCTTTTCCACTCTGTCTGGCAAGGAGAAACTGTGCCAGCACAGAAAACATCTCCCATCGTGTTCTAGAGGCTGCACGGAGGTCTGCCGAGTGTTTTGCAAGAAGAGAAAGAAAGTTGTCCAAAACAGCTTGCAATCGAATGTTCATGTGAATAGAAAAGGCAGGAGAGTGGTCAGGTACTGTTTTCTCTCAGTTGGCAAGCTGCGCACACAATCGCAGTGTTGTACAGCTTGTTTTATCACCTTTGCCAAGTTGCCGCTCTCTCCGGCTCCCGGAGACGAAGAAGCTGCTTCTTCGCGCAAAGACGATTCTGCCGCTCACAGTGCTCTGCGGTGTGCGCCTTCTGCCGAAAGAGGTCCGGGAGCGGTGCTTAGCTCTGCAGAGCACCGTACCTTCGTCTTTAGCCTCTCTTCTCGTCTACATCTTAGCAAAAAGCTTTTCCACTCTGTCTGGCAAGGAGAAACTGTGCCAGCACAGAAAACATCTCCCATCGTGTTCTAGAGGCTGCACGGAGGTCTGCCGAGTGTTTTGCAAGAAGAGAAAGAAAGTTGTCCAAAACAGCTTGCAATCGAATGTTCATGTGAATAGAAAAAGCAGGAGAGTGGTCAGGTACTGTTTTCTCTCACTTGGCAAGCTGCGCACACAATCGCAGTGTTGTACAGCTTGTTTCAGCACCTTTGCGAAGCTGCCGCTCTCTCCGGCTCCCGGAGACGAAGAAGCTGCTTCTTCGCGCAAAGACGATTCTGCCGCTCACAGTGCTCTGCGGTGTGCGCCTTCTGCCGAAAGACGTCCGGGAGCGGTGCTTAGCTCTGCAGAGCACCATACGTGCTTCTTTAGCCTCTCTTCTCGTCTACATCTTAGCAAAAAGCTTTTCCACTCTGTCTGGCAAGGAGAAACTGTGCCAGCACAGAAAACATCTCCCATCGTGTTCTAGAGGCTGCACGGAGGTCTGCCGAGTGTTTTGCAAGAAGAGAAAGAAAGTTGTCCAAAACAGCTTGCAATCGAATGTTCATGTGAATAGAAAAGGCAGGAGAGTGGTCAGGTACTGTTTTCTCTCACTTGGCAAGCTGCTCACACAATCGCAGTGTTGTACAGCTTGTTTCATCACCTTTGCAAAGTTGCCGCTCTCTCCGGCTCCCGGAGACGAAGAAGCTGATTCTTCGCGCAAAGACGATTCTGCCGCTCACTGTGCTCTGCGGTGTGCGCCATCTGCCGAAAGAGGTCCGGGAGCGGTGCTTAGCTCTGCAGAGTACCATACGTGCTTCTTTAGCCACGCTTCTCGTCTACATCTTAGCAAAAAGCTTTTCCACTCTGTCTGGCAAGGAGAAACTGTGCCAGCACAGAAAACATCTCCCATCGTCTTCTAGAGGCTGCACGGAGGTCTGCCGAGTGTTTTGCAAGAAGAGAAAGAAAGTTGTCCAAAACAGCTTGCAATCGAATGTTCATGTGAATAGAAAAGGCAGGAGAGTGGTCAGGTACTGTTTTCTCTCACTTGGCAAGCTGCGCACACAATCGCAGTGTTGTACAGCTTGTTTCATCACCTTTGCGAAGTTGCCGCTCTCTCCGGCTCCCGGAGACGAAGAAGCTGCTTCTTCGCGCAAAGACGATTCTGCCGCTCACAGTGCTCTGCGGTGTGCGCCTTCTGCCGAAAGAGGCCCGGGAGCGGTGCTTAGCTTTGCAGAGCACAATACCTGCTTCTTTAGCCTCTCTTCTCGTCTACATCTTAGCAAAAAGCTTTTCCACTCTGTCTGGCAAGGAGAAACTTTGCCAGCACAGAAAACATCTCCCATCGTGTTCTAGAGGCTGCACGGAGGTCTGCCGAGTGTTTTGCAAGAAGAGAAAGAAAGTTGTCCAAAACAGCTTGCAATCGAATGTTCATGTGAATAGAAAAGGCAGGAGAGTGGTCAGGTACTGTTTTCTCTCACTTGGCAAGCTGCGCACACAATCGCAGTGTTGTACAGCTTGTTTCATCACCTTTGCCATGTTGCCGCTCTCTCCGGCTCCCGGAGACGAAGAAGCTGCTTCTTCGCGCAAAGACGATTCTGCCGCTCACAGTGCTCTGCGGTGTGCGCCTTCTGCTGAAAGAGGTCCGGGAGTGGTGCTTAGCTCTGCAGAGCACCGTACCTTCGTCTTTAGCCTCTCTTCTCGTCTACATCTTAGCAAAAAGCTTTTCCACTCTGTCTGGCAAGGAGAAACTTTGCCAGAACAGAAAACATCTCCCATCGTGTTCTAGAGGCTGCACGGAGGTCTGCCGAGTGTTTTGCAAGAAGAGAAAGAAAGTTGTCCAAAACAGCTTGCAATCGAATGTTCATGTGAATAGAAAAGGCAGGAGAGTGGTCAGGTACTGTTTTCTCTCACTTGGCAAGCTGCGCACACAATCGCAGTGTTGTACAGCTTGTTTCATCACCTTTGCGAAGTTGCCGCTCTCTCCGGCTCCCGGAGACGAAGAAGCTGCTTCTTCGCGCAAAGACGATTCTGCCGCTCACTGTGCTCTGCGGTGTGCGCCTTCTGCCGAAAGAGGTCCGGGAGCGATGCTTAGCTCTGCAGAGTACCATACGTGCTTCTTTAGCAACGCTTCTCGTCTACATCTTAGCAAAAAGCTTTTCCACTCTGTCTGTCAAGGAGAAACTGTGCCAGCACAGAAAACATCTCCCATCGTGTTCTAGAGGCTGCACGGAGGTCTGCCGAGTGTTTTGCAAGAAGAGAAAGAAAGTTGTCCAAAACAGCTTGCAATCGAATGTTCATGTGAATAGAAAAGGCAGGAGAGTGGTCAGGTACTGTTTTCTCTCACTTGGCAAGCTGCGCACACAATCGCAGTGTTGTACAGCTTGTTTCATCACCTTTGCGAAGTTGCCGCTCTCTCCGGCTCCCGGAGACGAAGAAGCTGCTTCTTCGCGCAAAGACGATTCTGCCGCTCACAGTGCTCTGCGGTGTGCGCCTTCTGCTGAAAGAGGTCCGGGAGTGGTGCTTAGCTCTGCAGAGCACCGTACCTTCGTCTTTAGCCTCTCTTCTCGTCTACATCTTAGCAAAAAGGTTTTCCACTCTGTCTGGCAAGGAGAAACTGTGCCAGCACAGAAAACATCTCCCATCGTGTTCTAGAGGCTGCACGGAGGTCTGCCGAGTGTTTTGCAAGAAGAGAAAGAAAGTTGTCCAAAACAGCTTGCAATCGAATGTTCATGTGAATAGAAAAGGCAGGAGAGTGGTCAGGTACTGTTTTCTCTCAGTTGGCAAGCTGCGCACACAATCGCAGTGTTGTACAGCTTGTTTCATCACCTTTGCCAAGTTGCCGCTCTCTCCGGCTCCCGGAGACGAAGAAGCTGCTTCTTCGCGCAAAGACGATTCTGCCGCTCACAGTGCTCTGCGGTGTGCGCCTTCTGCCGAAAGAGGTCCGGGAGCGGTGCTTAGCTCTGCAGAGCACCGTACCTTCGTCTTTAGCCTCTCTTCTCGTCTACATCTTAGCAAAAAGCTTTTCCACTCTGTCTGGCAAGGAGAAACTGTGCCAGCACAGAAAACATCCCCCATCGTGTTCTAGTGGCTGCACGGAGGTCTGCCGAGTGTTTTGCAAGAAGAGAAAGAAAGTTGTCCAAAACAGCTTGCAATCGAATGTTCATGTGAATAGAAAAGGCAGCAGAGTGGTCAGGTACTGTTTTCTCTCAGTTGGCAAGCTGCGCACACAATCGCAGTGTTGTACAGCTTGTTTCATCACCTTTGCGAAGTTGCCGCTCTCTCCGGCTCCCGGAGACGAAGAAGCTGCTTCTTCGCGCAAAGACGATTCTGCCGCTCACAGTGCTCTTCGGTGTGCGCCTTCTGCCGAAAGACGTCCGGGAGCGGTGTTTAGCTCTGCAGAGCACCATACCTGCTTCTTTAGCCTCTCTTCTCGTCTACATCTTAGCAAAAAGCTTTTCCACTCTGTCTGGCAAGGAGAAACTGTGCCAGCACAGAAAACATCTCCCATCGTGTTCTAGAGGCTGCACGGAGGTCTGCCGAGTGTTTTGCAAGAAGAGAAAGAAAGTTGTCCAAAACAGCTTGCAACCGAATGTTCATGTGGATAAAAAAGGCAGGAGAGTGGTCAGGTACTGTTTTCTCTCAGTTGGCAAGCTGCGCACACAATCGCAGTGTTGTACAGCTTGTTTTATCACCTTTGCCAAGTTGCCGCTCTCTCCGGCTCCCGGAGACGAAGAAGCTGCTTCTTCGCGCAAAGACGATTCTGCCGCTCACAGTGCTCTGCGGTGTGCGCCTTCTGCCGAAAGAGGTCCGGGAGCGGTGCTTAGCTCTGCAGAGCACCGTACCTTCGTCTTTAGCCTCTCTTCTCGTCTACATCTTAGCAAAAAGCTTTTCCACTCTGTCTGGCAAGGAGAAACTGTGCCAGCACAGAAAACATCTCCCATCGTGTTCTAGAGGCTGCACGGAGGTCTGCCGAGTGTTTTGCAAGAAGAGAAGGAAAGTTGTCCAAAACAGCTTGCAATCGAATGTTCATGTGAATAGAAAAGGCAGGAGAGTGGTCAGGTACTGTTTTCTCTCACTTGGCAAGCTGCTCACACAATCGCAGTGTTGTACAGCTTGTTTCATCACCTTTGCAAAGTTGCCGCTCTCTCCGGCTCCCGGAGACGAAGAAGCTGCTTCTTCGCGCAAAGACGATTCTGCCGCTCACTGTGCTCTGCGGTGTGCGCCATCTGCCGAAAGACGTCCGGGAGCGGTGCTTAGCTCTGCAGAGTACCATACGTGCTTCTTTAGCCACGCTTCTGGTCTACATCTTAGCAAAAAGCTTTTCCACTCTGTCTGGCAAGGAGAAACTGTGCCAGCACAGAAAACATCTCCCATCGTGTTCTAGAGGCTGCACGGAGGTCTGCCGAGTGTTTTGCAAGAAGAGAAAGAAAGTTGTCCAAAACAGCTTGCAATCGAATGTTCATGTGAATAGAAAAGGCAGGAGAGTGGTCAGGTACTGTTTTCTCTCACTTGGCAAGCTGCGCACACAATCGCAGTGTTGTACAGCTTGTTTCATCACCTTTGCGAAGTTGCCGCTCTCTCCGGCTCCCGGAGACGAAGAAGCTGCTTCTTCGCGCAAAGACGATTCTGCCGCTCACAGTGCTCTGCGGTGTGCGCCTTCTGCCGAAAGAGGTCCGGGAGCGGTGCTTAGCTCTGCAGGCTACCATACGTGCTTCTTTAGCCTCTCTTCTCGTCTACATCTTAGCAAAAAGCTTTTCCACTCTGTCTGGCAAGGAGAAACTGTGCCAGCACAGAAAACATCTCCCATCGTGTTCTAGAGGCTGCACGGAGGTCTGCCGAGTGTTTTGCAAGAAGAGAAAGAAAGTTGCCCAAAACAGCTTGCAATCGAATGTTCATGTGAATAGAAAAGGCAGGAGAGTGGTCAGGTACTGTTTTCTCTCACTTGGCAAGCTGCTCACACAATCGCAGTGTTGTACAGCTTGTTTCATCACCTTTGCGAAGTTGCCGCTCTCTCCGGCTCCCGGAGACGAAGAAGCTGATTCTTCGCGCAAAGACGATTCTGCCGCTCACTGTGCTCTTCGGTGTGCGCCTTCTGCCGAAAGAAGTCCGGGAGCGATGCTTAGCTCTGCAGAGTACCATACGTGCTTCTTTAGCCACGCTTCTCGTCTACATCTTAGCAAAAAGCTTTTCCACTCTGTCTGGCAAGGAGAAACTGTGCCAGCACAGAAAACATCTCCCATCGTCTTCTAGAGGCTGCACGGAGGTCTGCCGAGTGTTTTGCAAGAAGAGAAGGAAAGTTGTCCAAAACAGCTTGCAATCGAATGTTCATGTGAATAGAAAAGGCAGGAGAGTGGTCAGGTACTGTTTTCTCTCACTTGGCAAGCTGCTCACACAATCGCAGTGTTGTACAGCTTGTTTCATCACCTTTGCAAAGTTGCCGCTCTCTCCGGCTCCCGGAGACGAAGAAGCTGATTCTTCGCGCAAAGACGATTCTGCCGCTCACTGTGCTCTGCGGTGTGCGCCTTCTGCCGAAAGAAGTCCGGGAGCGGTGCTTAGCTCTGCAGAGTACCATACGTGCTTCTTTAGCCACGCTTCTCGTGTACATCTTAGCAAAAAGCTTTTCCACTCTGTCTGGCAAGGAGAAACTGTGCCAGCACAGAAAACATCTCCCATCGTGTTCTAGAGGCTGCACGGAGGTCTGCCGAGTGTTTTGCAAGAAGAGAAAGAAAGTTGTCCAAAACAGCTTGCAATCGAATGTTCATGTGAATAGAAAAGGCAGGAGAGTGGTCAGGTACTGTTTTCTCTCACTTGGCAAGCTGCGCACACAATCGCAGTGTTGTACAGCTTGTTTCATCACCTTTGCGAAGCTGCCGCTCTCTCCGGCTCCCGGAGACGAAGAAGCTGCTTCTTCGCGCAAAGACGATTCTGCCGCTCACAGAGCTCTGCGGTGTGCGCCTTCTGCCGAAAGAGGTCTGGGAGCGGTGCTTAGCTCTGCAGAGCACCGTACCTTCGTCTTTAGCCTCTCTTCTCGTCTACATCTTAGCAAAAAGCTTTTCCACTCTGTCTGGCAAGGAGAAACTGTGCCAGCACAGAAAACATCCCCCATCGTGTTCTAGTGGCTGCACGGAGGTCTGCCGAGTGTTTTGCAAGAAGAGAAAGAAAGTTGTCCAAAACAGCTTGCAATCGAATGTTCATGTGAATAGAAAAGGCAGGAGAGTGGTCAGGTACTGTTTTCTCTCACTTGGCAAGCTGCGCACACAATCGCAGTGTTGTACAGCTTGTTTCATCACCTTTGCCAAGTTGCCGCTCTCTCCGGCTCCCGGAGACGAAGAAGCTGCTTCTTCGCGCAAAGACGATTCTGCCGCTCACAGTGCTCTTCGGTGTGCGCCTTCTGCCGAAAGACGTCCGGGAGCGGTGTTTAGCTCTGCAGAGCACCATACCTGCTTCTTTAGCCTCTCTTCTCGTCTACATCTTAGCAAAAAGCTTTTCCACTCTGTCTGGCAAGGAGAAACTGTGCCAGCACAGAAAACATCTCCCATCGTGTTCTAGAGGCTGCACGGAGGTCTGCCGAGTGTTTTGCAAGAAGAGAAAGAAAGTTGTCCAAAACAGCTTGCAACCGAATGTTCATGTGGATAAAAAAGGCAGGAGAGTGGTCAGGTACTGTTTTCTCTCAGTTGGCAAGCTGCGCACACAATCGCAGTGTTGTACAGCTTGTTTCATCACCTTTGCAAAGTTGCCGCTCTCTCCGGCTCCCGGAGACGAAGAAGCTGCTTCTTCGCGCAAAGACGATTCTGCCGCTCACAGTGCTCTGCGGTGTGCGCCTTCTGCCGAAAGACGTCCGGGAGCGGTGCTTAGCTCTGCAGAGCACCGTACCTTCGTCTTTAGCCTCTCTTCTCGTCTATATCTTAGCAAAAAGCTTTTCCACTCTGTCTGGCAAGGAGAAACTTTGCCAGCACAGAAAACATCTCCCATCGTGTTCTAGAGGCTGCACGGAGGTCTGCCGAGTGTTTTGCAAGAAGAGAAAGAAAGTTGTCCAAAACAGCTTGCAATCGAATGTTCATGTGAATAGAAAAGGCAGGAGAGTGGTCAGGTACTGTTTTCTCTCAGTTGGCAAGCTGCGCACACAATCGCAGTGTTGTACAGCTTGTTTTATCACCTTTGCCAAGTTGCCGCTCTCTCCGGCTCCCGGAGACGAAGAAGCTGCTTCTTCGCGCAAAGACGATTCTGCCGCTCACAGTGCTCTGCGGTGTGCGCCTTCTGCCGAAAGAGGTCCGGGAGCTGTGCTTAGCTCTGCAGAGCACCGTACCTTCGTCTTTAGCCTCTCTTCTCGTCTACATCTTAGCAAAAAGCTTTTCCACTCTGTCTGGCAAGGAGAAACTGTGCCAGCACAGAAAACATCTCCCATCGTGTTCTAGAGGCTGCACGGAGGTCTGCCGAGTGTTTTGCAAGAAGAGAAGGAAAGTTGTCCAAAACAGCTTGCAATCGAATGTTCATGTGAATAGAAAAGGCAGGAGAGTGGTCAGGTACTGTTTTCTCTCACTTGGCAAGCTGCTCACACAATCGCAGTGTTGTACAGCTTTTTTCATCACCTTTGCAAAGTTGCCGCTCTCTCCGGCTCCCGGAGACGAAGAAGCTGCTTCTTCGCGCAAAGACGATTCTGCCGCTCACTGTGCTCTGCGGTGTGCGCCTTCTGGTGAAAGACGTCCGGGAGCGGTGCTTAGCTCTGCAGAGCACCGTACCTTCGTCTTTAGCCTCTCTTCCGTCTACATCTTAGCAAAAAGCTTTTCCACTCTGTCTGGCAAGGAGAAACTTTGCCAGCACAGAAAACATCTCCCATCGTGTTCTAGAGACTGCACGGAGGTCTGCCGAGTGTTTTGCAAGAAGAGAAAGAAAGTTGTCCAAAACAGCTTGCAATCGAATGTTCATGTGAATAGAAAAGGCAGGAGAGTGGTCTGGTACTGTTTTCTCTCAGTTGGCAAGCTGCGCACACAATCGCAGTGTTGTACCGCTTGTTTTATCACCTTTGCGAAGTTACCGCTCTCTCCGGCTGCCGGAGACGAAGAAGCTGCTTCTTCGCGCAAAGACGATTCTGCCGCTCACAGTGCTCTGCGGTGTGCGACTTCTGCCGAAAGACGTCCGGGAGCGGTGCTTAGCTCTGCAGAGCACCATACCTGCTTCTTTAGCCTCTCTTCTCGTCTACATCTTAGCAAAAAGCTTTTCCACTCTGTCTGGCAAGGAGAAACTGTGCCAGCACAGAAAACATCTCCCATCGTGTTCTAGAGGCTGCACGGAGGTCTGCCGAGTGTTTTGCAAGAAGAGAAGAAAAGTTGTCCAAAACAGCTTGCAATCGAATGTTCATGTGAATAGAAAAGGCAGGAGAGTGGTCAGGTACTGTTTTCTCTCACTTGGCAAGCTGCGCACACAATCGCAGTGTTGTACAGCTTGTTTCATCACCTTTGCGAAGTTGCCGCTCTCTCCGGCTGCCGGAGACGAAGAAGCTGCTTCTTCGCGCAAAGACGATTCTGCCGCTCACTGTGCTCTGCGGTGTGCGCCTTCTGCCGAAAGAGGTCCGGGAGCGATGCTTAGCTCTGCAGAGTACCATACGTTCTTCTTTAGCCTCGCTTCTCGTCTACATCTTAGCAAAAAGCTTTTCCACTCTGTCTGGCAAGGACAAACTGTGCCAGCACACAAAACATCTCCCATCGTGTTCTAGAGGCTGCACGGAGGTCTGCCGAGTGTTTTGCAAGAAGAGAAAGAAAGTTGTCCAAAACAGCTTGCAATCGAATGTTCATGTGAATAGAAAAGGCAGGAGAGTGGTCAGGTACTGTTTTCTCTCACTTGGCAAGCTGCGCACACAATCGCAGTTTTGTACAGCTTGTTTCATCACCTTTGCGAAGTTGCCGCTCTCTCCGGCTGCCGGAGACGAAGAAGCTGCTTCTTCGCGCAAAGACGATTCTGCCGCTCACAGTGCTCTGCGGTGTGCGCCTTCTGCCGAAAGAGGTCCGGGAGTGGTGCTTAGCTCTGCAGAGCACCGTACCTTCGTCTTTAGCCTCTCTTCTCGTCTACATCTTAGCAAAAAGCTTTTCCACTCTGTCTGGCAAGGAGAAACTTTGCCAGAACAGAAAACATCTCCCATCGTGTTCTAGAGGCTGCACGGAGGTCTGCCGAGTGTTTTGCAAGAAGAGAAAGAAAGTTGTCCAAAACAGCTTGCAATCGAATGTTCATGTGAATAGAAAAGGCAGGAGAGTGGTCAGGTACTGTTTTCTCTCACTTGGCAAGCTGCGCACACAATCGCAGTGTTGTACAGCTTGTTTCATCACCTTTGCGAAGTTGCCGCTCTCTCCGGCTCCCGGAGACGAAGAAGCTGCTTCTTCGCGCAAAGACGATTCTGCCGCTCACTGTGCTCTGCGGTGTGCGCCTTCTGCCGAAAGAGGTCCGGGAGCGATGCTTAGCTCTGCAGAGTACCATACGTGCTTCTTTAGCCACGCTTCTCGTCTACATCTTAGCAAAAAGCTTTTCCACTCTGTCTGTCAAGGAGAAACTGTGCCAGCACAGAAAACATCTCCCATCGTGTTCTAGAGGCTGCACGGAGGTCTGCCGAGTGTTTTGCAAGAAGAGAAAGAAAGTTGTCCAAAACAGCTTGCAATCGAATGTTCATGTGAATAGAAAAGGCAGGAGAGTGGTCAGGTACTGTTTTCTCTCACTTGGCAAGCTGCGCACACAATCGCAGTGTTGTACAGCTTGTTTCATCACCTTTGCGAAGTTGCCGCTCTCTCCGGCTCCCGGAGACGAAGAAGCTGCTTCTTCGCGCAAAGACGATTCTGCCGCTCACAGTGCTCTGCGGTGTGCGCCTTCTGCTGAAAGTGCTCCGGGAGTGGTGCTTAGCTCTGCAGAGCACCGTACCTTCGTCTTTAGCCTCTCTTCTCGTCTACATCTTAGCAAAAAGCTTTTCCACTCTGTCTGGCAAGGAGAAACTTTGCCAGAACAGAAAACATCTCCCATCGTGTTCTAGAGGCTGCACGGAGGTCTGCCGAGTGTTTTGCAAGAAGAGAAAGAAAGTTGTCCAAAACAGCTTGCAATCGAATGTTCATGTGAATAGAAAAGGCAGGAGAGTGGTCAGGTACTGTTTTCTCTCACTTGGCAAGCTGCGCACACAATCGCATTGTTGTACAGCTTGTTTCATCACCTTTGCGAAGTTGCCGCTCTCTCCGGCTCCCGGAGACGAAGAAGCTGCTTCTTCGCGCAAAGACGATTCTGCCGCTCACAGTGCTCTGCAGTGTGCGCCTTCTGCCGAAAGAGGTCCGGGAGTGGTGCTTAGCTCTGCAGAGCACCATACGTGCTTCTTTAGCCTCGCTTCTCGTCTACATCTTAGCAAAAAGCTTTTCCACACTGTCTGGCAAGGACAAACTGTGCCAGCACAGAAAACATCTCCCATCGTCTTCTAGAGGCTGCACGGAGGTCTGCCGAGTGTTTTGCAAGAAGAGAAGGAAAGTTGTCCAAAACAGCTTGCAATCGAATGTTCATGTGAATAGAAAAGGCAGGAGAGTGGTCAGGTACTGTTTTCTCTCACTTGGCAAGCTGCTCACACAATCGCAGTGTTGTACAGCTTGTTTCATCACCTTTGCAAAGTTGCCGCTCTCTCCGGCTTCCGGAGACGAAGAAGCTGCTTCTTCGCGCAAAGACGATTCTGCCGCTCACTGTGCTCTGCGGTGTGCGCCATCTGCCGAAAGACGCACGGGAGCGGTGCTTAGCTCTGCAGAGCACCGTACCTTCGTCTTTAGCCTCTCTTCTCGTCTACATCTTAGCAAAAAGGTTTTCCACTCTGTCTGGCAAGGAGAAACTGTGCCAGCACAGAAAACATCTCCCATCGTGTTCTAGAGGCTGCACGGAGGTCTGCCGAGTGTTTTGCAGGAAGAGAAAGAAAGTTGTCCAAAACAGCTTGCAATCGAATGTTCATGTGAATGGAAAAGGCAGGAGAGTGGTCAGGTACTGTTTTCTCTCAGTTGGCAAGCTGCGCACACAATCGCAGTGTTGTACAGCTTGTTTCATCACCTTTGCAAAGTTGCCGCTCTCTCCGGCTGCCGGAGACGAAGAAGCTGATTCTTCGCACAAAGACGATTCTGCCGCTCACAGTGCTCTGCGGTGTGCGCCTTCTGGCGAAAGAGGCCCGGGAGCTGTGCTTAGCTCTGTAGAGCACCGTACCTTCGTCTTTAGCCTCTCTTCTCATCTACATCTTAGCAAAAAGCTTTTCCACTCTGTCTGGCAAGGAGAAACTGTGCCAGCCCAGAAAACATCTCCCATCGTGTTCTAGAGGCTGCACGGAGGTCTGCCGAGTGTTTTGCAAGAAGAGAAAGAAAGTTGTCCAAAACAGCTTGCAATCGAATGTTCATGTGAATAGAAAAGGCAGGAGAGTGGTCAGGTACTATTTTCTCTCACTTGGCAAGCTGCGCACACAATCGCAGTGTTGTACAGCTTATTTCATCACCTTTGCGAAGTTGCCGCTCTCTCCGGCTCCCGGAGACGAAGAAGCTGCTTCTTCGCGCAAAGACGATTCTGCCGCTCACTGTGCTCTGCGGTGTGCGCCTTCTGCCGAAAGAGGTCCGGGAGCGATGCTTAGCTCTGCAGAGTACCATACGTGCTTCTTTAGCCTCGCTTCTCGTCTAGATCTTTGCTAAAAGCTTTTCCACTCTGTCTGGCAAGGAGAAACTGTGCCAGCACAGAAAACATCTCCCATCGTGTTCTAGAAGCTGCACGGAGGTCTGCCGAGTGTTTTGCAAGAAGAGAAAGAAAGTTGTCTAAAACAGCTTGCAATCGAATGTTCATGTGAATAGAAAAGGCAGGAGAGTGGTCTGGTACTGTTTTCTCTCACTTGGCAAGCTGCGCACACAATCGCTGTGTTGTACAGCTTGTTTTATCACCTTTGCGAAGTTACCGCTCTCTCCGGCTGCCGGAGACGAAGAAGCTGCTTGTTCGCGCAAAGACGATTCTGCCGCTCACAGTGCTCTGCGGTGTGCGCCTTCTGCCGAAAGACGTCCGGGAGCGGTGCTAAGCTCTGCAGAGCACCATACCTGCTTCTTTAGCCTCTCTTCTCGTCTACATCTTAGCAAAAAGATTTTCCACTCTGTCTGGCAAGGAGAAACTGTGCCAGCACAGAAAACATCTCCCATCGTCTTCTAGAGGCTGCACGGAGGTCTGCCGAGTGTTTTGCAAGAAGAGAAGAAAAGTTGTCCAAAACAGCTTGCAATCGAATGTTCATGTGAATAGAAAAGGCAGGAGAGTGGTCAGGTACTGTTTTCTCTCACTTGGCAAGCTGCTCACACAATCGCAGTGTTGTACAGCTTGTTTCATCACCTTTGCAAAGTTGCCGCTCTCTCCGGCTTCCGGAGACGAAGAAGCTGCTTCTTCGCGCAAAGACGATTCTGCCGCTCACTGTGCTCTGCGGTGTGCGCCATCTGCCGAAAGACGCACGGGAGCGGTGCTTAGCTCTGCAGAGCACCGTACCTTCGTCTTTAGCCTCTCTTCTCGTCTACATCTTAGCAAAAAGGTTTTCCACTCTGTCTGGCAAGGAGAAACTGTGCCAGCACAGAAAACATCTCCCATCGTGTTCTAGAGGCTGCACGGAGGTCTGCCGAGTGTTTTGCAGGAAGAGAAAGAAAGTTGTCCAAAACAGCTTGCAATCGAATGTTCATGTGAATGGAAAAGGCAGGAGAGTGGTCAGGTACTGTTTTCTCTCAGTTGGCAAGCTGCGCACACAATCGCAGTGTTGTACAGCTTGTTTCATCACCTTTGCAAAGTTGCCGCTCTCTCCGGCTGCCGGAGACGAAGAAGCTGATTCTTCGCGCAAAGACGATTCTGCCGCTCACAGTGCTCTGCGGTGTGCGCCTTCTGGCGAAAGAGGCCCGGGAGCTGTGCTTAGCTCTGTAGAGCACCGTACCTTCGTCTTTAGCCTCTCTTCTCATCTACATCTTAGCAAAAAGCTTTTCCACTCTGTCTGGCAAGGAGAAACTGTGCCAGCACAAAAAACATCTCCCATCGTGTTCTAGAGGCTGCACGGAGGTCTGCCGAGTGTTTTGCAAGAAGAGAAAGAAAGTTGTCCAAAACAGCTTGCAATCGAATGTTCATGTGAATAGAAAAGGCAGGAGAGTGGTCAGGTACTATTTTCTCTCACTTGGCAAGCTGCGCACACAATCGCAGTGTTGTACAGCTTATTTCATCACCTTTGCGAAGTTGCCGCTCTCTCCGGCTCCCGGAGACGAAGAAGCTGCTTCTTCGCGCAAAGACGATTCTGCCGCTCACTGTGCTCTGCGGTGTGCGCCTTCTGCCGAAAGACGTCCGGGAGCGATGCTTAGCTCTGCAGAGTACCATACGTGCTTCTTTAGCCTCGCTTCTCGTCTAGATCTTTGCTAAAAGCTTTTCCACTCTGTCTGGCAAGGAGAAACTGTGCCAGCACAGAAAACATCTCCCATCGTGTTCTAGAAGCTGCACGGAGGTCTGCCGAGTGTTTTGCAAGAAGAGAAAGAAAGTTGTCTAAAACAGCTTGCAATCGAATGTTCATGTGAATAGAAAAGGCAGGAGAGTGGTCTGGTACTGTTTTCTCTCACTTGGCAAGCTGCGCACACAATCGCTGTGTTGTACAGCTTGTTTTATCACCTTTGCGAAGTTACCGCTCTCTCCGGCTGCCGGAGACGAAGAAGCTGCTTGTTCGCGCAAAGACGATTCTGCCGCTCACAGTGCTCTGCGGTGTGCGCCTTCTGCTGAAAGTGCTCCGGGAGTGGTGCTTAGCTCTGCAGAGCACCGTACCTTCGTCTTTAGCCTCTCTTCTCGTCTACATCTTAGCAAAAAGCTTTTCCACTCTGTCTGGCAAGGAGAAACTTTGCCAGAACAGAAAACATCTCCCATCGTGTTCTAGAGGCTGCACGGAGGTCTGCCGAGTGTTTTGCAAGAAGAGAAAGAAAGTTGTCCAAAACAGCTTGCAATCGAATGTTCATGTGAATAGAAAAGGCAGGAGAGTGGTCAGGTACTGTTTTCTCTCACTTGGCAAGCTGCGCACACAATCGCAGTGTTGTACAGCTTGTTTCATCACCTTTGCGAAGTTGCCGCTCTCTCCGGCTCCCGGAGACGAAGAAGCTGCTTCTTCGCGCAAAGACGATTCTGCCGCTCACAGTGCTCTGCAGTGTGCGCCTTCTGCCGAAAGAGGTCCGGGAGTGGTGCTTAGCTCTGCAGAGCACCATACGTGCTTCTTTAGCCTCGCTTCTCGTCTACATCTTAGCAAAAAGCTTTTCCACACTGTCTGGCAAGGACAAACTGTGCCAGCACAGAAAACATCTCCCATCGTCTTCTAGAGGCTGCACGGAGGTCTGCCGAGTGTTTTGCAAGAAGAGAAGGAAAGTTGTCCAAAACAGCTTGCAATCGAATGTTCATGTGAATAGAAAAGGCAGGAGAGTGGTCAGGTACTGTTTTCTCTCACTTGGCAAGCTGCTCACACAATCGCAGTGTTGTACAGCTTGTTTCATCACCTTTGCAAAGTTGCCGCTCTCTCCGGCTTCCGGAGACGAAGAAGCTGCTTCTTCGCGCAAAGACGATTCTGCCGCTCACTGTGCTCTGCGGTGTGCGCCATCTGCCGAAAGACGCACGGGAGCGGTGCTTAGCTCTGCAGAGCACCGTACCTTCGTCTTTAGCCTCTCTTCTCGTCTACATCTTAGCAAAAAGGTTTTCCACTCTGTCTGGCAAGGAGAAACTGTGCCAGCACAGAAAACATCTCCCATCGTGTTCTAGAGGCTGCACGGAGGTCTGCCGAGTGTTTTGCAGGAAGAGAAAGAAAGTTGTCCAAAACAGCTTGCAATCGAATGTTCATGTGAATGGAAAAGGCAGGAGAGTGGTCAGGTACTGTTTTCTCTCAGTTGGCAAGCTGCGCACACAATCGCAGTGTTGTACAGCTTGTTTCATCACCTTTGCAAAGTTGCCGCTCTCTCCGGCTGCCGGAGACGAAGAAGCTGATTCTTCGCGCAAAGACGATTCTGCCGCTCACAGTGCTCTGCGGTGTGCGCCTTCTGGCGAAAGAGGCCCGGGAGCTGTGCTTAGCTCTGTAGAGCACCGTACCTTCGTCTTTAGCCTCTCTTCTCATCTACATCTTAGCAAAAAGCTTTTCCACTCTGTCTGGCAAGGAGAAACTGTGCCAGCACAAAAAACATCTCCCATCGTGTTCTAGAGGCTGCACGGAGGTCTGCCGAGTGTTTTGCAAGAAGAGAAAGAAAGTTGTCCAAAACAGCTTGCAATCGAATGTTCATGTGAATAGAAAAGGCAGGAGAGTGGTCAGGTACTATTTTCTCTCACTTGGCAAGCTGCGCACACAATCGCAGTGTTGTACAGCTTATTTCATCACCTTTGCGAAGTTGCCGCTCTCTCCGGCTCCCGGAGACGAAGAAGCTGCTTCTTCGCGCAAAGACGATTCTGCCGCTCACTGTGCTCTGCGGTGTGCGCCTTCTGCCGAAAGACGTCCGGGAGCGATGCTTAGCTCTGCAGAGTACCATACGTGCTTCTTTAGCCTCGCTTCTCGTCTAGATCTTTGCTAAAAGCTTTTCCACTCTGTCTGGCAAGGAGAAACTGTGCCAGCACAGAAAACATCTCCCATCGTGTTCTAGAAGCTGCACGGAGGTCTGCCGAGTGTTTTGCAAGAAGAGAAAGAAAGTTGTCTAAAACAGCTTGCAATCGAATGTTCATGTGAATAGAAAAGGCAGGAGAGTGGTCTGGTACTGTTTTCTCTCACTTGGCAAGCTGCGCACACAATCGCTGTGTTGTACAGCTTGTTTTATCACCTTTGCGAAGTTACCGCTCTCTCCGGCTGCCGGAGACGAAGAAGCTGCTTGTTCGCGCAAAGACGATTCTGCCGCTCACAGTGCTCTGCGGTGTGCGCCTTCTGCCGAAAGACGTCCGGGAGCGGTGCTAAGCTCTGCAGAGCACCATACCTGCTTCTTTAGCCTCTCTTCTCGTCTACATCTTAGCAAAAAGCTTTTCCACTCTGTCTGGCAAGGAGAAACTGTGCCAGCACAGAAAACATCTCCCATCGTCTTCTAGAGGCTGCACGGAGGTCTGCCGAGTGTTTTGCAAGAAGAGAAGAAAAGTTGTCCAAAACAGCTTGCAATCGAATGTTCATGTGAATAGAAAAGGCAGGAGAGTGGTCAGGTACTGTTTTCTCTCACTTGGCAAGCTGCTCACACAATCGCAGTGTTGTACAGCTTGTTTCATCACCTTTGCAAAGTTGCCGCTCTCTCCGGCTTCCGGAGACGAAGAAGCTGCTTCTTCGCGCAAAGACGATTCTGCCGCTCACTGTGCTCTGCGGTGTGCGCCATCTGCCGAAAGACGCACGGGAGCGGTGCTTAGCTCTGCAGAGCACCGTACCTTCGTCTTTAGCCTCTCTTCTCGTCTACATCTTAGCAAAAAGGTTTTCCACTCTGTCTGGCAAGGAGAAACTGTGCCAGCACAGAAAACATCTCCCATCGTGTTCTAGAGGCTGCACGGAGGTCTGCCGAGTGTTTTGCAGGAAGAGAAAGAAAGTTGTCCAAAACAGCTTGCAATCGAATGTTCATGTGAATGGAAAAGGCAGGAGAGTGGTCAGGTACTGTTTTCTCTCAGTTGGCAAGCTGCGCACACAATCGCAGTGTTGTACAGCTTGTTTCATCACCTTTGCAAAGTTGCCGCTCTCTCCGGCTGCCGGAGACGAAGAAGCTGATTCTTCGCGCAAAGACGATTCTGCCGCTCACAGTGCTCTGCGGTGTGCGCCTTCTGGCGAAAGAGGCCCGGGAGCTGTGCTTAGCTCTGTAGAGCACCGTACCTTCGTCTTTAGCCTCTCTTCTCATCTACATCTTAGCAAAAAGCTTTTCCACTCTGTCTGGCAAGGAGAAACTGTGCCAGCACAAAAAACATCTCCCATCGTGTTCTAGAGGCTGCACGGAGGTCTGCCGAGTGTTTTGCAAGAAGAGAAAGAAAGTTGTCCAAAACAGCTTGCAATCGAATGTTCATGTGAATAGAAAAGGCAGGAGAGTGGTCAGGTACTATTTTCTCTCACTTGGCAAGCTGCGCACACAATCGCAGTGTTGTACAGCTTATTTCATCACCTTTGCGAAGTTGCCGCTCTCTCCGGCTCCCGGAGACGAAGAAGCTGCTTCTTCGCGCAAAGACGATTCTGCCGCTCACTGTGCTCTGCGGTGTGCGCCTTCTGCCGAAAGACGTCCGGGAGCGATGCTTAGCTCTGCAGAGTACCATACGTGCTTCTTTAGCCTCGCTTCTCGTCTAGATCTTTGCTAAAAGCTTTTCCACTCTGTCTGGCAAGGAGAAACTGTGCCAGCACAGAAAACATCTCCCATCGTGTTCTAGAAGCTGCACGGAGGTCTGCCGAGTGTTTTGCAAGAAGAGAAAGAAAGTTGTCTAAAACAGCTTGCAATCGAATGTTCATGTGAATAGAAAAGGCAGGAGAGTGGTCTGGTACTGTTTTCTCTCACTTGGCAAGCTGCGCACACAATCGCTGTGTTGTACAGCTTGTTTTATCACCTTTGCGAAGTTACCGCTCTCTCCGGCTGCCGGAGACGAAGAAGCTGCTTGTTCGCGCAAAGACGATTCTGCCGCTCACAGTGCTCTGCGGTGTGCGCCTTCTGCCGAAAGAGGTCCGGGAGCGGTGCTTAGCTCTGCAGAGCACCGTACCTTCGTCTTTAGCCTCTCTTCTCGTCTACATCTTAGCAAAAAGCTTTTCCACTCTGTCTGGCAAGGAGAAACTGTGCCAGCACAGAAAACATCTCCCATCGTGTTCTAGAGGCTGCACGCAGGTCTGCCGAGTGTTTTGCAAGAAGAGAAAGAAAGTTGTCCAAAACAGCTTGCAATCGAATGTTCATGTGAATAGAAAAGGCAGGAGAGTGGTCAGGTACTGTTTTCTCTCACTTGGCAAGCTGCGCACACAATCGCAGTGTTGTACAGCTTGTTTCATCACCTTTGCGAAGTTGCCGCTCTCTCCGGCTCCCGGAGACGAAGAAGCTGCTTCTTCGCGCAAAGACGATTCTGCCGCTCACAGTGCTCTGCGGTGTGCGCCTTCTGGCGAAAGAGGCACGGGAGCTGTGCTTAGCTCTGCAGAGCACCGTACCTGCTTCTTTAGCCTCTCTTCTCGTCTATATCTTAGCAAAAAGCTTTTCCACTCTGTCTGGCAAGGAGAAACTGTGCCAGCACAGAAAACATCTCCCATCGTGTTCTAGAGGCTGCACGGAGGTCTGCCGAGTGTTTTGCAAGAAGAGAAAGAAAGTTGTCCAAAACAGCTTGCAATCGAATGTTCATGTGAATAGAAAAGGCAGGAGAGTGGTCAGGTACTGTTTTCTCTCACTTGGCAAGCTGCGCACACAATCGCAGTGTTGTACAGCTTGTTTCATCACCTTTGCCAAGTTGCCGCTCTCTCCGGCTGCCGGAGACGAAGAAGCTGCTTCTTCGCGCAAAGACGATTCTGCCGCTCACAGTGCTCTTCGGTGTGCGCCTTCTGCCGAAAGAGGCACGGGAGCTGTGCTTAGCTCTGCAGAGCACCGTACCTGCTTCTTTAGCCTCTCTTCTCGTCTACATCTTAGCAAAAAGCTTTTCCACTCTGTCTGGCAAGGAGAAACTGTGCCAGCACAGAAAACATCTCCCATCGTGTTCTAGAGGCTGCACGGAGGTCTGCCGAGTGTTTTGCAAGAAGAGAAAGAAAGTTGTCCAAAACAGCTTGCAATCGAATGTTCATGTGAATAGAAAAGGCAGGAGAGTGGTCAGGTACTGTTTTCTCTCACTTGGCAAGCTGCGCACACAATCGCAGTGTTGTACAGCTTGTTTCATCACCTTTGCGAAGCTGCCGCTCTCTCCGGCTCCCGGAGACGAAGAAGCTGCTTCTTCGCGCAAAGACGATTCTGCCGCTCACAGAGCTCTGCGGTGTGCGCCTTCTGCCGAAAGAGGTCTGGGAGCGGTGCTTAGCTCTGCAGAGCACCGTACCTTCGTCTTTAGCCTCTCTTCTCGTCTACATCTTAGCAAAAAGCTTTTCCACTCTGTCTGGCAAGGAGAAACTGTGCCAGCACAGAAAACATCCCCCATCGTGTTCTAGTGGCTGCACGGAGGTCTGCCGAGTGTTTTGCAAGAAGAGAAAGAAAGTTGTCCAAAACAGCTTGCAATCGAATGTTCATGTGAATAGAAAAGGCAGGAGAGTGGTCAGGTACTGTTTTCTCTCACTTGGCAAGCTGCGCACACAATCGCAGTGTTGTACAGCTTGTTTCATCACCTTTGCCAAGTTGTCGCTCTCTCCGGCTCCCGGAGACGAAGAAGCTGCTTCTTCGCGCAAAGACGATTCTGCCGCTCACAGTGCTCTTCGGTGTGCGCCTTCTGCCGAAAGACGTCCGGGAGCGGTGCTTAGCTCTGCAGAGCACCATACCTGCTTCTTTAGCCTCTCTTCTCGTCTACATCTTAGCAAAAAGCTTTTCCACTCTGTCTGGCAAGGAGAAACTGTGCCAGCACAGAAAACATCTCCCATCGTGTTCTAGAGGCTGCACGGAGGTCTGCCGAGTGTTTTGCAAGAAGAGAAAGAAAGTTGTCCAAAACAGCTTGCAACCGAATATTCATGTGGATAAAAAAGGCAGGAGAGTGGTCAGGTACTGTTTTCTCTCAGTTGGCAAGCTGCGCACACAATCGCAGTGTTGTACAGCTTGTTTCATCACCTTTGCAAAGTTGCCGCTCTCTCCGGCTCCCGGAGACGAAGAAGCTGCTTCTTCGCGCAAAGACGATTCTGCCGCTCACAGTGCTCTGCGGTGTGCGCCTTCTGCCGAAAGACGTCCGGGAGCGGTGCTTAGCTCTGCAGAGCACCGTACCTTCGTCTTTAGCCTCTCTTCTGGTCTATATCTTAGCAAAAAGCTTTTCCACTCTGTCTGGCAAGGAGAAACTTTGCCAGCACAGAAAACATCTCCCATCGTGTTCTAGAGGCTGCACGGAGGTCTGCCGAGTGTTTTGCAAGAAGAGAAAGAAAGTTGTCCAAAACAGCTTGCAATCGAATGTTCATGTGAATAGAAAAGGCAGGAGAGTGGTCAGGTACTGTTTTCTCTCAGTTGGCAAGCTGCGCACACAATCGCAGTGTTGTACAGCTTGTTTTATCACCTTTGCCAAGTTGCCGCTCTCTCCGGCTCCCGGAGACGAAGAAGCTGCTTCTTCGCGCAAAGACGATTCTGCCGCTCACAGTGCTCTGCGGTGTGCGCCTTCTGCCGAAAGAGGTCCGGGAGCGGTGCTTAGCTCTGCAGAGCACCGTACCTTCGTCTTTAGCCTCTCTTCTCGTCTACATCTTAGCAAAAAGCTTTTCCACTCTGTCTGGCAAGGAGAAACTGTGCCAGCACAGAAAACATCTCCCATCGTGTTCTAGAGGCTGCACGGAGGTCTGCCGAGTGTTTTGCAAGAAGAGAAGGAAAGTTGTCCAAAACAGCTTGCAATCGAATGTTCATGTGAATAGAAAAGGCAGGAGAGTGGTCAGGTACTGTTTTCTCTCACTTGGCAAGCTGCTCACACAATCGCAGTGTTGTACAGCTTGTTTCATCACCTTTGCAAAGTTGCCGCTCTCTCCGGCTCCCGGAGACGAAGAAGCTGATTCTTCGCGCAAAGACGATTCTGCCGCTCACTGTGCTCTGCGGTGTGCGCCATCTGCCGAAAGAGGTCCGGGAGCGGTGCTTAGCTCTGCAGAGTACCATACGTGCTTCTTTAGCCACGCTTCTCGTCTACATCTTAGCAAAAAGCTTTTCCACTCTGTCTGGCAAGGAGAAACTGTGCCAGCACAGAAAACATCTCCCATCGTCTTCTAGAGGCTGCACGGAGGTCTGCCGAGTGTTTTGCAAGAAGAGAAAGAAAGTTGTCCAAAACAGCTTGCAATCGAATGTTCATGTGAATAGAAAAGGCAGGAGAGTGGTCAGGTACTGTTTTCTCTCACTTGGCAAGCTGCGCACACAATCGCAGTGTTGTACAGCTTGTTTCATCACCTTTGCGAAGTTGCCGCTCTCTCCGGCTCCCGGAGACGAAGAAGCTGCTTCTTCGCGCAAAGACGATTCTGCCGCTCACAGTGCTCTGCGGTGTGCGCCTTCTGCCGAAAGAGGCCCGGGAGCGGTGCTTAGCTTTGCAGAGCACAATACCTGCTTCTTTAGCCTCTCTTCTCGTCTACATCTTAGCAAAAAGCTTTTCCACTCTGTCTGGCAAGGAGAAACTTTGCCAGCACAGAAAACATCTCCCATCGTGTTCTAGAGGCTGCACGGAGGTCTGCCGAGTGTTTTGCAAGAAGAGAAAGAAAGTTGTCCAAAACAGCTTGCAATCGAATGTTCATGTGAATAGAAAAGGCAGGAGAGTGGTCAGGTACTGTTTTCTCTCACTTGGCAAGCTGCGCACACAATCGCAGTGTTGTACAGCTTGTTTCATCACCTTTGCCATGTTGCCGCTCTCTCCGGCTCCCGGAGACGAAGAAGCTGCTTCTTCGCGCAAAGACGATTCTGCCGCTCACAGTGCTCTGCGGTGTGCGCCTTCTGCTGAAAGAGGTCCGGGAGTGGTGCTTAGCTCTGCAGAGCACCGTACCTTCGTCTTTAGCCTCTCTTCTCGTCTACATCTTAGCAAAAAGCTTTTCCACTCTGTCTGGCAAGGAGAAACTTTGCCAGAACAGAAAACATCTCCCATCGTGTTCTAGAGGCTGCACGGAGGTCTGCCGAGTGTTTTGCAAGAAGAGAAAGAAAGTTGTCCAAAACAGCTTGCAATCGAATGTTCATGTGAATAGAAAAGGCAGGAGAGTGGTCAGGTACTGTTTTCTCTCACTTGGCAAGCTGCGCACACAATCGCAGTGTTGTACAGCTTGTTTCATCACCTTTGCGAAGTTGCCGCTCTCTCCGGCTCCCGGAGACGAAGAAGCTGCTTCTTCGCGCAAAGACGATTCAGCCGCTCACTGTGCTCTGCGGTGTGCGCCTTCTGCCGAAAGAGGTCCGGGAGCGATGCTTAGCTCTGCAGAGTACCATACGTGCTTCTTTAGCCACGCTTCTCGTCTACATCTTAGCAAAAAGCTTTTCCACTCTGTCTGTCAAGGAGAAACTGTGCCAGCACAGAAAACATCTCCCATCGTGTTCTAGAGGCTGCACGGAGGTCTGCCGAGTGTTTTGCAAGAAGAGAAAGAAAGTTGTCCAAAACAGCTTGCAATCGAATGTTCATGTGAATAGAAAAGGCAGGAGAGTGGTCAGGTACTGTTTTCTCTCACTTGGCAAGCTGCGCACACAATCGCAGTGTTGTACAGCTTGTTTCATCACCTTTGCGAAGTTGCCGCTCTCTCCGGCTCCCGGAGACGAAGAAGCTGCTTCTTCGCGCAAAGACGATTCTGCCGCTCACAGTGCTCTGCGGTGTGCGCCTTCTGCCGAAAGAGGCCCGGGAGCGGTGCTTAGCTTTGCAGAGCACAATACCTGCTTCTTTAGCCTCTCTTCTCGTCTACATCTTAGCAAAAAGCTTTTCCACTCTGTCTGGCAAGGAGAAACTTTGCCAGCACAGAAAACATCTCCCATCGTGTTCTAGAGGCTGCACGGAGGTCTGCCGAGTGTTTTGCAAGAAGAGAAAGAAAGTTGTCCAAAACAGCTTGCAATCGAATGTTCATGTGAATAGAAAAGGCAGGAGAGTGGTCAGGTACTGTTTTCTCTCACTTGGCAAGCTGCGCACACAATCGCAGTGTTGTACAGCTTGTTTCATCACCTTTGCCATGTTGCCGCTCTCTCCGGCTCCCGGAGACGAAGAAGCTGCTTCTTCGCGCAAAGACGATTCTGCCGCTCACAGTGCTCTGCGGTGTGCGCCTTCTGCTGAAAGAGGTCCGGGAGTGGTGCTTAGCTCTGCAGAGCACCGTACCTTCGTCTTTAGCCTCTCTTCTCGTCTACATCTTAGCAAAAAGCTTTTCCACTCTGTCTGGCAAGGAGAAACTTTGCCAGAACAGAAAACATCTCCCATCGTGTTCTAGAGGCTGCACGGAGGTCTGCCGAGTGTTTTGCAAGAAGAGAAAGAAAGTTGTCCAAAACAGCTTGCAATCGAATGTTCATGTGAATAGAAAAGGCAGGAGAGTGGTCAGGTACTGTTTTCTCTCACTTGGCAAGCTGCGCACACAATCGCAGTGTTGTACAGCTTGTTTCATCACCTTTGCGAAGTTGCCGCTCTCTCCGGCTCCCGGAGACGAAGAAGCTGCTTCTTCGCGCAAAGACGATTCTGCCGCTCACTGTGCTCTGCGGTGTGCGCCTTCTGCCGAAAGAGGTCCGGGAGCGATGCTTAGCTCTGCAGAGTACCATACGTGCTTCTTTAGCCACGCTTCTCGTCTACATCTTAGCAAAAAGCTTTTCCACTCTGTCTGTCAAGGAGAAACTGTGCCAGCACAGAAAACATCTCCCATCGTGTTCTAGAGGCTGCACGGAGGTCTGCCGAGTGTTTTGCAAGAAGAGAAAGAAAGTTGTCCAAAACAGCTTGCAATCGAATGTTCATGTGAATAGAAAAGGCAGGAGAGTGGTCAGGTACTGTTTTCTCTCACTTGGCAAGCTGCGCACACAATCGCAGTGTTGTACAGCTTGTTTCATCACCTTTGCGAAGTTGCCGCTCTCTCCGGCTCCCGGAGACGAAGAAGCTGCATCTTCGCGCAAAGACGATTCTGCCGCTCACAGTGCTCTGCGGTGTGCGCCTTCTGCTGAAAGAGGTCCGGGAGTGGTGCTTACCTCTGCAGAGCACCGTACCTTCGTCTTTAGCCTCTCTTCTCGTCTACATCTTAGCAAAAAGGTTTTCCACTCTGTCTGGCAAGGAGAAACTGTGCCAGCACAGAAAACATCTCCCATCGTCTTCTAGAGGCTGCACGGAGGTCTGCCGAGTGTTTTGCAAGAAGAGAAAGAAAGTTGTCCAAAACAGCTTGCAATCGAATGTTCATGTGAATAGAAAAGGCAGGAGAGTGGTCAGGTACTGTTTTCTCTCACTTGGCAAGCTGCGCACACAATCGCAGTGTTGTACAGCTTGTTTCATCACCTTTGCCAAGTTGCCGCTCTCTCCGGCTCCCGGAGACGAAGAAGCTGCTTCTTCGCGCAAAGACGATTCTGCCGCTCACAGTGCTCTGCGGTGTGCGCCTTCTGCCGAAAGAGGTCCGGGAGCGGTGCTTAGCTCTGCAGAGCACCGTACCTTCGTCTTTAGCCTCTCTTCTCGTCTACATCTTAGCAAAAAGCTTTTCCACTCTGTCTGGCAAGGAGAAACTGTGCCAGCACAGAAAACATCTCCCATCGTGTTCTAGAGGCTGCACGGAGGTCTGCCGAGTGTTTTGCAAGAAGAGAAGGAAAGTTGTCCAAAACAGCTTGCAATCGAATGTTCATGTGAATAGAAAAGGCAGGAGAGTGGTCAGGTACTGTTTTCTCTCACTTGGCAAGCTGCTCACACAATCGCAGTGTTGTACAGCTTGTTTCATCACCTTTGCGAAGTTGCCGCTCTCTCCGGCTCCCGGAGACGAAGAAGCTGCTTCTTCGCGCAAAGACGATTCTGCCGCTCACTGTGCTCTGCGGTGTGCGCCTTCTGGTGAAAGACGTCCGGGAGCGGTGCTTAGCTCTGCAGAGCACCGTACCTTCGTCTTTAGCCTCTCTTCCGTCTACATCTTAGCAAAAAGCTTTTCCACTCTGTCTGGCAAGGAGAAACTTTGCCAGCACAGAAAACATCTCCCATCGTGTTCTAGAGACTGCACGGAGGTCTGCCGAGTGTTTTGCAAGAAGAGAAAGAAAGTTGTCCAAAACAGCTTGCAATCGAATGTTCATGTGAATAGAAAAGGCAGGAGAGTGGTCTGGTACTGTTTTCTCTCAGTTGGCAAGCTGCGCACACAATCGCAGTGTTGTACCGCTTGTTTTATCACCTTTGCGAAGTTACCGCTCTCTCCGGCTGCCGGAGACGAAGAAGCTGCTTCTTCGCGCAAAGACGATTCTGCCGCTCACAGTGCTCTGCGGTGTGCGACTTCTGCCGAAAGACGTCCGGGAGCGGTGCTTAGCTCTGCAGAGCACCATACCTGCTTCTTTAGCCTCTCTTCTCGTCTACATCTTAGCAAAAAGCTTTTCCACTCTGTCTGGCAAGGAGAAACTGTGCCAGCACAGAAAACATCTCCCATCGTGTTCTAGAGGCTGCACGGAGGTCTGCCGAGTGTTTTGCAAGAAGAGAAGAAAAGTTGTCCAAAACAGCTTGCAATCGAATGTTCATGTGAATAGAAAAGGCAGGAGAGTGGTCAGGTACTGTTTTCTCTCACTTGGCAAGCTGCGCACACAATCGCAGTGTTGTACAGCTTGTTTCATCACCTTTGCGAAGTTGCCGCTCTCTCCGGCTGCCGGAGACGAAGAAGCTGCTTCTTCGCGCAAAGACGATTCTGCCGCTCACAGTGCTCTGCGGTGTGCGCCTTCTGCCGAAAGAGGTCCGGGAGTGGTGCTTAGCTCTGCAGAGCACCGTACCTTCGTCTTTAGCCTCTCTTCTCGTCTACATCTTAGCAAAAAGCTTTTCCACTCTGTCTGGCAAGGAGAAACTTTGCCAGAACAGAAAACATCTCCCATCGTGTTCTAGAGGCTGCACGGAGGTCTGCCGAGTGTTTTGCAAGAAGAGAAAGAAAGTTGTCCAAAACAGCTTGCAATCGAATGTTCATGTGAATAGAAAAGGCAGGAGAGTGGTCAGGTACTGTTTTCTCTCACTTGGCAAGCTGCGCACACAATCGCAGTGTTGTACAGCTTGTTTCATCACCTTTGCGAAGTTGCCGCTCTCTCCGGCTCCCGGAGACGAAGAAGCTGCTTCTTCGCGCAAAGACGATTCTGCCGCTCACTGTGCTCTGCGGTGTGCGCCTTCTGCCGAAAGAGGTCCGGGAGCGATGCTTAGCTCTGCAGAGTACCATACGTGCTTCTTTAGCCACGCTTCTCGTCTACATCTTAGCAAAAAGCTTTTCCACTCTGTCTGTCAAGGAGAAACTGTGCCAGCACAGAAAACATCTCCCATCGTGTTCTAGAGGCTGCACGGAGGTCTGCCGAGTGTTTTGCAAGAAGAGAAAGAAAGTTGTCCAAAACAGCTTGCAATCGAATGTTCATGTGAATAGAAAAGGCAGGAGAGTGGTCAGGTACTGTTTTCTCTCACTTGGCAAGCTGCGCACACAATCGCAGTGTTGTACAGCTTGTTTCATCACCTTTGCGAAGTTGCCGCTCTCTCCGGCTCCCGGAGACGAAGAAGCTGCTTCTTCGCGCAAAGACGATTCTGCCGCTCACAGTGCTCTGCGGTGTGCGCCTTCTGCTGAAAGAGCTCCGGGAGTGGTGCTTAGCTCTGCAGAGCACCGTACCTTCGTCTTTAGCCTCTCTTCTCGTCTACATCTTAGCAAAAAGCTTTTCCACTCTGTCTGGCAAGGAGAAACTTTGCCAGAACAGAAAACATCTCCCATCGTGTTCTAGAGGCTGCACGGAGGTCTGCCGAGTGTTTTGCAAGAAGAGAAAGAAAGTTGTCCAAAACAGCTTGCAATCGAATGTTCATGTGAATAGAAAAGGCAGGAGAGTGGTCAGGTACTGTTTTCTCTCACTTGGCAAGCTGCGCACACAATCGCAGTGTTGTACAGCTTGTTTCATCACCTTTGCGAAGTTGCCGCTCTCTCCGGCTCCCGGAGACGAAGAAGCTGCTTCTTCGCGCAAAGACGATTCTGCCGCTCACAGTGCTCTGCAGTGTGCGCCTTCTGCCGAAAGAGGTCCGGGAGCTGTGCTTAGCTCTGCAGAGCACCATACGTGCTTCTTTAGCCTCGCTTCTCGTCTACATCTTAGCAAAAAGCTTTTCCACACTGTCTGGCAAGGACAAACTGTGCCAGCACAGAAAACATCTCCCATCGTCTTCTAGAGGCTGCACGGAGGTCTGCCGAGTGTTTTGCAAGAAGAGAAGGAAAGTTGTCCAAAACAGCTTGCAATCGAATGTTCATGTGAATAGAAAAGGCAGGAGAGTGGTCAGGTACTGTTTTCTCTCACTTGGCAAGCTGCTCACACAATCGCAGTGTTGTACAGCTTGTTTCATCACCTTTGCAAAGTTGCCGCTCTCTCCGGCTTCCGGAGACGAAGAAGCTGCTTCTTCGCGCAAAGACGATTCTGCCGCTCACTGTGCTCTGCGGTGTGCGCCATCTGCCGAAAGACGCACGGGAGCGGTGCTTAGCTCTGCAGAGCACCGTACCTTCGTCTTTAGCCTCTCTTCTCGTCTACATCTTAGCAAAAAGGTTTTCCACTCTGTCTGGCAAGGAGAAACTGTGCCAGCACAGAAAACATCTCCCATCGTGTTCTAGAGGCTGCACGGAGGTCTGCCGAGTGTTTTGCAGGAAGAGAAAGAAAGTTGTCCAAAACAGCTTGCAATCGAATGTTCATGTGAATGGAAAAGGCAGGAGAGTGGTCAGGTACTGTTTTCTCTCAGTTGGCAAGCTGCGCACACAATCGCAGTGTTGTACAGCTTGTTTCATCACCTTTGCAAAGTTGCCGCTCTCTCCGGCTGCCGGAGACGAAGAAGCTGATTCTTCGCGCAAAGACGATTCTGCCGCTCACAGTGCTCTGCGGTGTGCGCCTTCTGGCGAAAGAGGCCCGGGAGCTGTGCTTAGCTCTGTAGAGCACCGTACCTTCGTCTTTAGCCTCTCTTCTCATCTACATCTTAGCAAAAAGCTTTTCCACTCTGTCTGGCAAGGAGAAACTGTGCCAGCACAAAAAACATCTCCCATCGTGTTCTAGAGGCTGCACGGAGGTCTGCCGAGTGTTTTGCAAGAAGAGAAAGAAAGTTGTCCAAAACAGCTTGCAATCGAATGTTCATGTGAATAGAAAAGGCAGGAGAGTGGTCAGGTACTATTTTCTCTCACTTGGCAAGCTGCGCACACAATCGCAGTGTTGTACAGCTTATTTCATCACCTTTGCGAAGTTGCCGCTCTCTCCGGCTCCCGGAGACGAAGAAGCTGCTTCTTCGCGCAAAGACGATTCTGCCGCTCACTGTGCTCTGCGGTGTGCGCCTTCTGCCGAAAGACGTCCGGGAGCGATGCTTAGCTCTGCAGAGTACCATACGTGCTTCTTTAGCCTCGCTTCTCGTCTACATCTTAGCTAAAAGCTTTTCCACTCTGTCTGGCAAGGAGAAACTGTGCCAGCACAGAAAACATCTCCCATCGTGTTCTAGAGGCTGCACGGAGGTCTGCCGAGTGTTTTGCAAGAAGAGAAAGAAAGTTGTCCAAAACAGCTTGCAATCGAATGTTCATGTGAATAGAAAAGGCAGGAGAGTGGTCAGGTACTGTTTTCTCTCACTTGGCAAGCTGCGCACACAATCGCAGTGTTGTACAGCTTGTTTCATCACCTTTGCCAAGTTGCCGCTCTCTCCGGCTCCCGGAGACGAAGAAGCTGCTTCTTCGCGCAAAGACGATTCTGCCGCTCACAGTGCTCTTCGGTGTGCGCCTTCTGGCGAAAGAGGCCCGGGAGCTGTGCTTAGCTCTGCAGAGCACCGTACCTTCGTCTTTAGCCTCTCTTCTCATCTACATCTTAGCAAAAAGCTTTTCCACTCTGTCTGGCAAGGAGAAACTGTGCCAGCACAAAAAACATCTCCCATCGTGTTCTAGAGGCTGCACGGAGGTCTGCCGAGTGTTTTGCAAGAAGAGAAAGAAAGTTGTCCAAAACAGCTTGCAATCGAATGTTCATGTGAATAGAAAAGGCAGGAGAGTGGTCAGGTACTGTTTTCTCTCAGTTGGCAAGCTGCGCACACAATCGCAGTGTTGTACAGCTTGTTTCATCACCTTTGCCAAGTTGCCGCTCTCTCCGGCTCCCGGAGACGAAGAAGCTGCTTCTTCGCGCAAAGACGATTCTGCCGCTCACAGTGCTCTGCGGTGTGCGCCTTCTGCCAAAAGAGGCACGGGAGCGGTGCTTAGCTCTGCAGAGCACCGTACCTTCGTCTTTAGCCTCTCTTCTCGTCTACATCTTAGCAAAAAGCTTTTCCACTCTGTCTGGCAAGGAGAAACTGTGCCAGCACAGAAAACATCTCCCATCGTGTTCTAGAGACTGCACGGAGGTCTGCCGAGTGTTTTGCAAGAAGAGAAAGAAAGTTGTCCAAAACAGCTTGCAATCGAATGTTCATGTGAATAGAAAAGGCAGGAGAGTGGTCTGGTACTGTTTTCTCTCAGTTGGCAAGCTGCGCACACAATCGCTGTGTTGTACAGCTTGTTTTATCACCTTTGCGAAGTTACCGCTCTCTCCGGCTCCCGGAGACGAAGAAGCTGCTTGTTCGCGCAAAGACGATTCTGCCGCTCACAGTGCTCTGCGGTGTGCGCCTTCTGCCGAAAGACGTCCGGGAGCGGTGCTTAGCTCTGCAGAGCACCGTACCTTCGTCTTTAGCCTCTCTTCTCGTCTACATCTTAGCAAAAAGCTTTTCCACTCTGTCTGGCAAGGAGAAACTGTGCCAGCACAGAAAACATCTCCCATCGTGTTCTAGAAGCTGCACGGAGGTCTGCCGAGTGTTTTGCAAGAAGAGAAAGAAAGTTGTCTAAAACAGCTTGCAATCGAATGTTCATGTGAATAGAAAAGGCAGGAGAGTGGTCTGGTACTGTTTTCTCTCACTTGGCAAGCTGCGCACACAATCGCTGTGTTGTACAGCTTGTTTTATCACCTTTGCGAAGTTACCGCTCTCTCCGGCTGCCGGAGACGAAGAAGCTGCTTGTTCGCGCAAAGACGATTCTGCCGCTCACAGTGCTCTGCGGTGTGCGCCTTCTGCCGAAAGACGTCCGGGAGCGGTGCTAAGCTCTGCAGAGCACCATACCTGCTTCTTTAGCCTCTCTTCTCGTCTACATCTTAGCAAAAAGCTTTTCCACTCTGTCTGGCAAGGAGAAACTGTGCCAGCACAAAAAACATCTCCCATCGTCTTCTAGAGGCTGCACGGAGGTCTGCCGAGTGTTTTGCAAGAAGAGAAGAAAAGTTGTCCAAAACAGCTTGCAATCGAATGTTCATGTGAATAGAAAAGGCAGGAGAGTGGTCAGGTACTGTTTTCTCTCACTTGGCAAGCTGCTCACACAATCGCAGTGTTGTACAGCTTGTTTCATCACCTTTGCAAAGTTGCCGCTCTCTCCGGCTCCCGGAGACGAAGAAGCTGATTCTTCGCGCAAAGACGATTCTGCCGCTCACTGTGCTCTGCGGTGTGCGCCTTCTGCCGAAAGAAGTCCGGGAGCGATGCTTAGCTCTGCAGAGTACCATACGTGCTTCTTTAGCCACGCTTCTCGTCTACATCTTAGCAAAAAGCTTTTCCACTCTGTCTGGCAAGGAGAAACTGTGCCAGCACAGAAAACATCTCCCATCGTCTTCTAGAGGCTGCACGGAGGTCTGCCGAGTGTTTTGCAAGAAGAGAAAGAAAGTTGTCCAAAACAGCTTGCAATCGAATGTTCATGTGAATAGAAAAGGCAGGAGAGTGGTCAGGTACTGTTTTCTCTCACTTGGCAAGCTGCGCACACAATCGCAGTGTTGTGCAGCTTGTTTCATCACCTTTGCGAAGTTGCCGCTCTCTCCGGCTCCCGGAGACGAAGAAGCTGCTTCTTCGCGCAAAGACGATTCTGCCGCTCACAGTGCTCTGCGGTGTGCGCCTTCTGCCGAAAGACGTCCGGGAGCGGTGCTTAGCTCTGCAGAGCACCGTACCTTCGTCTTTAGCCTCTCTTCTCGTCTACATCTTAGCAAAAAGCTTTTCCACTCTGTCTGGCAAGGAGAAACTGTGCCAGCACAGAAAACATCTCCCATCGTGTTCTAGAAGCTGCACGGAGGTCTGCCGAGTGTTTTGCAAGAAGAGAAAGAAAGTTGTCTAAAACAGCTTGCAATCGAATGTTCATGTGAATAGAAAAGGCAGGAGAGTGGTCAGGTACTGTTTTCTCTCAGTTGGCAAGCTGCGCACACAATCGCAGTGTTGTACAGCTTGTTTCATCACCTTTGCCAAGTTGCCGCTCTCTCCGGCTCCCGGAGACGAAGAAGCTGCTTCTTCGCGCAAAGACGATTCTGCCGCTCACAGTGCTCTGCGGTGTGCGCCTTCTGCCGAAAGAGGTCCGGGAGCGGTGCTTAGCTCTGCAGTGCACCGTACCTTCGTCTTTAGCCTCGCTTCTCGTCTACATCTTAGCAAAAAGCTTTTCCACTCTGTCTGGCAAGGAGAAACTGTGCCAGCACAGAAAACATCTCCCATCGTGTTCTAGAGGCTGCACGGAGGTCTGCCGAGTGTTTTGCAAGAAGAGAAAGAAAGTTGTCCAAAACAGCTTGCAATCGAATGTTCATGTGAATAGAAAAGGCAGGAGAGTGGTCTGGTACTGTTTTCTCTCAGTTGGCAAGTTGCGCACACAATCGCTGTGTTGTACAGCTTGTTTTATCACCTTTGCGAAGTTACCGCTCTCTCCGGCTGCCGGAGACGAAGAAGCTGCTTGTTCGCGCAAAGACGATTCTGCCGCTCACAGTGCTCTGCGGTGTGCGCCTTCTGCCGAAAGACGTCCGGGAGCGGTGCTAAGCTCTGCAGAGCACCATACCTGCTTCTTTAGCCTCTCTTCTCGTCTACATCTTAGCAAAAAGCTTTTCCACTCTGTCTGGCAAGGAGAAACTGTGCCAGCACAGAAAACATCTCCCATCGTGTTCTAGAGGCTGCACGGAGGTCTGCCGAGTGTTTTGCAAGAAGAGAAAGAAAGTTGTCTAAAACAGCTTGCAACCGAATGTTCATGTGGATAAAAAAGGCAGGAGAGTGGTCAGGTACTGTTTTCTCTCAGTTGGCAAGCTGCGCACACAATCGCAGTGTTGTACAGCTTGTTTCATCACCTTTGCCAAGTTGCCGCTCTCTCCGGCTCCCGGAGACGAAGAAGCTGCTTCTTCGCGCAAAGACGATTCTGCCGCTCACAGTGCTCTGCGGTGTGCGCCTTCTGCCGAAAGAGGTCCGGGAGCGGTGCTTAGCTCTGCAGAGCACCGTACCTTCGTCTTTAGCCTCTCTTCTCGTCTACATCTTAGCAAAAAGCTTTTCCACTCTGTCTGGCAAGGAGAAACTGTGCCAGCACAGAAAACATCTCCCATCGTGTTCTAGAGGCTGCACGCAGGTCTGCCGAGTGTTTTGCAAGAAGAGAAAGAAAGTTGTCCAAAACAGCTTGCAATCGAATGTTCATGTGAATAGAAAAGGCAGGAGAGTGGTCAGGTACTGTTTTCTCTCACTTGGCAAGCTGCGCACACAATCGCAGTGTTGTACAGCTTGTTTCATCACCTTTGCGAAGTTGCCGCTCTCTCCGGCTCCCGGAGACGAAGAAGCTGCTTCTTCGCGCAAAGACGATTCTGCCGCTCACAGTGCTCTGCGGTGTGCGCCTTCTGGCGAAAGAGGCACGGGAGCTGTGCTTAGCTCTGCAGAGCACCGTACCTGCTTCTTTAGCCTCTCTTCTCGTCTATATCTTAGCAAAAAGCTTTTCCACTCTGTCTGGCAAGGAGAAACTGTGCCAGCACAGAAAACATCTCCCATCGTGTTCTAGAGGCTGCACGGAGGTCTGCCGAGTGTTTTGCAAGAAGAGAAAGAAAGTTGTCCAAAACAGCTTGCAATCGAATGTTCATGTGAATAGAAAAGGCAGGAGAGTGGTCAGGTACTGTTTTCTCTCACTTGGCAAGCTGCGCACACAATCGCAGTGTTGTACAGCTTGTTTCATCACCTTTGCCAAGTTGCCGCTCTCTCCAGCTGCCGGAGACGAAGAAGCTGCTTCTTCGCGCAAAGACGATTCTGCCGCTCACAGTGCTCTTCGGTGTGCGCCTTCTGCCGAAAGAGGCACGGGAGCTGTGCTTAGCTCTGCAGAGCACCGTACCTGCTTCTTTAGCCTCTCTTCTTGTCTACATCTTAGCAAAAAGCTTTTCCACTCTGTCTGGCAAGGAGAAACTGTGCCAGCACAGAAAACATCTCCCATCGTGTTCTAGAGGCTGCACGGAGGTCTGCCGAGTGTTTTGCAAGAAGAGAAAGAAAGTTGTCCAAAACAGCTTGCAATCGAATGTTCATGTGAATAGAAAAGGCAGGAGAGTGGTCAGGTACTGTTTTCTCTCACTTGGCAAGCTGCGCACACAATCGCAGTGTTGTACAGCTTGTTTCATCACCTTTGCGAAGCTGCCGCTCTCTCCGGCTCCCGGAGACGAAGAAGCTGCTTCTTCGCGCAAAGACGATTCTGCCGCTCACAGAGCTCTGCGGTGTGCGCCTTCTGCCGAAAGAGGTCTGGGAGCGGTGCTTAGCTCTGCAGAGCACCGTACCTTCGTCTTTAGCCTCTCTTCTCGTCTACATCTTAGCAAAAAGCTTTTCCACTCTGTCTGGCAAGGAGAAACTGTGCCAGCACAGAAAACATCCCCCATCGTGTTCTAGTGGCTGCACGGAGGTCTGCCGAGTGTTTTGCAAGAAGAGAAAGAAAGTTGTCCAAAACAGCTTGCAATCGAATGTTCATGTGAATAGAAAAGGCAGGAGAGTGGTCAGGTACTGTTTTCTCTCAGTTGGCAAGCTGCGCACACAATCGCAGTGTTGTACAGCTTGTTTCATCACCTTTGCCAAGTTGTCGCTCTCTCCGGCTCCCGGAGACGAAGAAGCTGCTTCTTCGCGCAAAGACGATTCTGCCGCTCACAGTGCTCTTCGGTGTGCGCCTTCTGCCGAAAGACGTCCGGGAGCGGTGCTTAGCTCTGCAGAGCACCATACCTGCTTCTTTAGCCTCTCTTCTCGTCTACATCTTAGCAAAAAGCTTTTCCACTCTGTCTGGCAAGGAGAAACTGTGCCAGCACAGAAAACATCTCCCATCGTGTTCTAGAGGCTGCACGGAGGTCTGCCGAGTGTTTTGCAAGAAGAGAAAGAAAGTTGTCCAAAACAGCTTGCAACCGAATATTCATGTGGATAAAAAAGGCAGGAGAGTGGTCAGGTACTGTTTTCTCTCAGTTGGCAAGCTGCGCACACAATCGCAGTGTTGTACAGCTTGTTTCATCACCTTTGCAAAGTTGCCGCTCTCTCCGGCTCCCGGAGACGAAGAAGCTGCTTCTTCGCGCAAAGACGATTCTGCCGCTCACAGTGCTCTGCGGTGTGCGCCTTCTGCCGAAAGACGTCCGGGAGCGGTGCTTAGCTCTGCAGAGCACCGTACCTTCGTCTTTAGCCTCTCTTCTGGTCTATATCTTAGCAAAAAGCTTTTCCACTCTGTCTGGCAAGGAGAAACTTTGCCAGCACAGAAAACATCTCCCATCGTGTTCTAGAGGCTGCACGGAGGTCTGCCGAGTGTTTTGCAAGAAGAGAAAGAAAGTTGTCCAAAACAGCTTGCAATCGAATGTTCATGTGAATAGAAAAGGCAGGAGAGTGGTCAGGTACTGTTTTCTCTCAGTTGGCAAGCTGCGCACACAATCGCAGTGTTGTACAGCTTGTTTTATCACCTTTGCCAAGTTGCCGCTCTCTCCGGCTCCCGGAGACGAAGAAGCTGCTTCTTCGCGCAAAGACGATTCTGCCGCTCACAGTGCTCTGCGGTGTGCGCCTTCTGCCGAAAGAGGTCCGGGAGCGGTGCTTAGCTCTGCAGAGCACCGTACCTTCGTCTTTAGCCTCTCTTCTCGTCTACATCTTAGCAAAAAGCTTTTCCACTCTGTCTGGCAAGGAGAAACTGTGCCAGCACAGAAAACATCTCCCATCGTGTTCTAGAGGCTGCACGGAGGTCTGCCGAGTGTTTTGCAAGAAGAGAAAGAAAGTTGTCCAAAACAGCTTGCAATCGAATGTTCATGTGAATAGAAAAAGCAGGAGAGTGGTCAGGTACTGTTTTCTCTCACTTGGCAAGCTGCGCACACAATCGCAGTGTTGTACAGCTTGTTTCAGCACCTTTGCGAAGCTGCCGCTCTCTCCGGCTCCCGGAGACGAAGAAGCTGCTTCTTCGCGCAAAGACGATTCTGCCGCTCACAGTGCTCTGCGGTGTGCGCCTTCTGCCGAAAGACGTCCGGGAGCGGTGCTTAGCTCTGCAGAGCACCATACGTGCTTCTTTAGCCTCTCTTCTCGTCTACATCTTAGCAAAAAGCTTTTCCACTCTGTCTGGCAAGGAGAAACTGTGCCAGCACAGAAAACATCTCCCATCGTGTTCTAGAGGCTGCACGGAGGTCTGCCGAGTGTTTTGCAAGAAGAGAAGGAAAGTTGTCCAAAACAGCTTGCAATCGAATGTTCATGTGAATAGAAAAGGCAGGAGAGTGGTCAGGTACTGTTTTCTCTCACTTGGCAAGCTGCTCACACAATCGCAGTGTTGTACAGCTTGTTTCATCACCTTTGCAAAGTTGCCGCTCTCTCCGGCTCCCGGAGACGAAGAAGCTGCTTCTTCGCGCAAAGACGATTCTGCCGCTCACTGTGCTCTGCGGTGTGCGCCATCTGCCGAAAGAGGTCCGGGAGCGGTGCTTAGCTCTGCAGAGTACCATACGTGCTTCTTTAGCCACGCTTCTCGTCTACATCTTAGCAAAAAGCTTTTCCACTCTGTCTGGCAAGGAGAAACTGTGCCAGCACAGAAAACATCTCCCATCGTCTTCTAGAGGCTGCACGGAGGTCTGCCGAGTGTTTTGCAAGAAGAGAAAGAAAGTTGTCCAAAACAGCTTGCAATCGAATGTTCATGTGAATAGAAAAGGCAGGAGAGTGGTCAGGTACTGTTTTCTCTCACTTGGCAAGCTGCGCACACAATCGCAGTGTTGTACAGCTTGTTTCATCACCTTTGCGAAGTTGCCGCTCTCTCCGGCTCCCGGAGACGAAGAAGCTGCTTCTTCGCGCAAAGACGATTCTGCCGCTCACAGTGCTCTGCGGTGTGCGCCTTCTGCCGAAAGAGGCTCGGGAGCGGTGCTTAGCTTTGCAGAGCACAATACCTGCTTCTTTAGCCTCTCTTCTCGTCTACATCTTAGCAAAAAGCTTTTCCACTCTGTCTGGCAAGGAGAAACTTTGCCAGCACAGAAAACATCTCCCATCGTGTTCTAGAGGCTGCACGGAGGTCTGCCGAGTGTTTTGCAAGAAGAGAAAGAAAGTTGTCCAAAACAGCTTGCAATCGAATGTTCATGTGAATAGAAAAGGCAGGAGAGTGGTCAGGTACTGTTTTCTCTCACTTGGCAAGCTGCGCACACAATCGCAGTGTTGTACAGCTTGTTTCATCACCTTTGCCATGTTGCCGCTCTCTCCGGCTCCCGGAGACGAAGAAGCTGCTTCTTCGCGCAAAGACGATTCTGCCGCTCACAGTGCTCTGCGGTGTGCGCCTTCTGCTGAAAGAGGTCCGGGAGTGGTGCTTAGCTCTGCAGAGCACCGTACCTTCGTCTTTAGCCTCTCTTCTCGTCTACATCTTAGCAAAAAGCTTTTCCACTCTGTCTGGCAAGGAGAAACTTTGCCAGAACAGAAAACATCTCCCATCGTGTTCTAGAGGCTGCACGGAGGTCTGCCGAGTGTTTTGCAAGAAGAGAAAGAAAGTTGTCCAAAACAGCTTGCAATCGAATGTTCATGTGAATAGAAAAGGCAGGAGAGTGGTCAGGTACTATTTTCTCTCACTTGGCAAGCTGCGCACACAATCGCAGTGTTGTACAGCTTGTTTCATCACCTTTGCGAAGTTGCCGCTCTCTCCGGCTCCCGGAGACGAAGAAGCTGCTTCTTCGCGCAAAGACGATTCTGCCGCTCACTGTGCTCTGCGGTGTGCGCCTTCTGCCGAAAGAGGTCCGGGAGCGATGCTTAGCTCTGCAGAGTACCATACGTGCTTCTTTAGCCACGCTTCTCGTCTACATCTTAGCAAAAAGCTTTTCCACTCTGTCTGGCAAGGAGAAACTGTGCCAGCACAGAAAACATCTCCCATCGTGTTCTAGAGGCTGCACGGAGGTCTGCCGAGTGTTTTGCAAGAAGAGAAAGAAAGTTGTCCAAAACAGCTTGCAATCGAATGTTCATGTGAATAGAAAAGGCAGGAGAGTGGTCAGGTACTGTTTTCTCTCACTTGGCAAGCTGCGCACACAATCGCAGTGTTGTACAGCTTGTTTCATCACCTTTGCGAAGTTGCCGCTCTCTCCGGCTCCCGGAGACGAAGAAGCTGCTTCTTCGCGCAAAGACGATTCTGCCGCTCACAGTGCTCTGCGGTGTGCGCCTTCTGCTGAAAGAGGTCCGGGAGTGGTGCTTAGCTCTGCAGAGCACCGTACCTTCGTCTTTAGCCTCTCTTCTCGTCTACATCTTAGCAAAAAGGTTTTCCACTCTGTCTGGCAAGGAGAAACTGTGCCAGCACAGAAAACATCTCCCATCGTGTTCTAGAGGCTGCACGGAGGTCTGCCGAGTGTTTTGCAAGAAGAGAAAGAAAGTTGTCCAAAACAGCTTGCAATCGAATGTTCATGTGAATAGAAAAGGCAGGAGAGTGGTCAGGTACTGTTTTCTCTCACTTGGCAAGCTGCGCACACAATCGCAGTGTTGTACAGCTTGTTTCATCACCTTTGCGAAGTTGCCGCTCTCTCCGGCTCCCGGAGACGAAGAAGCTGCTTCTTCGCGCAAAGACGATTCTGCCGCTCACAGTGCTCTGCAGTGTGCGCCTTCTGCCGAAAGAGGTCCGGGAGTGGTGCTTAGCTCTGCAGAGCACCATACGTGCTTCTTAGCCTCGCTTCTCGTCTACATCTTAGCAAAAAGCTTTTCCACACTGTCTGGCAAGGACAAACTGTGCCAGCACAGAAAACATCTCCCATCGTCTTCTAGAGGCTGCACGGAGGTCTGCCGAGTGTTTTGCAAGAAGAGAAAGAAAGTTGTCCAAAACAGCTTGCAATCGAATGTTCATGTGAATAGAAAAGGCAGGAGAGTGGTCAGGTACTATTTTCTCTCACTTGGCAAGCTGCGCACACAATCGGAGTGTTGTACAGCTTATTTCATCACCTTTGCGAAGTTGCCGCTCTCTCCGGCTCCCGGAGACGAAGAAGCTGCTTCTTCGCGCAAAAACGATTCTGCCGCTCACTGTGCTCTGCGGTGTGCGCCTTCTGCCGAAAGACGTCCGGGAGCGATGCTTAGCTCTGCAGAGTACCATACGTGCTTCTTTAGCCTCGCTTCTCGTCTACATCTTAGCTAAAAGCTTTTCCACTCTGTCTGGCAAGGAGAAACTGTGCCAGCACAGAAAACATCTCCCATCGTGTTCTAGAGGCTGCACGGAGGTCTGCCGAGTGTTTTGCAAGAAGAGAAAGAAAGTTGTCCAAAACAGCTTGCAATCGAATGTTCATGTGAATAGAAAAGGCAGGAGAGTGGTCAGGTACTGTTTTCTCTCACTTGGCAAGCTGCGCACACAATCGCAGTGTTGTACAGCTTGTTTCATCACCTTTGCCAAGTTGCCGCTCTCTCCGGCTCCCGGAGACGAAGAAGCTGCTTCTTCGCGCAAAGACGATTCTGCCGCTCACAGTGCTCTTCGGTGTGCGCCTTCTGGCGAAAGAGGCCCGGGAGCGGTGCTTAGCTCTGCAGAGCACCGTACCTTCGTCTTTAGCCTCTCTTCTCATCTACATCTTAGCAAAAAGCTTTTCCACTCTGTCTGGCAAGGAGAAACTGTGCCAGCACAAAAAACATCTCCCATCGTGTTCTAGAGGCTGCACGGAGGTCTGCCGAGTGTTTTGCAAGAAGAGAAAGAAAGTTGTCCAAAACAGCTTGCAATCGAATGTTCATGTGAATAGAAAAGGCAGGAGAGTGGTCAGGTACTATTTTCTCTCACTTGGCAAGCTGCGCACACAATCGCAGTGTTGTACAGCTTATTTCATCACCTTTGCGAAGTTGCCGCTCTCTCCGGCTCCCGGAGACGAAGAAGCTGCTTCTTCGCGCAAAGACGATTCTGCCGCTCACTGTGCTCTGCGGTGTGCGCCTTCTGCCGAAAGAGGTCCGGGAGCGATGCTTAGCTCTGCAGAGTACCATACGTGCTTCTTTAGCCTCGCTTCTCGTCTACATCTTAGCTAAAAGCTTTTCCACTCTGTCTGGCAAGGACAAACTGTGCCAGCACAGAAAACATCTCCCATCGTGTTCTAGAGGCTGCACGGAGGTCTGCCGAGTGTTTTGCAAGAAGAGAAAGAAAGTTGTCCAAAACAGCTTGCAATCCAATGTTCATGTGAATAGAAAAGGCAGGAGAGTGGTCAGGTACTGTTTTCTCTCACTTGGCAAGCTGCGCACACAATCGCAGTGTTGTACAGCTTGTTTCATCACCTTTGCGAAGTTGCCGCTCTCTCCGGCTCCCGGAGACGAAGAAGCTGCTTCTTCGCGCAAAGACGATTCTGCCGCTCACAGTGCTCTGCAGTGTGCGCCTTCTGCCGAAAGACGTCCGGGAGCGGTGCTTAGCTCTTCAGAGCACCATACGTGCTTCTTTAGCCTCGCTTCTCGTCTACATCTTAGCAAAAAGCTTTTCCACTCTGTCTGTCTAGGACAAACTGTGCCAGCACACAAAACATCTCCCATCGTGTTCTAGAGGCTGCACGGAGGTCTGCCGAGTGTTTTGCAAGAAGAGAAGGAAAGTTGTCCAAAACAGCTTGCAATCGAATGTTCATGTGAATAGAAAAGGCAGGAGAGTGGTCAGGTACTGTTTTCTCAAACTTGGCAAGCTGCTCACACAATCGCAGTGTTGTACAGCTTGTTTCATCACCTTTGCAAAGTTGCCGCTCTCTCCGGCTCCCGGAGACGAAGAAGCTGCTTCTTCGCGCAAAGACGATTCTGCCGCTCACTGTGCTCTGCGGTGTGCGCCTTCTGCCGAAAGAGGTCCGGGAGCGATGCTTAGCTCTGCAGAGTACCATACGTGCTTCTTTAGCCTCGCTTCTCGTCTACATCTTAGCTAAAAGCTTTTCCACTCTGTCTGGCAAGGAGAAACTGTGCCAGCACAGAAAACATCTCCCATCGTGTTCTAGAGGCTGCACGGAGGTCTGCCGAGTGTTTTGCAAGAAGAGAAAGAAAGTTGTCCAAAACAGCTTGCAATCCAATGTTCATGTGAATAGAAAAGGCAGGAGAGTGGTCAGGTACTGTTTTCTCTCAGTTGGCAAGCTGCGCACACAATCGCAGTGTTGTACAGCTTGTTTCATCACCTTTGCGAAGTTGCCGCTCTCTCCGGCTCCCGGAGACGAAGAAGCTGCTTCTTCGCGCAAAGACGATTCTGCCGCTCACAGTGCTCTGCAGTGTGCGCCTTCTGCCGAAAGACGTCCGGGAGCGGTGCTTAGCTCTGCAGAGCACCATACGTGCTTCTTTAGCCTCGCTTCTCGTCTACATCTTAGCAAAAAGCTTTTCCACTCTGTCTGGCAAGGAGAAACTGTGCCAGCACAGAAAACATCTCCCATCGTGTTCTAGAGGCTGCACGGAGGTCTGCCGAGTGTTTTGCAAGAAGAGAAGGAAAGTTGTCCAAAACAGCTTGCAATCGAATGTTCATGTGAATAGAAAAGGCAGGAGAGTGGTCAGGTACTGTTTTCTCAAACTTGGCAAGCTGCTCACACAATCGCAGTGTTGTACAGCTTGTTTCATCACCTTTGCAAAGTTGCCGCTCTCTCCGGCTCCCGGAGACGAAGAAGCTGCTTCTTCGCGCAAAGACGATTCTGCCGCTCACTGTGCTCTGCGGTGTGCGCCATCTGCCGAAAGACGCACGGGAGCGGTGCTTAGCTCTGCAGAGCACCGTACCTTCGTCTTTAGCCTCTCTTCTCGTCTACATCTTAGCAAAAAGCTTTTCCACTCTGTCTGGCAAGGAGAAACTGTGGCAGCACAGAAAACATGTCCCATCGTGTTCTAGAGGCTGCACGGAGGTCTGCCGAGTGTTTTGCAAGAAGAGAAAGAAAGTTGTCCAAAACAGCTTGCAATCGAATGTTCATGTGAATAGAAAAGGCAGGAGAGTGGTCAGGTACTGTTTTCTCTCACTTGGCAAGCTGCGCACACAATCGCAGTGTTGTACAGCTTGTTTCATCACCTTTGCGAAGTTGCCGCTCTCTCCGGCTCCCGGAGACGAAGAAGCTGCTTCTTCGCGCAAAGACGATTCTGCCGCTCACAGTGCTCTGCAGTGTGCGCCTTCTGCCGAAAGACGTCCGGGAGCGGTGCTTAGCTCTGCAGAGCACCATACGTGCTTCTTTAGCCTCGCTTCTCGTCTACATCTTAGCAAAAAGCTTTTCCACTCTGTCTGGCAAGGAGAAACTGTGCCAGCACAGAAAACATCTCCCATCGTGTTCTAGAGGCTGCACGGAGGTCTGCCGAGTGTTTTGCAAGAAGAGAAGGAAAGTTGTCCAAAACAGCTTGCAATCGAATGTTCATGTGAATAGAAAAGGCAGGAGAGTGGTCTGGTACTGTTTTCTCTCACTTGGCAAGCTGCTCACACAATCGCAGTGTTGTACAGCTTGTTTCATCACCTTTGCGAAGTTACCGCTCTCTCCGGCTGCCGGAGACGAAGAAGCTGCTTGTTCGCGCAAAGACGATTCTGCCGCTCACAGTGCTCTGCGGTGTGCGCCTTCTGCCGAAAGACGTCCGGGAGCGGTGCTAAGCTCTGCAGAGCACCATACCTGCTTCTTTAGCCTCTCTTCTCGTCTACATCTTAGCAAAAAGCTTTTCCACTCTGTCTGGCAAGGAGAAACTGTGCCAGCACAAAAAACATCTCCCATCGTCTTCTAGAGGCTGCACGGAGGTCTGCCGAGTGTTTTGCAAGAAGAGAAGAAAAGTTGTCCAAAACAGCTTGCAATCGAATGTTCATGTGAATAGAAAAGGCAGGAGAGTGGTCAGGTACTGTTTTCTCTCACTTGGCAAGCTGCTCACACAATCGCAGTGTTGTACAGCTTGTTTCATCACCTTTGCAAAGTTGCCGCTCTCTCCGGCTCCCGGAGACGAAGAAGCTGATTCTTCGCGCAAAGACGATTCTGCCGCTCACTGTGCTCTGCGGTGTGCGCCTTCTGCCGAAAGAAGTCCGGGAGCGATGCTTAGCTCTGCAGAGTACCATACGTGCTTCTTTAGCCACGCTTCTCGTCTACATCTTAGCAAAAAGCTTTTCCACTCTGTCTGGCAAGGAGAAACTTTGCCAGCACAGAAAACATCTCCCATCGTCTTCTAGAGGCTGCACGGAGGTCTGCCGAGTGTTTTGCAAGAAGAGAAAGAAAGTTGTCCAAAACAGCTTGCAATCGAATGTTCATGTGAATAGAAAAGGCAGGAGAGTGGTCAGGTACTGTTTTCTCTCACTTGGCAAGCTGCGCACACAATCGCAGTGTTGTGCAGCTTGTTTCATCACCTTTGCGAAGTTGCCGCTCTCTCCGGCTCCCGGAGACGAAGAAGCTGCTTCTTCGCGCAAAGACGATTCTGCCGCTCACAGTGCTCTGCGGTGTGCGCCTTCTGCCGAAAGACGTCCGGGAGCGGTGCTTAGCTCTGCAGAGCACCGTACCTTCGTCTTTAGCCTCTCTTCTCGTCTACATCTTAGCAAAAAGCTTTTCCACTCTGTCTGGCAAGGAGAAACTGTGCCAGCACAGAAAACATCTCCCATCGTGTTCTAGAAGCTGCACGGAGGTCTGCCGAGTGTTTTGCAAGAAGAGAAAGAAAGTTGTCTAAAACAGCTTGCAATCGAATGTTCATGTGAATAGAAAAGGCAGGAGAGTGGTCAGGTACTGTTTTCTCTCAGTTGGCAAGCTGCGCACACAATCGCAGTGTTGTACAGCTTGTTTCATCACCTTTGCCAAGTTGCCGCTCTCTCCGGCTCCCGGAGACGAAGAAGCTGCTTCTTCGCGCAAAGACGATTCTGCCGCTCACAGTGCTCTGCGGTGTGCGCCTTCTGCCGAAAGAGGTCCGGGAGCGGTGCTTAGCTCTGCAGTGCACCGTACCTTCGTCTTTAGCCTCGCTTCTCGTCTACATCTTAGCAAAAAGCTTTTCCACTCTGTCTGGCAAGGAGAAACTGTGCCAGCACAGAAAACATCTCCCATCGTGTTCTAGAGGCTGCACGGAGGTCTGCCGAGTGTTTTGCAAGAAGAGAAAGAAAGTTGTCCAAAACAGCTTGCAATCGAATGTTCATGTGAATAGAAAAGGCAGGAGAGTGGTCTGGTACTGTTTTCTCTCAGTTGGCAAGCTGCGCACACAATCGCTGTGTTGTACAGCTTGTTTTATCACCTTTGCGAAGTTACCGCTCTCTCCGGCTGCCGGAGACGAAGAAGCTGCTTGTTCGCGCAAAGACGATTCTGCCGCTCACAGTGCTCTGCGGTGTGCGCCTTCTGCCGAAAGACGTCCGGGAGCGGTGCTAAGCTCTGCAGAGCACCATACCTGCTTCTTTAGCCTCTCTTCTCGTCTACATCTTAGCAAAAAGCTTTTCCACTCTGTCTGGCAAGGAGAAACTGTGCCAGCACAGAAAACATCTCCCATCGTGTTCTAGAGGCTGCACGGAGGTCTGCCGAGTGTTTTGCAAGAAGAGAAAGAAAGTTGTCTAAAACACCTTGCAACCGAATGTTCATGTGAATAGAAAAGGCAGGAGAGTGGTCAGGTACTGTTTTCTCTCAGTTGGCAAGCTGCGCACACAATCGCAGTGTTGTACAGCTTGTTTCATCACCTTTGCCAAGTTGCCGCTCTCTCCGGCTCCCGGAGACGAAGAAGCTGCTTCTTCGCGCAAAGACGATTCTGCCGCTCACAGTGCTCTGCGGTGTGCGCCTTCTGCCGAAAGAGGTCCGGGAGCGGTGCTTAGCTCTGCAGAGCACCGTACCTTCGTCTTTAGCCTCTCTTCTCGTCTACATCTTAGCAAAAAGCTTTTCCACTCTGTCTGGCAAGGAGAAACTGTGCCAGCACAGAAAACATCTCCCATCGTGTTCTAGAGGCTGCACGCAGGTCTGCCGAGTGTTTTGCAAGAAGAGAAAGAAAGTTGTCCAAAACAGCTTGCAATCGAATGTTCATGTGAATAGAAAAGGCAGGAGAGTGGTCAGGTACTGTTTTCTCTCACTTGGCAAGCTGCGCACACAATCGCAGTGTTGTACAGCTTGTTTCATCACCTTTGCGAAGTTGCCGCTCTCTCCGGCTCCCGGAGACGAAGAAGCTGCTTCTTCGCGCAAAGACGATTCTGCCGCTCACAGTGCTCTGCGGTGTGCGCCTTCTGCCGAAAGAGGCTCGGGAGCGGTGCTTAGCTTTGCAGAGCACAATACCTGCTTCTTTAGCCTCTCTTCTCGTCTACATCTTAGCAAAAAGCTTTTCCACTCTGTCTGGCAAGGAGAAACTTTGCCAGCACAGAAAACATCTCCCATCGTGTTCTAGAGGCTGCACGGAGGTCTGCCGAGTGTTTTGCAAGAAGAGAAAGAAAGTTGTCCAAAACAGCTTGCAATCGAATGTTCATGTGAATAGAAAAGGCAGGAGAGTGGTCAGGTACTGTTTTCTCTCACTTGGCAAGCTGCGCACACAATCGCAGTGTTGTACAGCTTGTTTCATCACCTTTGCCATGTTGCCGCTCTCTCCGGCTCCCGGAGACGAAGAAGCTGCTTCTTCGCGCAAAGACGATTCTGCCGCTCACAGTGCTCTGCGGTGTGCGCCTTCTGCTGAAAGAGGTCCGGGAGTGGTGCTTAGCTCTGCAGAGCACCGTACCTTCGTCTTTAGCCTCTCTTCTCGTCTACATCTTAGCAAAAAGCTTTTCCACTCTGTCTGGCAAGGAGAAACTTTGCCAGAACAGAAAACATCTCCCATCGTGTTCTAGAGGCTGCACGGAGGTCTGCCGAGTGTTTTGCAAGAAGAGAAAGAAAGTTGTCCAAAACAGCTTGCAATCGAATGTTCATGTGAATAGAAAAGGCAGGAGAGTGGTCAGGTACTGTTTTCTCTCACTTGGCAAGCTGCGCACACAATCGCACTGTTGTACAGCTTGTTTCATCACCTTTGCGAAGTTGCCGCTCTCTCCGGCTCCCGGAGACGAAGAAGCTGCTTCTTCGCGCAAAGACGATTCTGCCGCTCACTGTGCTCTGCGGTGTGCGCCTTCTGCCGAAAGAGGTCCGGGAGCGATGCTTAGCTCTGCAGAGTACCATACGTGCTTCTTTAGCCACGCTTCTCGTCTACATCTTAGCAAAAAGCTTTTCCACTCTGTCTGTCAAGGAGAAACTGTGCCAGCACAGAAAACATCTCCCATCGTGTTCTAGAGGCTGCACGGAGGTCTGCCGAGTGTTTTGCAAGAAGAGAAAGAAAGTTGTCCAAAACAGCTTGCAATCGAATGTTCATGTGAATAGAAAAGGCAGGAGAGTGGTCAGGTACTGTTTTCTCTCACTTGGCAAGCTGCGCACACAATCGCAGTGTTGTACAGCTTGTTTCATCACCTTTGCGAAGTTGCCGCTCTCTCCGGCTCCCGGAGACGAAGAAGCTGCTTCTTCGCGCAAAGACGATTCTGCCGCTCACAGTGCTCTGCGGTGTGCGCCTTCTGCTGAAAGAGGTCCGGGAGTGGTGCTTAGCTCTGCAGAGCACCGTACCTTCGTCTTTAGCCTCTCTTCTCGTCTACATCTTAGCAAAAAGGTTTTCCACTCTGTCTGGCAAGGAGAAACTGTGCCAGCACAGAAAACATCTCCCATCGTGTTCTAGAGGCTGCACGGAGGTCTGCCGAGTGTTTTGCAAGAAGAGAAAGAAAGTTGTCCAAAACAGCTTGCAATCGAATGTTCATGTGAATAGAAAAGGCAGGAGAGTGGTCAGGTACTGTTTTCTCTCACTTGGCAAGCTGCGCACACAATCGCAGTGTTGTACAGCTTGTTTCATCACCTTTGCGAAGTTGCCGCTCTCTCCGGCTCCCGGAGACGAAGAAGCTGCTTCTTCGCGCAAAGACGATTCTGCCGCTCACAGTGCTCTGCAGTGTGCGCCTTCTGCCGAAAGACGTCCGGGAGCGGTGCTTAGCTCTGCAGAGCACCATACGTGCTTCTTTAGCCTCGCTTCTCGTCTACATCTTAGCAAAAAGCTTTTCCACTCTGTCTGGCAAGGAGAAACTGTGCCAGCACAGAAAACATCTCCCATCGTGTTCTAGAGGCTGCACGGAGGTCTGCCGAGTGTTTTGCAAGAAGAGAAGGAAAGTTGTCCAAAACAGCTTGCAATCGAATGTTCATGTGAATAGAAAAGGCAGGAGAGTGGTCTGGTACTGTTTTCTCTCACTTGGCAAGCTGCTCACACAATCGCAGTGTTGTACAGCTTGTTTCATCACCTTTGCGAAGTTACCGCTCTCTCCGGCTGCCGGAGACGAAGAAGCTGCTTGTTCGCGCAAAGACGATTCTGCCGCTCACAGTGCTCTGCGGTGTGCGCCTTCTGCCGAAAGACGTCCGGGAGCGGTGCTAAGCTCTGCAGAGCACCATACCTGCTTCTTTAGCCTCTCTTCTCGTCTACATCTTAGCAAAAAGCTTTTCCACTCTGTCTGGCAAGGAGAAACTGTGCCAGCACAAAAAACATCTCCCATCGTCTTCTAGAGGCTGCACGGAGGTCTGCCGAGTGTTTTGCAAGAAGAGAAAGAAAGTTGTCCAAAACAGCTTGCAATCGAATGTTCATGTGAATAGAAAAGGCAGGAGAGTGGTCAGGTACTGTTTTCTCTCACTTGGCAAGCTGCTCACACAATCGCAGTGTTGTACAGCTTGTTTCCTCACCTTTGCAAAGTTGCCGCTCTCTCCGGCTCCCGGAGACGAAGAAGCTGATTCTTCGCGCAAAGACGATTCTGCCGCTCACTGTGCTCTGCGGTGTGCGCCTTCTGCCGAAAGAAGTCCGGGAGCGATGCTTAGCTCTGCAGAGTACCATACGTGCTTCTTTAGCCACGCTTCTCGTCTACATCTTAGCAAAAAGCTTTTCCACTCTGTCTGGCAAGGAGAAACTTTGCCAGCACAGAAAACATCTCCCATCGTCTTCTAGAGGCTGCACGGAGGTCTGCCGAGTGTTTTGCAAGAAGAGAAAGAAAGTTGTCCAAAACAGCTTGCAATCGAATGTTCATGTGAATAGAAAAGGCAGGAGAGTGGTCAGGTACTGTTTTCTCTCACTTGGCAAGCTGCGCACACAATCGCAGTGTTGTGCAGCTTGTTTCATCACCTTTGCGAAGTTGCCGCTCTCTCCGGCTCCCGGAGACGAAGAAGCTGCTTCTTCGCGCAAAGACGATTCTGCCGCTCACAGTGCTCTGCGGTGTGCGCCTTCTGCCGAAAGACGTCCGGGAGCGGTGCTTAGCTCTGCAGAGCACCGTACCTTCGTCTTTAGCCTCTCTTCTCGTCTACATCTTAGCAAAAAGCTTTTCCACTCTGTCTGGCAAGGAGAAACTGTGCCAGCACAGAAAACATCTCCCATCGTGTTCTAGAAGCTGCACGGAGGTCTGCCGAGTGTTTTGCAAGAAGAGAAAGAAAGTTGTCTAAAACAGCTTGCAATCGAATGTTCATGTGAATAGAAAAGGCAGGAGAGTGGTCAGGTACTGTTTTCTCTCAGTTGGCAAGCTGCGCACACAATCGCAGTGTTGTACAGCTTGTTTCATCACCTTTGCCAAGTTGCCGCTCTCTCCGGCTCCCGGAGACGAAGAAGCTGCTTCTTCGCGCAAAGACGATTCTGCCGCTCACAGTGCTCTGCGGTGTGCGCCTTCTGCCGAAAGAGGTCCGGGAGCGGTGCTTAGCTCTGCAGTGCACCGTACCTTCGTCTTTAGCCTCGCTTCTCGTCTACATCTTAGCAAAAAGCTTTTCCACTCTGTCTGGCAAGGAGAAACTGTGCCAGCACAGAAAACATCTCCCATCGTGTTCTAGAGGCTGCACGGAGGTCTGCCGAGTGTTTTGCAAGAAGAGAAAGAAAGTTGTCCAAAACAGCTTGCAATCGAATGTTCATGTGAATAGAAAAGGCAGGAGAGTGGTCTGGTACTGTTTTCTCTCAGTTGGCAAGCTGCGCACACAATCGCTGTGTTGTACAGCTTGTTTTATCACCTTTGCGAAGTTACCGCTCTCTCCGGCTGCCGGAGACGAAGAAGCTGCTTGTTCGCGCAAAGACGATTCTGCCGCTCACAGTGCTCTGCGGTGTGCGCCTTCTGCCGAAAGACGTCCGGGAGCGGTGCTAAGCTCTGCAGAGCACCATACCTGCTTCTTTAGCCTCTCTTCTCGTCTACATCTTAGCAAAAAGCTTTTCCACTCTGTCTGGCAAGGAGAAACTGTGCCAGCACAGAAAACATCTCCCATCGTGTTCTAGAGGCTGCACGGAGGTCTGCCGAGTGTTTTGCAAGAAGAGAAAGAAAGTTGTCTAAAACAGCTTGCAACCGAATGTTCATGTGGATAAAAAAGGCAGGAGAGTGGTCAGGTACTGTTTTCTCTCAGTTGGCAAGCTGCGCACACAATCGCAGTGTTGTACAGCTTGTTTCATCACCTTTGCCAAGTTGCCGCTCTCTCCGGCTCCCGGAGACGAAGAAGCTGCTTCTTCGCGCAAAGACGATTCTGCCGCTCACAGTGCTCTGCGGTGTGCGCCTTCTGCCGAAAGAGGTCCGGGAGCGGTGCTTAGCTCTGCAGAGCACCGTACCTTCGTCTTTAGCCTCTCTTCTCGTCTACATCTTAGCAAAAAGCTTTTCCACTCTGTCTGGCAAGGAGAAACTGTGCCAGCACAGAAAACATCTCCCATCGTGTTCTAGAGGCTGCACGCAGGTCTGCCGAGTGTTTTGCAAGAAGAGAAAGAAAGTTGTCCAAAACAGCTTGCAATCGAATGTTCATGTGAATAGAAAAGGCAGGAGAGTGGTCAGGTACTGTTTTCTCTCACTTGGCAAGCTGCGCACACAATCGCAGTGTTGTACAGCTTGTTTCATCACCTTTGCGAAGTTGCCGCTCTCTCCGGCTCCCGGAGACGAAGAAGCTGCTTCTTCGCGCAAAGACGATTCTGCCGCTCACAGTGCTCTGCGGTGTGCGCCTTCTGGCGAAAGAGGCACGGGAGCTGTGCTTAGCTCTGCAGAGCACCGTACCTGCTTCTTTAGCCTCTCTTCTCGTCTATATCTTAGCAAAAAGCTTTTCCACTCTGTCTGGCAAGGAGAAACTGTGCCAGCACAGAAAACATCTCCCATCGTGTTCTAGAGGCTGCACGGAGGTCTGCCGAGTGTTTTGCAAGAAGAGAAAGAAAGTTGTCCAAAACAGCTTGCAATCGAATGTTCATGTGAATAGAAAAGGCAGGAGAGTGGTCAGGTACTGTTTTCTCTCACTTGGCAAGCTGCGCACACAATCGCAGTGTTGTACAGCTTGTTTCATCACCTTTGCCAAGTTGCCGCTCTCTCCGGCTGCCGGAGACGAAGAAGCTGCTTCTTCGCGCAAAGACGATTCTGCCGCTCACAGTGCTCTTCGGTGTGCGCCTTCTGCCGAAAGAGGCACGGGAGCTGTGCTTAGCTCTGCAGAGCACCGTACCTGCTTCTTTAGCCTCTCTTCTTGTCTACATCTTAGCAAAAAGCTTTTCCACTCTGTCTGGCAAGGAGAAACTGTGCCAGCACAGAAAACATCTCCCATCGTGTTCTAGAGGCTGCACGGAGGTCTGCCGAGTGTTTTGCAAGAAGAGAAAGAAAGTTGTCCAAAACAGCTTGCAATCGAATGTTCATGTGAATAGAAAAGGCAGGAGAGTGGTCAGGTACTGTTTTCTCTCACTTGGCAAGCTGCGCACACAATCGCAGTGTTGTACAGCTTGTTTCATCACCTTTGCGAAGCTGCCGCTCTCTCCGGCTCCCGGAGACGAAGAAGCTGCTTCTTCGCGCAAAGACGATTCTGCCGCTCACAGAGCTCTGCGGTGTGCGCCTTCTGCCGAAAGAGGTCTGGGAACGGTGCTTAGCTCTGCAGAGCACCGTACCTTCGTCTTTAGCCTCTCTTCTCGTCTACATCTTAGCAAAAAGCTTTTCCACTCTGTCTGGCAAGGAGAAACTGTGCCAGCACAGAAAACATCCCCCATCGTGTTCTAGTGGCTGCACGGAGGTCTGCCGAGTGTTTTGCAAGAAGAGAAAGAAAGTTGTCCAAAACAGCTTGCAATCGAATGTTCATGTGAATAGAAAAGGCAGGAGAGTGGTCAGGTACTGTTTTCTCTCAGTTGGCAAGCTGCGCACACAATCGCAGTGTTGTACAGCTTGTTTCATCACCTTTGCCAAGTTGTCGCTCTCTCCGGCTCCCGGAGACGAAGAAGCTGCTTCTTCGCGCAAAGACGATTCTGCCGCTCACAGTGCTCTTCGGTGTGCGCCTTCTGCCGAAAGACGTCCGGGAGCGGTGCTTAGCTCTGCAGAGCACCATACCTGCTTCTTTAGCCTCTCTTCTCGTCTACATCTTAGCAAAAAGCTTTTCCACTCTGTCTGGCAAGGAGAAACTGTGCCAGCACAGAAAACATCTCCCATCGTGTTCTAGAGGCTGCACGGAGGTCTGCCGAGTGTTTTGCAAGAAGAGAAAGAAAGTTGTCCAAAACAGCTTGCAACCGAATATTCATGTGGATAAAAAAGGCAGGAGAGTGGTCAGGTACTGTTTTCTCTCAGTTGGCAAGCTGCGCACACAATCGCAGTGTTGTACAGCTTGTTTCATCACCTTTGCAAAGTTGCCGCTCTCTCCGGCTCCCGGAGACGAAGAAGCTGCTTCTTCGCGCAAAGACGATTCTGCCGCTCACTGTGCTCTGCGGTGTGCGCCTTCTGCCGAAAGACGTCCGGGAGCGGTGCTTAGCTCTGCAGAGCACCGTACCTTCGTCTTTAGCCTCTCTTCTGGTCTATATCTTAGCAAAAAGCTTTTCCACTCTGTCTGGCAAGGAGAAACTTTGCCAGCACAGAAAACATCTCCCATCGTGTTCTAGAGGCTGCACGGAGGTCTGCCGAGTGTTTTGCAAGAAGAGAAAGAAAGTTGTCCAAAACAGCTTGCAATCGAATGTTCATGTGAATAGAAAAGGCAGGAGAGTGGTCAGGTACTGTTTTCTCTCAGTTGGCAAGCTGCGCACACAATCGCAGTGTTGTACAGCTTGTTTTATCACCTTTGCCAAGTTGCCGCTCTCTCCGGCTCCCGGAGACGAAGAAGCTGCTTCTTCGCGCAAAGACGATTCTGCCGCTCACAGTGCTCTGCGGTGTGCGCCTTCTGCCGAAAGAGGTCCGGGAGCGGTGCTTAGCTCTGCAGAGCACCGTACCTTCGTCTTTAGCCTCTCTTCTCGTCTACATCTTAGCAAAAAGCTTTTCCACTCTGTCTGGCAAGGAGAAACTGTGCCAGCACAGAAAACATCTCCCATCGTGTTCTAGAGGCTGCACGGAGGTCTGCCGAGTGTTTTGCAAGAAGAGAAAGAAAGTTGTCCAAAACAGCTTGCAATCGAATGTTCATGTGAATAGAAAAAGCAGGAGAGTGGTCAGGTACTGTTTTCTCTCACTTGGCAAGCTGCGCACACAATCGCAGTGTTGTACAGCTTGTTTCATCACCTTTGCAAAGTTGCCGCTCTCTCCGGCTCCCGGAGACGAAGAAGCTGATTCTTCGCGCAAAGACGATTCTGCCGCTCACTGTGCTCTGCGGTGTGCGCCATCTGCCGAAAGAGGTCCGGGAGCGGTGCTTAGCTCTGCAGAGTACCATACGTGCTTCTTTAGCCACGCTTCTCGTCTACATCTTAGCAAAAAGCTTTTCCACTCTGTCTGGCAAGGAGAAACTGTGCCAGCACAGAAAACATCTCCCATCGTCTTCTAGAGGCTGCACGGAGGTCTGCCGAGTGTTTTGCAAGAAGAGAAAGAAAGTTGTCCAAAACAGCTTGCAATCGAATGTTCATGTGAATAGAAAAGGCAGGAGAGTGGTCAGGTACTGTTTTCTCTCACTTGGCAAGCTGCGCACACAATCGCAGTGTTGTACAGCTTGTTTCATCACCTTTGCGAAGTTGCCGCTCTCTCCGGCTCCCGGAGACGAAGAAGCTGCTTCTTCGCGCAAAGACGATTCTGCCGCTCACAGTGCTCTGCGGTGTGCGCCTTCTGCCGAAAGAGGCTCGGGAGCGGTGCTTAGCTTTGCAGAGCACAATACCTGCTTCTTTAGCCTCTCTTCTCGTCTACATCTTAGCAAAAAGCTTTTCCACTCTGTCTGGCAAGGAGAAACTTTGCCAGCACAGAAAACATCTCCCATCGTGTTCTAGAGGCTGCACGGAGGTCTGCCGAGTGTTTTGCAAGAAGAGAAAGAAAGTTGTCCAAAACAGCTTGCAATCGAATGTTCATGTGAATAGAAAAGGCAGGAGAGTGGTCAGGTACTGTTTTCTCTCACTTGGCAAGCTGCGCACACAATCGCAGTGTTGTACAGCTTGTTTCATCACCTTTGCCATGTTGCCGCTCTCTCCGGCTCCCGGAGACGAAGAAGCTGCTTCTTCGCGCAAAGACGATTCTGCCGCTCACAGTGCTCTGCGGTGTGCGCCTTCTGCTGAAAGAGGTCCGGGAGTGGTGCTTAGCTCTGCAGAGCACCGTACCTTCGTCTTTAGCCTCTCTTCTCGTCTACATCTTAGCAAAAAGCTTTTCCACTCTGTCTGGCAAGGAGAAACTTTGCCAGAACAGAAAACATCTCCCATCGTGTTCTAGAGGCTGCACGGAGGTCTGCCGAGTGTTTTGCAAGAAGAGAAAGAAAGTTGTCCAAAACAGCTTGCAATCGAATGTTCATGTGAATAGAAAAGGCAGGAGAGTGGTCAGGTACTGTTTTCTCTCACTTGGCAAGCTGCGCACACAATCGCAGTGTTGTACAGCTTGTTTCATCACCTTTGCGAAGTTGCCGCTCTCTCCGGCTCCCGGAGACGAAGAAGCTGCTTCTTCGCGCAAAGACGATTCTGCCGCTCACTGTGCTCTGCGGTGTGCGCCTTCTGCCGAAAGAGGTCCGGGAGCGATGCTTAGCTCTGCAGAGTACCATACGTGCTTCTTTAGCCACGCTTCTCGTCTACATCTTAGCAAAAAGCTTTTCCACTCTGTCTGTCAATGAGAAACTGTGCCAGCACAGAAAACATCTCCCATCGTGTTCTAGAGGCTGCACGGAGGTCTGCCGAGTGTTTTGCAAGAAGAGAAAGAAAGTTGTCCAAAACAGCTTGCAATCGAATGTTCATGTGAATAGAAAAGGCAGGAGAGTGGTCAGGTACTGTTTTCTCTCACTTGGCAAGCTGCGCACACAATCGCAGTGTTGTACAGCTTGTTTCATCACCTTTGCGAAGTTGCCGCTCTCTCCGGCTCCCGGAGACGAAGAAGCTGCTTCTTCGCGCAAAGACGATTCTGCCGCTCACAGTGCTCTGCGGTGTGCGCCTTCTGCTGAAAGAGGTCCGGGAGTGGTGCTTAGCTCTGCAGAGCACCGTACCTTCGTCTTTAGCCTCGCTTCTCGTCTACATCTTAGCAAAAAGCTTTTCCACTCTGTCTGGCAAGGAGAAACTGTGCCAGCACAGAAAACATCTCCCATCGTGTTCTAGAGGCTGCACGGAGGTCTGCCGAGTGTTTTGCAAGAAGAGAAGGAAAGTTGTCCAAAACAGCTTGCAATCGAATGTTCATGTGAATAGAAAAGGCAGGAGAGTGGTCAGGTACTGTTTTCTCTCACTTGGCAAGCTGCGCACACAATCGCAGTGTTGTACAGCTTGTTTCATCACCTTTGCCAAGTTGCCGCTCTCTCCGGCTCCCGGAGACGAAGAAGCTGCTTCTTCGCGCAAAGACGATTCTGCCGCTCACAGTGCTCTTCGGTGTGCGCCTTCTGGCGAAAGAGGCCCGGGAGCTGTGCTTAGCTCTGCAGAGCACCGTACCTTCGTCTTTAGCCTCTCTTCTCATCTACATCTTAGCAAAAAGCTTTTCCACTCTGTCTGGCAAGGAGAAACTGTGCCAGCACAGAAAACATCTCCCATCGTGTTCTAGAGGCTGCACGGAGGTCTGCCGAGTGTTTTGCAAGAAGAGAAAGAAAGTTGTCCAAAACAGCTTGCAATCGAATGTTCATGTGAATAGAAAAGGCAGGAGAGTGGTCAGGTACTATTTTCTCTCACTTGGAAAGCTGCGCACACAATCGGAGTGTTGTACAGCTTATTTCATCACCTTTGCGAAGTTGCCGCTCTCTCCGGCTCCCGGAGACGAAGAAGCTGCTTCTTCGCGCAAAAACGATTCTGCCGCTCACTGTGCTCTGCGGTGTGCGCCTTCTGCCGAAAGACGTCCGGGAGCGATGCTTAGCTCTGCAGAGTACCATACGTGCTTCTTTAGCCTCGCTTCTCGTCTACATCTTAGCTAAAAGCTTTTCCACTCTGTCTGGCAAGGAGAAACTGTGCCAGCACAGAAAACATCTCCCATCGTGTTCTAGAGGCTGCACGGAGGTCTGCCGAGTGTTTTGCAAGAAGAGAAAGAAAGTTGTCCAAAACAGCTTGCAATCGAATGTTCATGTGAATAGAAAAGGCAGGAGAGTGGTCAGGTACTGTTTTCTCTCACTTGGCAAGCTGCGCACACAATCGCAGTGTTGTACAGCTTGTTTCATCACCTTTGCCAAGTTGCCGCTCTCTCCGGCTCCCGGAGACGAAGAAGCTGCTTCTTCGCGCAAAGACGATTCTGCCGCTCACAGTGCTCTTCGGTGTGCGCCTTCTGGCGAAAGAGGCCCGGGAGCTGTGCTTAGCTCTGCAGAGCACCGTACCTTCGTCTTTAGCCTCTCTTCTCATCTACATCTTAGCAAAAAGCTTTTCCACTCTGTCTGGCAAGGAGAAACTGTGCCAGCACAAAAAACATCTCCCATCGTGTTCTAGAGGCTGCACGGAGGTCTGCCGAGTGTTTTGCAAGAAGAGAAAGAAAGTTGTCCAAAACAGCTTGCAATCGAATGTTCATGTGAATAGAAAAGGCAGGAGAGTGGTCAGGTACTATTTTCTCTCACTTGGCAAGCTGCGCACACAATCGCAGTGTTGTACAGCTTATTTCATCACCTTTGCGAAGTTGCCGCTCTCTCCGGCTCCCGGAGACGAAGAAGCTGCTTCTTCGCGCAAAGACGATTCTGCCGCTCACTGTGCTCTGCGGTGTGCGCCTTCTGCCGAAAGAGGTCCGGGAGCGATGCTTAGCTCTGCAGAGTACCATACGTGCTTCTTTAGCCTCGCTTCTCGTCTACATCTTAGCTAAAAGCTTTTCCACTCTGTCTGGCAAGGACAAACTGTGCCAGCACAGAAAACATCTCCCATCGTGTTCTAGAGGCTGCACGGAGGTCTGCCGAGTGTTTTGCAAGAAGAGAAAGAAAGTTGTCCAAAACAGCTTGCAATCCAATGTTCATGTGAATAGAAAAGGCAGGAGAGTGGTCAGGTACTGTTTTCTCTCACTTGGCAAGCTGCGCACACAATCGCAGTGTTGTACAGCTTGTTTCATCACCTTTGCGAAGTTGCCGCTCTCTCCGGCTCCCGGAGACGAAGAAGCTGCTTCTTCGCGCAAAGACGATTCTGCCGCTCACAGTGCTCTGCAGTGTGCGCCTTCTGCCGAAAGACGTCCGGGAGCGGTGCTTAGCTCTTCAGAGCACCATACGTGCTTCTTTAGCCTCGCTTCTCGTCTACATCTTAGCAAAAAGCTTTTCCACTCTGTCTGGCAAGGAGAAACTGTGCCAGCACAGAAAACATCTCCCATCGTGTTCTAGAGGCTGCACGGAGGTCTGCCGAGTGTTTTGCAAGAAGAGAAGGAAAGTTGTCCAAAACAGCTTGCAATCGAATGTTCATGTGAATAGAAAAGGCAGGAGAGTGGTCAGGTACTGTTTTCTCAAACTTGGCAAGCTGCTCACACAATCGCAGTGTTGTACAGCTTGTTTCATCACCTTTGCAAAGTTGCCGCTCTCTCCGGCTCCCGGAGACGAAGAAGCTGCTTCTTCGCGCAAAGACGATTCTGCCGCTCACTGTGCTCTGCGGTGTGCGCCTTCTGCCGAAAGAGGTCCGGGAGCGATGCTTAGCTCTGCAGAGTACCATACGTGCTTCTTTAGCCTCGCTTCTCGTCTACATCTTAGCTAAAAGCTTTTCCACTCTGTCTGGCAAGGAGAAACTGTGCCAGCACAGAAAACATCTCCCATCGTGTTCTAGAGGCTGCACGGAGGTCTGCCGAGTGTTTTGCAAGAAGAGAAAGAAAGTTGTCCAAAACAGCTTGCAATCCAATGTTCATGTGAATAGAAAAGGCAGGAGAGTGGTCAGGTACTGTTTTCTCTCAGTTGGCAAGCTGCGCACACAATCGCAGTGTTGTACAGCTTGTTTCATCACCTTTGCGAAGTTGCCGCTCTCTCCGGCTCCCGGAGACGAAGAAGCTGCTTCTTCGCGCAAAGACGATTCTGCCGCTCACAGTGCTCTGCAGTGTGCGCCTTCTGCCGAAAGACGTCCGGGAGCGGTGCTTAGCTCTGCAGAGCACCATACGTGCTTCTTTAGCCTCGCTTCTCGTCTACATCTTAGCAAAAAGCTTTTCCACTCTGTCTGGCAAGGAGAAACTGTGCCAGCACAGAAAACATCTCCCATCGTGTTCTAGAGGCTGCACGGAGGTCTGCCGAGTGTTTTGCAAGAAGAGAAGGAAAGTTGTCCAAAACAGCTTGCAATCGAATGTTCATGTGAATAGAAAAGGCAGGAGAGTGGTCAGGTACTGTTTTCTCAAACTTGGCAAGCTGCTCACACAATCGCAGTGTTGTACAGCTTGTTTCATCACCTTTGCAAAGTTGCCGCTCTCTCCGGCTCCCGGAGACGAAGAAGCTGCTTCTTCGCGCAAAGACGATTCTGCCGCTCACTGTGCTCTGCGGTGTGCGCCATCTGCCGAAAGACGCACGGGAGCGGTGCTTAGCTCTGCAGAGCACCGTACCTTCGTCTTTAGCCTCTCTTCTCGTCTACATCTTAGCAAAAAGCTTTTCCACTCTGTCTGGCAAGGAGAAACTGTGGCAGCACAGAAAACATGTCCCATCGTGTTCTAGAGGCTGCACGGAGGTCTGCCGAGTGTTTTGCAAGAAGAGAAAGAAAGTTGTCCAAAACAGCTTGCAATCGAATGTTCATGTGAATAGAAAAGGCAGGAGAGTGGTCAGGTACTGTTTTCTCTCACTTGGCAAGCTGCGCACACAATCGCAGTGTTGTACAGCTTGTTTCATCACCTTTGCGAAGTTGCCGCTCTCTCCGGCTCCCGGAGACGAAGAAGCTGCTTCTTCGCGCAAAGACGATTCTGCCGCTCACAGTGCTCTGCAGTGTGCGCCTTCTGCCGAAAGACGTCCGGGAGCGGTGCTTAGCTCTGCAGAGCACCATACGTGCTTCTTTAGCCTCGCTTCTCGTCTACATCTTAGCAAAAAGCTTTTCCACTCTGTCTGGCAAGGAGAAACTGTGCCAGCACAGAAAACATCTCCCATCGTGTTCTAGAGGCTGCACGGAGGTCTGCCGAGTGTTTTGCAAGAAGAGAAGGAAAGTTGTCCAAAACAGCTTGCAATCGAATGTTCATGTGAATAGAAAAGGCAGGAGAGTGGTCAGGTACTGTTTTCTCAAACTTGGCAAGCTGCTCACACAATCGCAGTGTTGTACAGCTTGTTTCATCACCTTTGCAAAGTTGCCGCTCTCTCCGGCTCCCGGAGACGAAGAAGCTGCTTCTTCGCGCAAAGACGATTCTGCCGCTCACTGTGCTCTGCGGTGTGCGCCTTCTGCCGAAAGAGGTCCGGGAGCGATGCTTAGCTCTGCAGAGTACCATACGTGCTTCTTTAGCCTCGCTTCTCGTCTACATCTTAGCTAAAAGCTTTTCCACTCTGTCTGGCAAGGACAAACTGTGCCAGCACAGAAAACATCTCCCATCGTGTTCTAGAGGCTGCACGGAGGTCTGCCGAGTGTTTTGCAAGAAGAGAAAGAAAGTTGTCCAAAACAGCTTGCAATCCAATGTTCATGTGAATAGAAAAGGCAGGAGAGTGGTCAGGTACTGTTTTCTCTCACTTGGCAAGCTGCGCACACAATCGCAGTGTTGTACAGCTTGTTTCATCACCTTTGCGAAGTTGCCGCTCTCTCCGGCTCCCGGAGACGAAGAAGCTGCTTCTTCGCGCAAAGACGATTCTGCCGCTCACAGTGCTCTGCAGTGTGCGCCTTCTGCCGAAAGACGTCCGGGAGCGGTGCTTAGCTCTGCAGAGCACCATACGTGCTTCTTTAGCCTCGCTTCTCGTCTACATCTTAGCAAAAAGCTTTTCCACTCTGTCTGGCAAGGAGAAACTGTGCCAGCACAGAAAACATCTCCCATCGTGTTCTAGAGGCTGCACGGAGGTCTGCCGAGTGTTTTGCAAGAAGAGAAGGAAAGTTGTCCAAAACAGCTTGCAATCGAATGTTCATGTGAATAGAAAAGGCAGGAGAGTGGTCTGGTACTGTTTTCTCAAACTTGGCAAGCTGCTCACACAATCGCAGTGTTGTACAGCTTGTTTCATCACCTTTGCAAAGTTGCCGCTCTCTCCGGCTCCCGGAGACGAAGAAGCTGCTTCTTCGCGCAAAGACGATTCTGCCGCTCACAGTGCTCTGCGGTGTGCGCCTTCTGCCGAAAGACGTCCGGGAGCGGTGCTTAGCTCTGCAGAGCACCGTACCTTCGTCTTTAGCCTCTCTTCTCGTCTACATCTTAGCAAAAAGCTTTTCCACTCTGTCTGGCAAGGAGAAACTGTGCCAGCACAGAAAACATCTCCCATCGTGTTCTAGAGGCTGCACGGAGGTCTGCCGAGTGTTTTGCAAGAAGAGAAGAAAAGTTGTCCAAAACAGCTTGCAATCGAATGTTCATGTGAATAGAAAGGCAGGAGAGTGGTCAGGTACTGTTTTCTCTCACTTGGCAAGCTGCGCACACAATCGCAGTGTTGTACAGCTTGTTTCATCACCTTTGCGAAGTTGCCGCTCTCTCCGGCTGCCGGAGACGAAGAAGCTGCTTCTTCGCGCAAAGACGATTCTGCCGCTCACTGTGCTCTGCGGTGTGCGCCTTCTGCCGAAAGAGGTCCGGGAGCGATGCTTAGCTCTGCAGAGTACCATACGTGCTTCTTTAGCCTCGCTTCTCGTCTACATCTTAGCAAAAAGCTTTTCCACTCTGTCTGTCAAGGACAAACTGTGCCAGCACACAAAACATCTCCCATCGTGTTCTAGAGGCTGCACGGAGGTCTGCCGAGTGTTTTGCAAGAAGAGAAAGAAAGTTGTCCAAAACAGCTTGCAATCGAATGTTCATGTGAATAGAAAAGGCAGGAGAGTGGTCAGGTACTGTTTTCTCTCACTTGGCAAGCTGCGCACACAATCGCAGTTTTGTACAGCTTGTTTCATCACCTTTGCGAAGTTGCCGCTCTCTCCGGCTGCCGGAGACGAAGAAGCTGCTTCTTCGCGCAAAGACGATTCTGCCGCTCACAGTGCTCTGCGGTGTGCGCCTTCTGCCGAAAGAGGTCCGGGAGCGATGCTTAGCTCTGCAGAGTACCATACGTTCTTCTTTAGCCTCGCTTCTCGTCTACATCTTAGCAAAAAGCTTTTCCACTCTGTCTGTCAAGGACAAACTGTGCCAGCACACAGACATCTCCCATCGTGTTCTAGAGGCTGCACGGAGGTCTGCCGAGTGTTTTGCAAGAAGAGAAGAAAAGTTGTCCAAAACAGCTTGCAATCGAATGTTCATGTGAATAGAAAGGCAGGAGAGTGGTCAGGTACTGTTTTCTCTCACTTGGCAAGCTGCGCACACAATCGCAGTGTTGTACAGCTTGTTTCATCACCTTTGCGAAGTTGCCGCTCTCTCCGGCTGCCGGAGACGAAGAAGCTGCTTCTTCGCGCAAAGACGATTCTGCCGCTCACTGTGCTCTGCGGTGTGCGCCTTCTGCCGAAAGAGGTCCGGGAGCGATGCTTAGCTCTGCAGAGTACCATACGTGCTTCTTTAGCCTCGCTTCTCGTCTACATCTTAGCAAAAAGCTTTTCCACTCTGTCTGTCAAGGACAAACTGTGCCAGCACACAAAACATCTCCCATCGTGTTCTAGAGGCTGCACGGAGGTCTGCCGAGTGTTTTGCAAGAAGAGAAAGAAAGTTGTCCAAAACAGCTTGCAATCGAATGTTCATGTGAATAGAAAAGGCAGGAGAGTGGTCAGGTACTGTTTTCTCTCACTTGGCAAGCTGCGCACACAATCGCAGTTTTGTACAGCTTGTTTCATCACCTTTGCGAAGTTGCCGCTCTCTCCGGCTGCCGGAGACGAAGAAGCTGCTTCTTCGCGCAAAGACGATTCTGCCGCTCACTGTGCTCTGCGGTGTGCGCCTTCTGCCGAAAGAGGTCCGGGAGCGATGCTTAGCTCTGCAGAGTACCATACGTGCTTCTTTAGCCTCGCTTCTCGTCTACATCTTAGCAAAAAGCTTTTCCACTCTGTCTGTCAAGGACAAACTGTGCCAGCACACAAAACATCTCCCATCGTGTTCTAGAGGCTGCACGGAGGTCTGCCGAGTGTTTTGCAAGAAGAGAAAGAAAGTTGTCCAAAACAGCTTGCAATCGAATGTTCATGTGAATAGAAAAGGCAGGAGAGTGGTCAGGTACTGTTTTCTCTCACTTGGCAAGCTGCGCACACAATCGCAGTTTTGTACAGCTTGTTTCATCACCTTTGCGAAGTTGCCGCTCTCTCCGGCTCCCGGAGACGAAGAAGCTGCTTCTCCGCGCAAAGACGATTCTGCCGCTCACAGTGCTCTGCGGTGTTCGCCTTCTGCCGAAAGAGGTCCGGGAGCGGTGCTTAGCTCTGCAGAGCACCGTACCTTCGTCTTTAGCCTCTCTTCTCGTCTACATCTTTGCAAAAAGCTTTTCCACTCTGTCTGGCAAGGAGAAACTGTGCCAGCACAGAAAACATCTCCCATCGTCTTCTAGAGGCTGCACGGAGGTCTGCCGAGTGTTTTGCAAGAAGAGAAAGAAAGTTGTCCAAAACAGCTCGCAATCGAATGTTCATGTGAATGGAAAAGGCAGGAGAGTGGTCAGGTACTGTTTTCTCTCAGTTGGCAAGCTGCGCACACAATCGCAGTGTTGTACAGCTTGTTTCATCACCTTTGCGAAGTTGCCGCTCTCTCCGGCTCCCGGAGACGAAGAAGCTGCTTCTCCGCGCAAAGACGATTCTGCCGCTCACTGTGCTCTGCGGTGTGCGCCTTCTGCCGAAAGAGGTCCGGGAGCGATGCTTAGCTCTGCAGAGTACCATACGTGCTTCTTTAGCCTCGCTTCTCGTCTACATCTTAGCGAAAAGCTTTTCCACTCTGTCTGGCAAGGACAAACTGTGCCAGCACAGAAAACATCTCCCATCGTGTTCTAGAGGCTGCACGGAGGTCTGCCGAGTGTTTTGCAAGAAGAGAAAGAAAGTTGTCCAAAACAGCTTGCAATCCAATGTTCATGTGAATAGAAAAGGCAGGAGAGTGGTCAGGTACTGTTTTCTCTCAGTTGGCAAGCTGCGCACACAATCGCAGTGTTGTACAGCTTGTTTCATCACCTTTGCCAAGTTGCCGCTCTCTCCGGCTCCCGGAGACGAAGAAGCTGCTTCTTCGCGCAAAGACGATTCTGCCGCTCCCAGTGCTCTGCGGTGTGCGCCTTCTGGCGAAAGACGTCCGGGAGCGATGCTTAGCTCTGCAGAGCACCGTACCTTCGTCTTTAGCCTCTCTTCTCATCTACATCTTAGCAAAAAGCTTTTCCACTCTGTCTGGCAAGGAGAAACTGTGCCAGCACAAAAAACATCTCCCATCGTGTTCTAGAGGCTGCACGGAGGTCTGCCGAGTGTTTTGCAAGAAGAGAAAGAAAGTTGTCCAAAACAGCTTGCAATCGAATGTTCATGTGAATAGAAAAGGCAGGAGAGTGGTCAGGTACTATTTTCTCTCACTTGGCAAGCTGCGCACACAATCGCAGTGTTGTACAGCTTATTTCATCACCTTTGCGAAGTTGCCGCTCTCTCCGGCTCCCGGAGACGAAGAAGCTGCTTCTTCGCGCAAAGACGATTCTGCCGCTCACTGTGCTCTGCGGTGTGCGCCTTCTGCCGAAAGAGATCCGGGAGCGATGCTTAGCTCTGCAGAGTACCATACGTGCTTCTTTAGCCTCGCTTCTCGTCTACATCTTAGCTAAAAGCTTTTCCACTCTGTCTGGCAAGGAGAAACTGTGCCAGCACAGAAAACATCTCCCATCGTGTTCTAGAGGCTGCACGGAGGTCTGCCGAGTGTTTTGCAAGAAGAGAAAGAAAGTTGTCCAAAACAGCTTGCAATCGAATGTTCATGTGAATAGAAAAGGCAGGAGAGTGGTCAGGTACTGTTTTCTCTCAGTTGGCAAGCTGCGCACACAATCGCAGTGTTGTACAGCTTGTTTCATCACCTTTGCCAAGTTGCCGCTCTCTCCGGCTCCCGGAGACGAAGAAGCTGCTTCTTCGCGCAAATACGATTCTGCCGCTCACAGTGCTCTGCAGTGTGCGCCTTCTGCCGAAAGACGTCCGGGAGCGGTGCATAGCTCTGCAGAGCACCATACGTGCTTCTTTAGCCTCGCTTCTCGTCTACATCTTAGCAAAAAGCTTTTCCACTCTGTCTGGCAAGGACAAACTGTGCCAGCACAGAAAACATCTCCCATCGTGTTCTAGAGGCTGCACGGAGGTCTGCCGAGTGTTTTGCAAGAAGAGAAGGAAAGTTGTCCAAAACAGCTTGCAATCGAATGTTCATGTGAATAGAAAAGGCAGGAGAGTGGTCAGGTACTGTTTTCTCAAACTTGGCAAGCTGCTCACACAATCGCAGTGTTGTACAGCTTGTTTCATCACCTTTGCAAAGTTGCCGCTCTCTCCGGCTCCCGGAAACGAAGAAGCTGCTTCTTCGCGCAAAGACGATTCTGCCGCTCACTGTGCTCTGCGGTGTGCGCCATCTACCGAAAGACGCACGGGAGCGGTGCTTAGCTCTGCAGAGCACCGTACCTTCGTCTTTAGCCTCTCTTCTCGTCTACATCTTAGCAAAAAGCTTTTCCACTCTGTCTGGCAAGGAGAAACTGTGCCAGCACAGAAAACATCTCCCATCGTGTTCTAGAGGCTGCACGGAGGTCTGCCGAGTGTTTTGCAAGAAGAGAAAGAAAGTTGTCCAAAACAGCTTGCAATCGAATGTTCATGTGAATGGAAAAGGCAGGAGAGTGGTCAGGTACTGTTTTCTCTCACTTGGCAAGCTGCGCACACAATCGCAGTGTTGTACAGCTTGTTTCATCACCTTTGCGAAGTTGCCGCTCTCTCCGGCTCCCGGAGACGAAGAAGCTGCTTCTTCGCGCAAAGACGATTCTGCCGCTCACAGTGCTCTGCAGTGTGCGCCTTCTGCCGAAAGACGTCCGGGAGCGGTGCTTAGCTCTGCAGAGCACCATACGTGCTTCTTTAGCCTCGCTTCTCGTCTACATCTTAGCAAAAAGCTTTTCCACTCTGTCTGGCAAGGAGAAACTGTGCCAGCACAGAAAACATCTCCCATCGTGTTCTAGAGGCTGCACGGAGGTCTGCCGAGTGTTTTGCAAGAAGAGAAGGAAAGTTGTCCAAAACAGCTTGCAATCGAATGTTCATGTGAATAGAAAAGGCAGGAGAGTGGTCAGGTACTGTTTTCTCAAACTTGGCAAGCTGCTCACACAATCGCAGTGTTGTACAGCTTGTTTCATCACCTTTGCAAAGTTGCCGCTCTCTCCGGCTCCCGGAGACGAAGAAGCTGCTTCTTCGCGCAAAGACGATTCTGCCGCTCACTGTGCTCTGCGGTGTGCGCCATCTGCCGAAAGACGCACGGGAGCGGTGCTTAGCTCTGCAGAGCACCGTACCTTCGTCTTTAGCCTCTCTTCTCGTCTACATCTTAGCAAAAAGCTTTTCCACTCTGTCTGGCAAGGAGAAACTGTGGCAGCACAGAAAACATGTCCCATCGTGTTCTAGAGGCTGCACGGAGGTCTGCCGAGTGTTTTGCAAGAAGAGAAAGAAAGTTGTCCAAAACAGCTTGCAATCGAATGTTCATGTGAATAGAAAAGGCAGGAGAGTGGTCAGGTACTGTTTTCTCTCACTTGGCAAGCTGCGCACACAATCGCAGTGTTGTACAGCTTGTTTCATCACCTTTGCGAAGTTGCCGCTCTCTCCGGCTCCCGGAGACGAAGAAGCTGCTTCTTCGCGCAAAGACGATTCTGCCGCTCACAGTGCTCTGCAGTGTGCGCCTTCTGCCGAAAGACGTCCGGGAGCGGTGCTTAGCTCTGCAGAGCACCATACGTGCTTCTTTAGCCTCGCTTCTCGTCTACATCTTAGCAAAAAGCTTTTCCACTCTGTCTGGCAAGGAGAAACTGTGCCAGCACAGAAAACATCTCCCATCGTGTTCTAGAGGCTGCACGGAGGTCTGCCGAGTGTTTTGCAAGAAGAGAAGGAAAGTTGTCCAAAACAGCTTGCAATCGAATGTTCATGTGAATAGAAAAGGCAGGAGAGTGGTCAGGTACTGTTTTCTCAAACTTGGCAAGCTGCTCACACAATCGCAGTGTTGTACAGCTTGTTTCATCACCTTTGCAAAGTTGCCGCTCTCTCCGGCTCCCGGAGACGAAGAAGCTGCTTCTTCGCGCAAAGACGATTCTGCCGCTCACTGTGCTCTGCGGTGTGCGCCTTCTGCCGAAAGAGGTCCGGGAGCGATGCTTAGCTCTGCAGAGTACCATACGTGCTTCTTTAGCCTCGCTTCTCGTCTACATCTTAGCTAAAAGCTTTTCCACTCTGTCTGGCAAGGACAAACTGTGCCAGCACAGAAAACATCTCCCATCGTGTTCTAGAGGCTGCACGGAGGTCTGCCGAGTGTTTTGCAAGAAGAGAAAGAAAGTTGTCCAAAACAGCTTGCAATCCAATGTTCATGTGAATAGAAAAGGCAGGAGAGTGGTCAGGTACTGTTTTCTCTCACTTGGCAAGCTGCGCACACAATCGCAGTGTTGTACAGCTTGTTTCATCACCTTTGCGAAGTTGCCGCTCTCTCCGGCTCCCGGAGACGAAGAAGCTGCTTCTTCGCGCAAAGACGATTCTGCCGCTCACAGTGCTCTGCAGTGTGCGCCTTCTGCCGAAAGACGTCCGGGAGCGGTGCTTAGCTCTGCAGAGCACCATACGTGCTTCTTTAGCCTCGCTTCTCGTCTACATCTTAGCAAAAAGCTTTTCCACTCTGTCTGGCAAGGAGAAACTGTGCCAGCACAGAAAACATCTCCCATCGTGTTCTAGAGGCTGCACGGAGGTCTGCCGAGTGTTTTGCAAGAAGAGAAGGAAAGTTGTCCAAAACAGCTTGCAATCGAATGTTCATGTGAATAGAAAAGGCAGGAGAGTGGTCTGGTACTGTTTTCTCAAACTTGGCAAGCTGCTCACACAATCGCAGTGTTGTACAGCTTGTTTCATCACCTTTGCAAAGTTGCCGCTCTCTCCGGCTCCCGGAGACGAAGAAGCTGCTTCTTCGCGCAAAGACGATTCTGCCGCTCACAGTGCTCTGCGGTGTGCGCCTTCTGCCGAAAGACGTCCGGGAGCGGTGCTTAGCTCTGCAGAGCACCGTACCTTCGTCTTTAGCCTCTCTTCTCGTCTACATCTTAGCAAAAAGCTTTTCCACTCTGTCTGGCAAGGAGAAACTGTGCCAGCACAGAAAACATCTCCCATCGTGTTCTAGAGGCTGCACGGAGGTCTGCCGAGTGTTTTGCAAGAAGAGAAGAAAAGTTGTCCAAAACAGCTTGCAATCGAATGTTCATGTGAATAGAAAGGCAGGAGAGTGGTCAGGTACTGTTTTCTCTCACTTGGCAAGCTGCGCACACAATCGCAGTGTTGTACAGCTTGTTTCATCACCTTTGCGAAGTTGCCGCTCTCTCCGGCTGCCGGAGACGAAGAAGCTGCTTCTTCGCGCAAAGACGATTCTGCCGCTCACTGTGCTCTGCGGTGTGCGCCTTCTGCCGAAAGAGGTCCGGGAGCGATGCTTAGCTCTGCAGAGTACCATACGTGCTTCTTTAGCCTCGCTTCTCGTCTACATCTTAGCAAAAAGCTTTTCCACTCTGTCTGTCAAGGACAAACTGTGCCAGCACACAAAACATCTCCCATCGTGTTCTAGAGGCTGCACGGAGGTCTGCCGAGTGTTTTGCAAGAAGAGAAAGAAAGTTGTCCAAAACAGCTTGCAATCGAATGTTCATGTGAATAGAAAAGGCAGGAGAGTGGTCAGGTACTGTTTTCTCTCACTTGGCAAGCTGCGCACACAATCGCAGTTTTGTACAGCTTGTTTCATCACCTTTGCGAAGTTGCCGCTCTCTCCGGCTGCCGGAGACGAAGAAGCTGCTTCTTCGCGCAAAGACGATTCTGCCGCTCACAGTGCTCTGCGGTGTGCGCCTTCTGCCGAAAGAGGTCCGGGAGCGATGCTTAGCTCTGCAGAGTACCATACGTTCTTCTTTAGCCTCGCTTCTCGTCTACATCTTAGCAAAAAGCTTTTCCACTCTGTCTGTCAAGGACAAACTGTGCCAGCACACAGACATCTCCCATCGTGTTCTAGAGGCTGCACGGAGGTCTGCCGAGTGTTTTGCAAGAAGAGAAGAAAAGTTGTCCAAAACAGCTTGCAATCGAATGTTCATGTGAATAGAAAGGCAGGAGAGTGGTCAGGTACTGTTTTCTCTCACTTGGCAAGCTGCGCACACAATCGCAGTGTTGTACAGCTTGTTTCATCACCTTTGCGAAGTTGCCGCTCTCTCCGGCTGCCGGAGACGAAGAAGCTGCTTCTTCGCGCAAAGACGATTCTGCCGCTCACTGTGCTCTGCGGTGTGCGCCTTCTGCCGAAAGAGGTCCGGGAGCGATGCTTAGCTCTGCAGAGTACCATACGTGCTTCTTTAGCCTCGCTTCTCGTCTACATCTTAGCAAAAAGCTTTTCCACTCTGTCTGTCAAGGACAAACTGTGCCAGCACACAAAACATCTCCCATCGTGTTCTAGAGGCTGCACGGAGGTCTGCCGAGTGTTTTGCAAGAAGAGAAAGAAAGTTGTCCAAAACAGCTTGCAATCGAATGTTCATGTGAATAGAAAAGGCAGGAGAGTGGTCAGGTACTGTTTTCTCTCACTTGGCAAGCTGCGCACACAATCGCAGTTTTGTACAGCTTGTTTCATCACCTTTGCGAAGTTGCCGCTCTCTCCGGCTGCCGGAGACGAAGAAGCTGCTTCTTCGCGCAAAGACGATTCTGCCGCTCACTGTGCTCTGCGGTGTGCGCCTTCTGCCGAAAGAGGTCCGGGAGCGATGCTTAGCTCTGCAGAGTACCATACGTGCTTCTTTAGCCTCGCTTCTCGTCTACATCTTAGCAAAAAGCTTTTCCACTCTGTCTGTCAAGGACAAACTGTGCCAGCACAGAAAACATCTCCCATCGTGTTCTAGAGGCTGCACGGAGGTCTGCCGAGTGTTTTGCAAGAAGAGAAAGAAAGTTGTCCAAAACAGCTTGCAATCGAATGTTCATGTGAATAGAAAAGGCAGGAGAGTGGTCAGGTACTGTTTTCTCTCACTTGGCAAGCTGCGCACACAATCGCAGTTTTGTACAGCTTGTTTCATCACCTTTGCGAAGTTGCCGCTCTCTCCGGCTCCCGGAGACGAAGAAGCTGCTTCTCCGCGCAAAGACGATTCTGCCGCTCACAGTGCTCTGCGGTGTTCGCCTTCTGCCGAAAGAGGTCCGGGAGCGGTGCTTAGCTCTGCAGAGCACCGTACCTTCGTCTTTAGCCTCTCTTCTCGTCTACATCTTTGCAAAAAGCTTTTCCACTCTGTCTGGCAAGGAGAAACTGTGCCAGCACAGAAAACATCTCCCATCGTCTTCTAGAGGCTGCACGGAGGTCTGCCGAGTGTTTTGCAAGAAGAGAAAGAAAGTTGTCCAAAACAGCTCGCAATCGAATGTTCATGTGAATGGAAAAGGCAGGAGAGTGGTCAGGTACTGTTTTCTCTCAGTTGGCAAGCTGCGCACACAATCGCAGTGTTGTACAGCTTGTTTCATCACCTTTGCGAAGTTGCCGCTCTCTCCGGCTCCCGGAGACGAAGAAGCTGCTTCTCCGCGCAAAGACGATTCTGCCGCTCACTGTGCTCTGCGGTGTGCGCCTTCTGCCGAAAGAGGTCCGGGAGCGATGCTTAGCTCTGCAGAGTACCATACGTGCTTCTTTAGCCTCGCTTCTCGTCTACATCTTAGCGAAAAGCTTTTCCACTCTGTCTGGCAAGGACAAACTGTGCCAGCACAGAAAACATCTCCCATCGTGTTCTAGAGGCTGCACGGAGGTCTGCCGAGTGTTTTGCAAGAAGAGAAAGAAAGTTGTCCAAAACAGCTTGCAATCCAATGTTCATGTGAATAGAAAAGGCAGGAGAGTGGTCAGGTACTGTTTTCTCTCAGTTGGCAAGCTGCGCACACAATCGCAGTGTTGTACAGCTTGTTTCATCACCTTTGCCAAGTTGCCGCTCTCTCCGGCTCCCGGAGACGAAGAAGCTGCTTCTTCGCGCAAAGACGATTCTGCCGCTCCCAGTGCTCTGCGGTGTGCGCCTTCTGGCGAAAGACGTCCGGGAGCGATGCTTAGCTCTGCAGAGCACCGTACCTTCGTCTTTAGCCTCTCTTCTCATCTACATCTTAGCAAAAAGCTTTTCCACTCTGTCTGGCAAGGAGAAACTGTGCCAGCACAAAAAACATCTCCCATCGTGTTCTAGAGGCTGCACGGAGGTCTGCCGAGTGTTTTGCAAGAAGAGAAAGAAAGTTGTCCAAAACAGCTTGCAATCGAATGTTCATGTGAATAGAAAAGGCAGGAGAGTGGTCAGGTACTATTTTCTCTCACTTGGCAAGCTGCGCACACAATCGCAGTGTTGTACAGCTTATTTCATCACCTTTGCGAAGTTGCCGCTCTCTCCGGCTCCCGGAGACGAAGAAGCTGCTTCTTCGCGCAAAGACGATTCTGCCGCTCACTGTGCTCTGCGGTGTGCGCCTTCTGCCGAAAGAGATCCGGGAGCGATGCTTAGCTCTGCAGAGTACCATACGTGCTTCTTTAGCCTCGCTTCTCGTCTACATCTTAGCTAAAAGCTTTTCCACTCTGTCTGGCAAGGAGAAACTGTGCCAGCACAGAAAACATCTCCCATCGTGTTCTAGAGGCTGCACGGAGGTCTGCCGAGTGTTTTGCAAGAAGAGAAAGAAAGTTGTCCAAAACAGCTTGCAATCGAATGTTCATGTGAATAGAAAAGGCAGGAGAGTGGTCAGGTACTGTTTTCTCTCAGTTGGCAAGCTGCGCACACAATCGCAGTGTTGTACAGCTTGTTTCATCACCTTTGCCAAGTTGCCGCTCTCTCCGGCTCCCGGAGACGAAGAAGCTGCTTCTTCGCGCAAATACGATTCTGCCGCTCACAGTGCTCTGCAGTGTGCGCCTTCTGCCGAAAGACGTCCGGGAGCGGTGCATAGCTCTGCAGAGCACCATACGTGCTTCTTTAGCCTCGCTTCTCGTCTACATCTTAGCAAAAAGCTTTTCCACTCTGTCTGGCAAGGAGAAACTGTGCCAGCACAGAAAACATCTCCCATCGTGTTCTAGAGGCTGCACGGAGGTCTGCCGAGTGTTTTGCAAGAAGAGAAGGAAAGTTGTCCAAAACAGCTTGCAATCGAATGTTCATGTGAATAGAAAAGGCAGGAGAGTGGTCAGGTACTGTTTTCTCAAACTTGGCAAGCTGCTCACACAATCGCAGTGTTGTACAGCTTGTTTCATCACCTTTGCAAAGTTGCCGCTCTCTCCGGCTCCCGGAAACGAAGAAGCTGCTTCTTCGCGCAAAGACGATTCTGCCGCTCACTGTGCTCTGCGGTGTGCGCCATCTACCGAAAGACGCACGGGAGCGGTGCTTAGCTCTGCAGAGCACCGTACCTTCGTCTTTAGCCTCTCTTCTCGTCTACATCTTAGCAAAAAGCTTTTCCACTCTGTCTGGCAAGGAGAAACTGTGCCAGCACAGAAAACATCTCCCATCGTGTTCTAGAGGCTGCACGGAGGTCTGCCGAGTGTTTTGCAAGAAGAGAAAGAAAGTTGTCCAAAACAGCTTGCAATCGAATGTTCATGTGAATGGAAAAGGCAGGAGAGTGGTCAGGTACTGTTTTCTCTCACTTGGCAAGCTGCGCACACAATCGCAGTGTTGTACAGCTTGTTTCATCACCTTTGCGAAGTTGCCGCTCTCTCCGGCTCCCGGAGACGAAGAAGCTGATTCTTCGCGCAAAGACGATTCTGCCGCTCACTGTGCTCTGCGGTGTGCGCCTTCTGTCGAAAGAAGTCCGGGAGCGATGCTTAGCTCTGCAGAGTACCATACGTGCTTCTTTAGCCACGCTTCTCGTCTACATCTTAGCTAAAAGCTTTTCCACTCTGTCTGGCAAGGAGAAACTGTGGCAGCACAGAAAACATCTCCCATCGTCTTCTAGAGGCTGCACGGAGGTCTGCCGAGTGTTTTGCAAGAAGAGAAAGAAAGTTGTCCAAAACAGCTTGCAATCGAATGTTCATGTGAATAGAAAAGGCAGGAGAGTGGTCAGGTACTGTTTTCTCTCAGTTGGCAAGCTGCGCACACAATCGCAGTGTTGTACAGCTTGTTTCATCACCTTTGCGAAGTTGCCGCTCTCTCCGGCTCCCGGAGACGAAGAAGCTGCTTCTTCGCGCAAAGACGATTCTGCCGCTCACAGTGCTCTGCGGTGTGCGCCTTCTGCCGAAAGACGTCCGGGAGCGGTGCTTAGCTCTGCAGAGCACCGTACCTTCGTCTTTAGCCTCTCTTCTCGTCTACATCTTAGCAAAAAGCTTTTCCACTCTGTCTGGCAAGGAGAAACTTTGCCAGCACAGAAAACATCTCCCATCGTGTTCTAGAGGCTGCACGGAGGTCTGCCGAGTGTTTTGCAAGAAGAGAAAGAAAGTTGTCCAAAACAGCTTGCAATCGAATGTTCATGTGAATAGAAAAGGCAGGAGAGTGACAGGTACTGTTTTCTCTCAGTTGGCAAGCTGCGCACACAATCGCAGTGTTGTACAGCTTGTTTCATCACCTTTGCGAAGTTGCCGCTCTCTCCGGCTCCCGGAGACGAAGAAGCTGCTTCTTCGCGCAAAGACGATTCTGCCGCTCACAGTGCTCTGCGGTGTGCGCCTTCTGCCGAAAGACGTCCGGGAGCGGTGCTTAGCTCTGCAGAGCACCGTACCTTCGTCTTTAGCCTCTCTTCTCGTCTACATCTTAGCAAAAAGCTTTTCCACTCTGTCTGGCAAGGAGAAACTGTGCCAGCACAGAAAACATCTCCCATCGTGTTCTAGAGGCTGCACGGAGGTCTGCCGAGTGTTTTGCAAGAAGAGAAGAAAAGTTGTCCAAAACAGCTTGCAATCGAATGTTCATGTGAATAGAAAGGCAGGAGAGTGGTCAGGTACTGTTTTCTCTCACTTGGCAAGCTGCGCACACAATCGCAGTGTTGTACAGCTTGTTTCATCACCTTTGCGAAGTTGCCGCTCTCTCCGGCTCCCGGAGACGAAGAAGCTGCTTCTTCGCGCAAAGACGATTCTGCCGCTCACTGTGCTCTGCGGTGTGCGCCATCTGCCGAAAGACGCACGGGAGCAGTGCTTAGCTCTGCAGAGCACCGTACCTTCGTCTTTAGCCTCTCTTCTCGTCTACATCTTAGCAAAATGCTTTTCCACTCTGTCTGGCAAGGAGAAACTGTGGCAGCACAGAAAACATCTCCCATCGTCTTCTAGAGGCTGCACGGAGGTCTGCCGAGTGTTTTGCAAGAAGAGAAAGAAAGTTGTCTAAAACAGCTTGCAATCGAATGTTCATGTGAATAGAAAAGGCAGGAGAGTGGTCAGGTACTGTTTTCTCTCACTTGGCAAGCTGCGCACACAATCGCAGTGTTGTACAGCTTGTTTCATCACCTTTGCGAAGTTGCCGCTCTCTCCGGCTCCCGGAGACGAAGAAGCTGCTTCTTCGCGCAAAGACGATTCTGCCGCTCACAGTGCTCTGCGGTGTGACCCTTCTGCTGAAAGAGGTCCGGGAGCGGTGCTTAGCTCTGCAGAGCACCGTACCTTCGTCTTTAGCCTCTCTTCTCGTCTACATCTTAGCAAAAAGCTTTTCCACTCTGTCTGGCAAGGAGAAACTTTGCCAGCACAGAAAACATCTCCCATCGTGTTCTAGAGGCTGCACGGAGGTCTGCCGAGTGTTTTGCAAGAAGAGAAAGAAAGTTGTCCAAAACAGCTTGCAATCGAATGTTCATGTGAATAGAAAAGGCAGGAGAGTGGTCAGGTACTGTTTTCTCTCAGTTGGCAAGCTGCGCACACAATCGCAGTGTTGTACAGCTTGTTTCATCACCTTTGCGAAGTTGCCGCTCTCTCCGGCTCCCGGAGACGAAGAAGCTGCTTCTTCGCGCAAAGACGATTCTGCCGCTCACAGTGCTCTGCGGTGTGCACCTTCTGCCGAAAGAGGTCCGGGAGCGGTGCTTAGCTCTGCAGAGCACCGTACCTTCGTCTTTAGCCTCTCTTCTCGTCTACATCTTAGCAAAAAGCTTTTCCACTCTGTCTGGCAAGGAGAAACTGTGCCAGCACAGAAAACATCTCCCATCGTGTTCTAGAGGCTGCACGGAGGTCTGCCGAGTGTTTTGCAAGAAGAGAAGAAAAGTTGTCCAAAACAGCTTGCAATCGAATGTTCATGTGAATAGAAAGGCAGGAGAGTGGTCAGGTACTGTTTTCTCTCACTTGGCAAGCTGCGCACACAATCGCAGTGTTGTACAGCTTGTTTCATCACCTTTGCGAAGTTGCCGCTCTCTCCGGCTGCCGGAGACGAAGAAGCTGCTTCTTCGCGCAAAGACGATTCTGCCGCTCACTGTGCTCTGCGGTGTGCGCCTTCTGCCGAAAGAGGTCCGGGAGCGATGCTTAGCTCTGCAGAGTACCATACGTGCTTCTTTAGCCTCTCTTCTCGTCTACATCTTAGCAAAAAGCTTTTCCACTCTGTCTGTCAAGGACAAACTGTGCCAGCACACAAAACATCTCCCATCGTGTTCTAGAGGCTGCACGGAGGTCTGCCGAGTGTTTTGCAAGAAGAGAAAGAAAGTTGTCCAAAACAGCTTGCAATCGAATGTTCATGTGAATAGAAAAGGCAGGAGAGTGGTCAGGTACTGTTTTCTCTCACTTGGCAAGCTGCGCACACAATCGCAGTTTTGTACAGCTTGTTTCATCACCTTTGCGAAGTTGCCGCTCTCTCCGGCTGCCGGAGACGAAGAAGCTGCTTCTTCGCGCAAAGACGATTCTGCCGCTCACTGTGCTCTGCGGTGTGCGCCTTCTGCCGAAAGAGGTCCGGGAGCGATGCTTAGCTCTGCAGAGTACCATACGTTCTTCTTTAGCCTCGCTTCTCGTCTACATCTTAGCAAAAAGCTTTTCCACTCTGTCTGTCAAGGAGAAACTGTGCCAGCACACAAAACATCTCCCATCGTGTTCTAGAGGCTGCACGGAGGTCTGCCGAGTGTTTTGCAAGAAGAGAAAGAAAGTTGTCCAAAACAGCTTGCAATCGAATGTTCATGTGAATAGAAAAGGCAGGAGAGTGGTCAGGTACTGTTTTCTCAAACTTGGCAAGCTGCTCACACAATCGCAGTGTTGTACAGCTTGTTTCATCACCTTTGCAAAGTTGCCGCTCTCTCCGGCTCCCGGAGACGAAGAAGCTGATTCTTCGCGCAAAGACGATTCTGCCGCTCACTGTGCTCTGCGGTGTGCGCCTTCTGTCGAAAGAAGTCCGGGAGCGATGCTTAGCTCTGCAGAGTACCATACGTGCTTCTTTAGCCACGCTTCTCGTCTACATCTTAGCTAAAAGCTTTTCCACTCTGTCTGGAAAGGACAAACTGTGCCAGCACAGAAAACATCTCCCATCGTCTTCTAGAGGCTGCACGGAGGTCTGCCGAGTGTTTTGCAAGAAGAGAAAGAAAGTTGTCTAAAACAGCTTGCAATCGAATGTTCATGTGAATAGAAAAGGCAGGAGAGTGGTCAGGTACTGTTTTCTCTCACTTGGCAAGCTGCGCACACAATCGCAGTGTTGTACAGCTTGTTTCATCACCTTTGCCAAGTTGCCGCTCTCTCCGGCTCCCGGAGACGAAGAAGCTGCTTCTTCGCGCAAAGACGATTCTGCCGCTCACAGTGCTCTGCGGTGTGCGCCTTCTGCCGAAAGAGGTCCGGGAGCGGTGCTTAGCTCTGCAGAGCACCGTACCTTCGTCTTTAGCCTCTCTTCTCGTCTACATCTTAGCAAAAAGCTTTTCCACTCTGTCTGGCAAGGAGAAACTGTGCCAGCACAGAAAACATCTCCCATCGTGTTCTAGAGGCTGCACGGAGGTCTGCCGAGTGTTTTGCAAGAAGAGAAGAAAAGTTGTCCAAAACAGCTTGCAATCGAATGTTCATGTGAATAGAAAGGCAGGAGAGTGGTCAGGTACTGTTTTCTCTCACTTGGCAAGCTGCGCACACAATCGCAGTGTTGTACAGCTTGTTTCATCACCTTTGCGAAGTTGCCGCTCTCTCCGGCTGCCGGAGACGAAGAAGCTGCTTCTTCGCGCAAAGACGATTCTGCCGCTCACTGTGCTCTGCGGTGTGCGCCTTCTGCCGAAAGAGGTCCGGGAGCGATGCTTAGCTCTGCAGAGTACCATACGTGCTTCTTTAGCCTCGCTTCTCGTCTACATCTTAGCAAAAAGCTTTTCCACTCTGTCTGTCAAGGACAAACTGTGCCAGCACACAAAACATCTCCCATCGTGTTCTAGAGGCTGCACGGAGGTCTGCCGAGTGTTTTGCAAGAAGAGAAGGTAAGTTGTCCAAAACAGCTTGCAATCGAATTGTCTTGTGAATAGAAAAGGCAGGAGAGTGGTCAGGTACTGTTTTCTCTCACTTGGCAAGCTGCGCACACAATCGCAGTTTTGTACAGCTTGTTTCATCACCTTTGCGAAGTTGCCGCTCTCTCCGGCTCCCGGAGACGAAGAAGCTGCTTCTCCGCGCAAAGACGATTCTGCCGCTCACAGTGCTCTGCGGTGTTCGCCTTCTGCCGAAAGAGGTCCGGGAGCGGTGCTTAGCTCTGCAGAGCACCGTACCTTCGTCTTTAGCCTCTCTTCTCGTCTACATCTTTGCAAAAAGCTTTTCCACTCTGTCTGGCAAGGAGAAACTGTGCCAGCACAGAAAACATCTCCCATCGTCTTCTAGAGGCTGCACGGAGGTCTGCCGAGTGTTTTGCAAGAAGAGAAAGAAAGTTGTCCAAAACAGCTCGCAATCGAATGTTCATGTGAATGGAAAAGGCAGGAGAGTGGTCAGGTACTGTTTTCTCTCAGTTGGCAAGCTGCGCACACAATCGCAGTGTTGTACAGCTTGTTTCATCACCTTTGCGAAGTTGCCGCTCTCTCCGGCTCCCGGAGACGAAGAAGCTGCTTCTCCGCGCAAAGACGATTCTGCCGCTCACTGTGCTCTGCGGTGTGCGCCTTCTGCCGAAAGAGGTCCGGGAGCGATGCTTAGCTCTGCAGAGTACCATACGTGCTTCTTTAGCCTCGCTTCTCGTCTACATCTTAGCGAAAAGCTTTTCCACTCTGTCTGGCAAGGACAAACTGTGCCAGCACAGAAAACATCTCCCATCGTGTTCTAGAGGCTGCACGGAGGTCTGCCGAGTGTTTTGCAAGAAGAGAAAGAAAGTTGTCCAAAACAGCTTGCAATCCAATGTTCATGTGAATAGAAAAGGCAGGAGAGTGGTCAGGTACTGTTTTCTCTCAGTTGGCAAGCTGCGCACACAATCGCAGTGTTGTACAGCTTGTTTCATCACCTTTGCCAAGTTGCCGCTCTCTCCGGCTCCCGGAGACGAAGAAGCTGCTTCTTCGCGCAAAGACGATTCTGCCGCTCCCAGTGCTCTGCGGTGTGCGCCTTCTGGCGAAAGACGTCCGGGAGCGATGCTTAGCTCTGCAGAGCACCGTACCTTCGTCTTTAGCCTCTCTTCTCATCTACATCTTAGCAAAAAGCTTTTCCACTCTGTCTGGCAAGGAGAAACTGTGCCAGCACAAAAAACATCTCCCATCGTGTTCTAGAGGCTGCACGGAGGTCTGCCGAGTGTTTTGCAAGAAGAGAAAGAAAGTTGTCCAAAACAGCTTGCAATCGAATGTTCATGTGAATAGAAAAGGCAGGAGAGTGGTCAGGTACTATTTTCTCTCACTTGGCAAGCTGCGCACACAATCGCAGTGTTGTACAGCTTATTTCATCACCTTTGCGAAGTTGCCGCTCTCTCCGGCTCCCGGAGACGAAGAAGCTGCTTCTTCGCGCAAAGACGATTCTGCCGCTCACTGTGCTCTGCGGTGTGCGCCTTCTGCCGAAAGAGATCCGGGAGCGATGCTTAGCTCTGCAGAGTACCATACGTGCTTCTTTAGCCTCGCTTCTCGTCTACATCTTAGCTAAAAGCTTTTCCACTCTGTCTGGCAAGGAGAAACTGTGCCAGCACAGAAAACATCTCCCATCGTGTTCTAGAGGCTGCACGGAGGTCTGCCGAGTGTTTTGCAAGAAGAGAAAGAAAGTTGTCCAAAACAGCTTGCAATCGAATGTTCATGTGAATAGAAAAGGCAGGAGAGTGGTCAGGTACTGTTTTCTCTCAGTTGGCAAGCTGCGCACACAATCGCAGTGTTGTACAGCTTGTTTCATCACCTTTGCCAAGTTGCCGCTCTCTCCGGCTCCCGGAGACGAAGAAGCTGCTTCTTCGCGCAAATACGATTCTGCCGCTCACAGTGCTCTGCAGTGTGCGCCTTCTGCCGAAAGACGTCCGGGAGCGGTGCATAGCTCTGCAGAGCACCATACGTGCTTCTTTAGCCTCGCTTCTCGTCTACATCTTAGCAAAAAGCTTTTCCACTCTGTCTGGCAAGGAGAAACTGTGCCAGCACAGAAAACATCTCCCATCGTGTTCTAGAGGCTGCACGGAGGTCTGCCGAGTGTTTTGCAAGAAGAGAAGGAAAGTTGTCCAAAACAGCTTGCAATCGAATGTTCATGTGAATAGAAAAGGCAGGAGAGTGGTCAGGTACTGTTTTCTCAAACTTGGCAAGCTGCTCACACAATCGCAGTGTTGTACAGCTTGTTTCATCACCTTTGCAAAGTTGCCGCTCTCTCCGGCTCCCGGAAACGAAGAAGCTGCTTCTTCGCGCAAAGACGATTCTGCCGCTCACTGTGCTCTGCGGTGTGCGCCATCTACCGAAAGACGCACGGGAGCGGTGCTTAGCTCTGCAGAGCACCGTACCTTCGTCTTTAGCCTCTCTTCTCGTCTACATCTTAGCAAAAAGCTTTTCCACTCTGTCTGGCAAGGAGAAACTGTGCCAGCACAGAAAACATCTCCCATCGTGTTCTAGAGGCTGCACGGAGGTCTGCCGAGTGTTTTGCAAGAAGAGAAAGAAAGTTGTCCAAAACAGCTTGCAATCGAATGTTCATGTGAATGGAAAAGGCAGGAGAGTGGTCAGGTACTGTTTTCTCTCACTTGGCAAGCTGCGCACACAATCGCAGTGTTGTACAGCTTGTTTCATCACCTTTGCGAAGTTGCCGCTCTCTCCGGCTCCCGGAGACGAAGAAGCTGATTCTTCGCGCAAAGACGATTCTGCCGCTCACTGTGCTCTGCGGTGTGCGCCTTCTGTCGAAAGAAGTCCGGGAGCGATGCTTAGCTCTGCAGAGTACCATACGTGCTTCTTTAGCCACGCTTCTCGTCTACATCTTAGCTAAAAGCTTTTCCACTCTGTCTGGCAAGGAGAAACTGTGGCAGCACAGAAAACATCTCCCATCGTCTTCTAGAGGCTGCACGGAGGTCTGCCGAGTGTTTTGCAAGAAGAGAAAGAAAGTTGTCCAAAACAGCTTGCAATCGAATGTTCATGTGAATAGAAAAGGCAGGAGAGTGGTCAGGTACTGTTTTCTCTCAGTTGGCAAGCTGCGCACACAATCGCAGTGTTGTACAGCTTGTTTCATCACCTTTGCGAAGTTGCCGCTCTCTCCGGCTCCCGGAGACGAAGAAGCTGCTTCTTCGCGCAAAGACGATTCTGCCGCTCACAGTGCTCTGCGGTGTGCGCCTTCTGCCGAAAGACGTCCGGGAGCGGTGCTTAGCTCTGCAGAGCACCGTACCTTCGTCTTTAGCCTCTCTTCTCGTCTACATCTTAGCAAAAAGCTTTTCCACTCTGTCTGGCAAGGAGAAACTTTGCCAGCACAGAAAACATCTCCCATCGTGTTCTAGAGGCTGCACGGAGGTCTGCCGAGTGTTTTGCAAGAAGAGAAAGAAAGTTGTCCAAAACAGCTTGCAATCGAATGTTCATGTGAATAGAAAAGGCAGGAGAGTGACAGGTACTGTTTTCTCTCAGTTGGCAAGCTGCGCACACAATCGCAGTGTTGTACAGCTTGTTTCATCACCTTTGCGAAGTTGCCGCTCTCTCCGGCTCCCGGAGACGAAGAAGCTGCTTCTTCGCGCAAAGACGATTCTGCCGCTCACAGTGCTCTGCGGTGTGCGCCTTCTGCCGAAAGACGTCCGGGAGCGGTGCTTAGCTCTGCAGAGCACCGTACCTTCGTCTTTAGCCTCTCTTCTCGTCTACATCTTAGCAAAAAGCTTTTCCACTCTGTCTGGCAAGGAGAAACTGTGCCAGCACAGAAAACATCTCCCATCGTGTTCTAGAGGCTGCACGGAGGTCTGCCGAGTGTTTTGCAAGAAGAGAAGAAAAGTTGTCCAAAACAGCTTGCAATCGAATGTTCATGTGAATAGAAAGGCAGGAGAGTGGTCAGGTACTGTTTTCTCTCACTTGGCAAGCTGCGCACACAATCGCAGTGTTGTACAGCTTGTTTCATCACCTTTGCGAAGTTGCCGCTCTCTCCGGCTCCCGGAGACGAAGAAGCTGCTTCTTCGCGCAAAGACGATTCTGCCGCTCACTGTGCTCTGCGGTGTGCGCCATCTGCCGAAAGACGCACGGGAGCAGTGCTTAGCTCTGCAGAGCACCGTACCTTCGTCTTTAGCCTCTCTTCTCGTCTACATCTTAGCAAAATGCTTTTCCACTCTGTCTGGCAAGGAGAAACTGTGGCAGCACAGAAAACATCTCCCATCGTCTTCTAGAGGCTGCACGGAGGTCTGCCGAGTGTTTTGCAAGAAGAGAAAGAAAGTTGTCTAAAACAGCTTGCAATCGAATGTTCATGTGAATAGAAAAGGCAGGAGAGTGGTCAGGTACTGTTTTCTCTCACTTGGCAAGCTGCGCACACAATCGCAGTGTTGTACAGCTTGTTTCATCACCTTTGCGAAGTTGCCGCTCTCTCCGGCTCCCGGAGACGAAGAAGCTGCTTCTTCGCGCAAAGACGATTCTGCCGCTCACAGTGCTCTGCGGTGTGACCCTTCTGCTGAAAGAGGTCCGGGAGCGGTGCTTAGCTCTGCAGAGCACCGTACCTTCGTCTTTAGCCTCTCTTCTCGTCTACATCTTAGCAAAAAGCTTTTCCACTCTGTCTGGCAAGGAGAAACTTTGCCAGCACAGAAAACATCTCCCATCGTGTTCTAGAGGCTGCACGGAGGTCTGCCGAGTGTTTTGCAAGAAGAGAAAGAAAGTTGTCCAAAACAGCTTGCAATCGAATGTTCATGTGAATAGAAAAGGCAGGAGAGTGGTCAGGTACTGTTTTCTCTCAGTTGGCAAGCTGCGCACACAATCGCAGTGTTGTACAGCTTGTTTCATCACCTTTGCGAAGTTGCCGCTCTCTCCGGCTCCCGGAGACGAAGAAGCTGCTTCTTCGCGCAAAGACGATTCTGCCGCTCACAGTGCTCTGCGGTGTGCACCTTCTGCCGAAAGAGGTCCGGGAGCGGTGCTTAGCTCTGCAGAGCACCGTACCTTCGTCTTTAGCCTCTCTTCTCGTCTACATCTTAGCAAAAAGCTTTTCCACTCTGTCTGGCAAGGAGAAACTGTGCCAGCACAGAAAACATCTCCCATCGTGTTCTAGAGGCTGCACGGAGGTCTGCCGAGTGTTTTGCAAGAAGAGAAGAAAAGTTGTCCAAAACAGCTTGCAATCGAATGTTCATGTGAATAGAAAGGCAGGAGAGTGGTCAGGTACTGTTTTCTCTCACTTGGCAAGCTGCGCACACAATCGCAGTGTTGTACAGCTTGTTTCATCACCTTTGCCAAGTTGCCGCTCTCTCCGGCTGCCGGAGACGAAGAAGCTGCTTCTTCGCGCAAAGACGATTCTGCCGCTCACTGTGCTCTGCGGTGTGCGCCTTCTGCCGAAAGAGGTCCGGGAGCGATGCTTAGCTCTGCAGAGTACCATACGTGCTTCTTTAGCCTCTCTTCTCGTCTACATCTTAGCAAAAAGCTTTTCCACTCTGTCTGTCAAGGACAAACTGTGCCAGCACACAAAACATCTCCCATCGTGTTCTAGAGGCTGCACGGAGGTCTGCCGAGTGTTTTGCAAGAAGAGAAAGAAAGTTGTCCAAAACAGCTTGCAATCGAATGTTCATGTGAATAGAAAAGGCAGGAGAGTGGTCAGGTACTGTTTTCTCTCACTTGGCAAGCTGCGCACACAATCGCAGTTTTGTACAGCTTGTTTCATCACCTTTGCGAAGTTGCCGCTCTCTCCGGCTGCCGGAGACGAAGAAGCTGCTTCTTCGCGCAAAGACGATTCTGCCGCTCACTGTGCTCTGCGGTGTGCGCCTTCTGCCGAAAGAGGTCCGGGAGCGATGCTTAGCTCTGCAGAGTACCATACGTTCTTCTTTAGCCTCGCTTCTCGTCTACATCTTAGCAAAAAGCTTTTCCACTCTGTCTGTCAAGGAGAAACTGTGCCAGCACACAAAACATCTCCCATCGTGTTCTAGAGGCTGCACGGAGGTCTGCCGAGTGTTTTGCAAGAAGAGAAAGAAAGTTGTCCAAAACAGCTTGCAATCGAATGTTCATGTGAATAGAAAAGGCAGGAGAGTGGTCAGGTACTGTTTTCTCAAACTTGGCAAGCTGCTCACACAATCGCAGTGTTGTACAGCTTGTTTCATCACCTTTGCAAAGTTGCCGCTCTCTCCGGCTCCCGGAGACGAAGAAGCTGATTCTTCGCGCAAAGACGATTCTGCCGCTCACTGTGCTCTGCGGTGTGCGCCTTCTGTCGAAAGAAGTCCGGGAGCGATGCTTAGCTCTGCAGAGTACCATACGTGCTTCTTTAGCCACGCTTCTCGTCTACATCTTAGCTAAAAGCTTTTCCACTCTGTCTGGAAAGGACAAACTGTGCCAGCACAGAAAACATCTCCCATCGTCTTCTAGAGGCTGCACGGAGGTCTGCCGAGTGTTTTGCAAGAAGAGAAAGAAAGTTGTCTAAAACAGCTTGCAATCGAATGTTCATGTGAATAGAAAAGGCAGGAGAGTGGTCAGGTACTGTTTTCTCTCACTTGGCAAGCTGCGCACACAATCGCAGTGTTGTACAGCTTGTTTCATCACCTTTGCCAAGTTGCCGCTCTCTCCGGCTCCCGGAGACGAAGAAGCTGCTTCTTCGCGCAAAGACGATTCTGCCGCTCACAGTGCTCTGCGGTGTGCGCCTTCTGCCGAAAGAGGTCCGGGAGCGGTGCTTAGCTCTGCAGAGCACCGTACCTTCGTCTTTAGCCTCTCTTCTCGTCTACATCTTAGCAAAAAGCTTTTCCACTCTGTCTGGCAAGGAGAAACTGTGCCAGCACAGAAAACATCTCCCATCGTGTTCTAGAGGCTGCACGGAGGTCTGCCGAGTGTTTTGCAAGAAGAGAAGAAAAGTTGTCCAAAACAGCTTGCAATCGAATGTTCATGTGAATAGAAAGGCAGGAGAGTGGTCAGGTACTGTTTTCTCTCACTTGGCAAGCTGCGCACACAATCGCAGTGTTGTACAGCTTGTTTCATCACCTTTGCGAAGTTGCCGCTCTCTCCGGCTGCCGGAGACGAAGAAGCTGCTTCTTCGCGCAAAGACGATTCTGCCGCTCACTGTGCTCTGCGGTGTGCGCCTTCTGCCGAAAGAGGTCCGGGAGCGATGCTTAGCTCTGCAGAGTACCATACGTGCTTCTTTAGCCTCGCTTCTCGTCTACATCTTAGCAAAAAGCTTTTCCACTCTGTCTGTCAAGGACAAACTGTGCCAGCACACAAAACATCTCCCATCGTGTTCTAGAGGCTGCACGGAGGTCTGCCGAGTGTTTTGCAAGAAGAGAAGGTAAGTTGTCCAAAACAGCTTGCAATCGAATTGTCTTGTGAATAGAAAAGGCAGGAGAGGGGTCAGGTACTGTTTTCTCTCACTTGGCAAGCTGCGCACACAATCGCAGTTTTGTACAGCTTGTTTCATCACCTTTGCGAAGTTGCCGCTCTCTCCGGCTGCCGGAGACGAAGAAGCTGCTTCTTCGCGCAAAGACGATTCTGCCGCTCACAGTGCTCTGCGGTGTGCGCCTTCTGCTGAAAGAGGTCCGGGAGTGGTGCTTAGCTCTGCAGAGCACCGTACCTTCGTCTTTAGCCTCTCTTCTCGTCTACATCTTAGCTAAAAGCTTTTCCACTCTGTCTGGCAAGGAGAAACTTTGCCAGCACAGAAAACATCTCCCATCGTGTTCTAGAGGCTGCACGGAGGTCTGCCGAGTGTTTTGCAAGAAGAGAAAGAAAGTTGTCCAAAACAGCTTGCAATCGAATGTTCATGTGAATGGAAAAGGCAGGAGAGTGGTCAGGTACTGTTTTCTCTCACTTGGCAAGCTGCGCACACAATCGCAGTGTTGTACAGCTTGTTTCATCACCTTTGCGAAGTTGCCGCTCTCTCCGGCTCCCGGAGACGAAGAAGCTGCTTCTTCGCGCAAAGACGATTCTGCCGCTCACTGTGCTCTGCGGTGTGCGCCTTCTGCCGAAAGAGGTCCGGGAGCGATGCTTAGCTCTGCAGAGTACCATACGTTCTTCTTTAGCCTCTCTTCTCGTCTACATCTTAGCAAAAAGCTTATCCACTCTGTCTGTCAAGGACAAACTGTGCCAGCACACAAAACATCTCCCATCGTGTTCTAGAGGCTGCACGGAGGTCTGCCGAGTGTTTTGCAAGAAGAGAAAGAAAGTTGTCCAAAACAGCTTGCAATCGAATGTTCATGTGAATAGAAAAGGCAGGAGAGTGGTCAGGTACTGTTTTCTCTCACTTGGCAAGCTGCGCACACAATCGCAGTGTTGTACAGCTTGTTTCATCACCTTTGCGAAGTTGCCGCTCTCTCCGGCTCCCGGAGACGAAGAAGCTGCTTCTCCGCGCAAAGACGATTCTGCCGCTCCCAGTGCTCTGCGGTGTTCGCCTTCTGCCGAAAGAGGTCCGGGAGAGGTGCTTAGCTCTGCAGAGCACCGTACCTTCGTCTTTAGCCTCTCTTCTCGTCTACATCTTAGCAAAAAGCTTTTCCACTCTGTCTGGCAAGGAGAAACTGTGCCAGCACAGAAAACATCTCCCATCGTGTTCTAGAGGCTGCACGGAGGTCTGCCGAGTGTTTTGCAAGAAGAGAAAGAAAGTTGTCCAAAACAGCTTGCAATCGAATGTTCATGTGAATGGAAAAGGCAGGAGAGTGGTCAGGTACTGTTTTCTCTCACTTGGCAAGCTGCGCACACAATCGCAGTGTTGTACAGCTTGTTTCATCACCTTTGCCAAGTTGCCGCTCTCTCCGGCTCCCGGAGACGAAGAAGCTGCTTCTTCGCGCAAAGACGATTCTGCCGCTCACTGTGCTCTGCGGTGTGCGCCTTCTGCCGAAAGAGGTCCGGGAGCGATGCTTGGCTCTGCAGAGTACCATACGTGCTTCTTTAGCCTCGCTTCTCGTCTACATCTTAGCTAAAAGCTTTTCCACTCTGTCTGGCAAGGACAAACTCTGCCAGCACAGAAAACATCTCCCATCGTGTTCTAGAGGCTGCACGGAGGTCTGCCGAGTGTTTTGCAAGAAGAGAAAGAAAGTTGTCCAAAACAGCTTGCAATCGAATGTTCATGTGAATGGAAAAGGCAGGAGAGTGGTCAGGTACTGTTTTCTCTCAGTTGGAAAGCTGCGCACACAATCGCAGTGTTGTACAGCTTGTTTCATCACCTTTGCGAAGTTGCCGCTCTCTCCGGCTCCCGGAGACGAAGAAGCTGCTTCTTCGCGCAAAGACGATTCTGCCGCTCCCAGTGCTCTGCGGTGTGCGCCTTCTGGCGAAAGAGGCCCGGGAGCTGTGCTTAGCTCTGCAGAGCACCGTACCTTCGTGTTTAGCCTCTCTTCTCATCTACATCTTAGCAAAAAGCTTTTCCACTCTGTCTGGCAAGGAGAAACTGTGCCAGCACAAAAAACATCTCCCATCGTGTTCTAGAGGCTGCACGGAGGTCTGCCGAGTGTTTTGCAAGAAGAGAAAGAAAGTTGTCCAAAACAGCTTGCAATCCAATGTTCATGTGAATGGAAAAGGCAGGAGAGTGGTCAGGTACTATTTTCTCTCACTTGGCAAGCTGCGCACACAATCGCAGTGTTGTACAGCTTGTTTCATCACCTTTGCGAAGTTGCCGCTCTCTCCGGCTCCCGGAGACGAAGAAGCTGCTTCTTCGCGCAAAGACGATTCTGCCGCTCACAGTGCTCTGCAGTGTGCGCCTTCTGCCGAAAGACGTCCGGGAGCGGTGCTTAGCTCTGCAGAGCACCATACGTGCTTCTTTAGCCTCGCTTCTCGTCTACATCTTAGCAAAAAGCTTTTCCACTCTGTCTGGCAAGGAGAAACTGTGCCAGCACAGAAAACATCTCCCATCGTGTTCTAGAGGCTGCACGGAGGTCTGCCGAGTGTTTTGCAAGAAGAGAAGGAAAGTTGTCCAAAACAGCTTGCAATCGAATGTTCATGTGAATAGAAAAGGCAGGAGAGTGGTCAGGTACTGTTTTCTCAAACTTGGCAAGCTGCTCACACAATCGCAGTGTTGTACAGCTTGTTTCATCACCTTTGCAAAGTTGCCGCTCTCTCCGGCTCCCGGAGACGAAGAAGCTGCTTCTTCGCGCAAAGACGATTCTGCCGCTCACTGTGCTCTGCGGTGTGCGCCATCTGCCGAAAGACGCACGGGAGCGGTGCTTAGCTCTGCAGAGCACCGTACCTTCGTCTTTAGCCTCTCTTCTCGTCTACATCTTAGCAAAAAGCTTTTCCACTCTGTCTGGCAAGGAGAAACTGTGCCAGCACAGAAAACATCTCCCATCGTGTTCTAGAGGCTGCACGGAGGTCTGCCGAGTGTTTTGCAAGAAGAGAAAGAAAGTTGTCCAAAACAGCTTGCAATCGAATGTTCATGTGAATGGAAAAGGCAGGAGAGTGGTCAGGTACTGTTTTCTCTCAGTTGGCAAGCTGCGCACACAATCGCAGTGTTGTACAGCTTGTTTCATCACCTTTGCGAAGTTGCCGCTCTCTCCGGCTCCCGGAGACGAAGAAGCTGCTTCTTCGCGCAAAGACGATTCTGCCGCTCACTGTGCTCTGCGGTGTGACCCTTCTGCTGAAAGAGGTCCGGGAGCGGTGCTTAGCTCTGCAGAGCACCGTACCTTCGTCTTTAGCCTCTCTTCTCGTCTACATCTTAGCAAAAAGCTTTTCCACTCTGTCTGGCAAGGAGAAACTTTGCCAGCACAGAAAACATCACCCATCGTGTTCTAGAGCTGCACGGAGGTCTGCCGAGTGTTTTGCAAGAAGAGAAAGAAAGTTGTCCAAAACAGCTTGCAATCGAATGTTCATGTGAATAGAAAAGGCAGGAGAGTGGTCAGGTACTGTTTTCTCTCACTTGGCAAGCTGCGCACACAATCGCAGTGTTGTACAGCTTGTTTCATCACCTTTGCGAAGTTGCCGCTCTCTCCGGCTCCCGGAGACGAAGAAGCTGCTTCTTCGCGCAAAGACGATTCTGCCGCTCACAGTGCTCTGCGGTGTGCGCCTTCTGCCGAAAGAGGTCCGGGAGCGGTGCTTAGCTCTGCAGAGCACCGTACCTTCGTCTTTAGCCTCTCTTCTCGTCTACATCTTAGCAAAAAGCTTTTCCACTCTGTCTGGCAAGGAGAAACTGTGCCAGCACAGAAAACATCTCCCATCGTGTTCTAGAGGCTGCACGGAGGTCTGCCGAGTGTTTTGCAAGAAGAGAAGAAAAGTTGTCCAAAACAGCTTGCAATCGAATGTTCATGTGAATAGAAAGGCAGGAGAGTGGTCAGGTACTGTTTTCTCTCACTTGGCAAGCTGCGCACACAATCGCAGTGTTGTACAGCTTGTTTCATCACCTTTGCGAAGTTGCCGCTCTCTCCGGCTGCCGGAGACGAAGAAGCTGCTTCTTCGCGCAAAGACGATTCTGCCGCTCACTGTGCTCTGCGGTGTGCGCCTTCTGCCGAAAGAGGTCCGGGAGCGATGCTTAGCTCTGCAGAGTACCATACGTGCTTCTTTAGCCTCGCTTCTCGTCTACATCTTAGCAAAAAGCTTTTCCACTCTGTCTGTCAAGGACAAACTGTGCCAGCACACAAAACATCTCCCATCGTGTTCTAGAGGCTGCACGGAGGTCTGCCGAGTGTTTTGCAAGAAGAGAAAGAAAGTTGTCCAAAACAGCTTGCAATCGAATGTTCATGTGAATAGAAAAGGCAGGAGAGTGGTCAGGTACTGTTTTCTCTCACTTGGCAAGCTGCGCACACAATCGCAGTTTTGTACAGCTTGTTTCATCACCTTTGCGAAGTTGCCGCTCTCTCCGGCTGCCGGAGACGAAGAATCTGCTTCTTCGCGCAAAGACGATTCTGCCGCTCACTGTGCTCTGCGGTGTGCGCCTTCTGCCGAAAGAGGTCCGGGAGCGATGCTTAGCTCTGCAGAGTACCATACGTTCTTCTTTAGCCTCGCTTCTCGTCTACATCTTAGCAAAAAGCTTTTCCACTCTGTCTGTCAAGGAGAAACTGTGCCAGCACACAAAACATCTCCCATCGTGTTCTAGAGGCTGCACGGAGGTCTGCCGAGTGTTTTGCAAGAAGAGAAAGAAAGTTGTCCAAAACAGCTTGCAATCGAATGTTCATGTGAATAGAAAAGGCAGGAGAGTGGTCAGGTACTGTTTTCTCTCACTTGGCAAGCTGCTCACACAATCGCAGTGTTGTACAGCTTGTTTCATCACCTTTGCAAAGTTGCCGCTCTCTCCGGCTCCCGGAGACGAAGAAGCTGATTCTTCGCGCAAAGACGATTCTGCCGCTCACTGTGCTCTGCGGTGTGCGCCTTCTGTCGAAAGAAGTCCGGGAGCGATGCTTAGCTCTGCAGAGTACCATACGTGCTTCTTTAGCCACGCTTCTCGTCGACATCTTAGCTAAAAGCTTTTCCACTCTGTCTGGCAAGGAGAAACTGTGCCAGCACAGAAAACATCTCCCATCGTCTTCTAGAGGCTGCACGGAGGTCTGCCGAGTGTTTTGCAAGAAGAGAAAGAAAGTTGTCTAAAACAGCTTGCAATCGAATGTTCATGTGAATAGAAAAGGCAGGAGAGTGGTCAGGTACTGTTTTCTCTCACTTGGCAAGCTGCGCACACAATCGCAGTGTTGTGCAGCTTGTTTCATCACCTTTGCGAAGTTGCCGCTCTCTCCGGCTCCCGGAGACGAAGAAGCTGCTTCTTCGCGCAAAGACGATTCTGCCGCTCACAGTGCTCTGCGGTGTGCGCCTTCTGCCGAAAGACGTCCGGGAGCGGTGCTTAGCTCTGCAGAGCACCGTACCTTCGTCTTTAGCCTCTCTTCTCGTCTACATCTTAGCAAAAAGCTTTTCCACTCTGTCTGGCAAGGAGAAACTGTGCCAGCACAGAAAACATCTCCCATCGTGTTCTAGAAGCTGCACGGAGGTCTGCCGAGTGTTTTGCAAGAAGAGAAAGAAAGTTGTCTAAAACAGCTTGCAATCGAATGTTCATGTGAATAGAAAAGGCAGGAGAGTGGTCAGGTACTGTTTTCTCTCAGTTGGCAAGCTGCGCACACAATCGCAGTGTTGTACAGCTTGTTTCATCACCTTTGCCAAGTTGCCGCTCTCTCCGGCTCCCGGAGACGAAGAAGCTGCTTCTTCGCGCAAAGACGATTCTGCCGCTCACAGTGCTCTGCGGTGTGCGCCTTCTGCCGAAAGAGGTCCGGGAGCGGTGCTTAGCTCTGCAGAGCACCGTACCTTCGTCTTTAGCCTCGCTTCTCGTCTACATCTTAGCAAAAAGCTTTCCCACTCTGTCTGGCAAGGAGAAACTGTGCCAGCACAGAAAACATCTCCCATCGTGTTCTAGAGGCTGCACGGAGGTCTGCCGAGTGTTTTGCAAGAAGAGAAAGAAAGTTGTCCAAAACAGCTTGCAATCGAATGTTCATGTGAATAGAAAAGGCAGGAGAGTGGTCTGGTACTGTTTTCTCTCAGTTGGCAAGCTGCGCACACAATCGCTGTGTTGTACAGCTTGTTTTATCACCTTTGCGAAGTTACCGCTCTCTCCGGCTGCCGGAGACGAAGAAGCTGCTTGTTCGCGCAAAGACGATTCTGCCGCTCACAGTGCTCTGCGGTGTGCGCCTTCTGCCGAAAGACGTCCGGGAGCGGTGCTAAGCTCTGCAGAGCACCATACCTGCTTCTTTAGCCTCTCTTCTCGTCTACATCTTAGCAAAAAGCTTTTCCACTCTGTCTGGCAAGGAGAAACTGTGCCAGCACAGAAAACATCTCCCATCGTGTTCTAGAGGCTGCACGGAGGTCTGCCGAGTGTTTTGCAAGAAGAGAAAGAAAGTTGTCTAAAACAGCTTGCAACCGAATGTTCATGTGGATAAAAAAGGCAGGAGAGTGGTCAGGTACTGTTTTCTCTCAGTTGGCAAGCTGCGCACACAATCGCAGTGTTGTACAGCTTGTTTCATCACCTTTGCCAAGTTGCCGCTCTCTCCGGCTCCCGGAGACGAAGAAGCTGCTTCTTCGCGCAAAGACGATTCTGCCGCTCACAGTGCTCTGCGGTGTGCGCCTTCTGCCGAAAGAGGTCCGGGAGCGGTGCTTAGCTCTGCAGAGCACCGTACCTTCGTCTTTAGCCTCTCTTCTCGTCTACATCTTAGCAAAAAGCTTTTCCACTCTGTCTGGCAAGGAGAAACTGTGCCAGCACATAAAACATCTCCCATCGTGTTCTAGAGGCTGCACGGAGGTCTGCCGAGTGTTTTGCAAGAAGAGAAAGAAAGTTGTCCAAAACAGCTTGCAATCGAATGTTCATGTGAATAGAAAAGGCAGGAGAGTGGTCAGGTACTGTTTTCTCTCACTTGGCAAGCTGCGCACACAATCGCAGTGTTGTACAGCTTGTTTCATCACCTTTGCGAAGTTGCCGCTCTCTCCGGCTCCCGGAGACGAAGAAGCTGCTTCTCCGCGCAAAGACGATTCTGCCGCTCCCAGTGCTCTGCGGTGTTCGCCTTCTGCCGAAAGAGGTCCGGGAGAGGTGCTTAGCTCTGCAGAGCACCGTACCTTCGTCTTTAGCCTCTCTTCTCGTCTACATCTTAGCAAAAAGCTTTTCCACTCTGTCTGGCAAGGAGAAACTGTGCCAGCACAGAAAACATCTCCCATCGTGTTCTAGAGGCTGCACGGAGGTCTGCCGAGTGTTTTGCAAGAAGAGAAAGAAAGTTGTCCAAAACAGCTTGCAATCGAATGTTCATGTGAATGGAAAAGGCAGGAGAGTGGTCAGGTACTGTTTTCTCTCACTTGGCAAGCTGCGCACACAATCGCAGTGTTGTACAGCTTGTTTCATCACCTTTGCCAAGTTGCCGCTCTCTCCGGCTCCCGGAGACGAAGAAGCTGCTTCTTCGCGCAAAGACGATTCTGCCGCTCACTGTGCTCTGCGGTGTGCGCCTTCTGCCGAAAGAGGTCCGGGAGCGATGCTTGGCTCTGCAGAGTACCATACGTGCTTCTTTAGCCTCGCTTCTCGTCTACATCTTAGCTAAAAGCTTTTCCACTCTGTCTGGCAAGGACAAACTCTGCCAGCACAGAAAACATCTCCCATCGTGTTCTAGAGGCTGCACGGAGGTCTGCCGAGTGTTTTGCAAGAAGAGAAAGAAAGTTGTCCAAAACAGCTTGCAATCGAATGTTCATGTGAATGGAAAAGGCAGGAGAGTGGTCAGGTACTGTTTTCTCTCAGTTGGAAAGCTGCGCACACAATCGCAGTGTTGTACAGCTTGTTTCATCACCTTTGCGAAGTTGCCGCTCTCTCCGGCTCCCGGAGACGAAGAAGCTGCTTCTTCGCGCAAAGACGATTCTGCCGCTCCCAGTGCTCTGCGGTGTGCGCCTTCTGGCGAAAGAGGCCCGGGAGCTGTGCTTAGCTCTGCAGAGCACCGTACCTTCGTGTTTAGCCTCTCTTCTCATCTACATCTTAGCAAAAAGCTTTTCCACTCTGTCTGGCAAGGAGAAACTGTGCCAGCACAAAAAACATCTCCCATCGTGTTCTAGAGGCTGCACGGAGGTCTGCCGAGTGTTTTGCAAGAAGAGAAAGAAAGTTGTCCAAAACAGCTTGCAATCCAATGTTCATGTGAATGGAAAAGGCAGGAGAGTGGTCAGGTACTATTTTCTCTCACTTGGCAAGCTGCGCACACAATCGCAGTGTTGTACAGCTTGTTTCATCACCTTTGCGAAGTTGCCGCTCTCTCCGGCTCCCGGAGACGAAGAAGCTGCTTCTTCGCGCAAAGACGATTCTGCCGCTCACAGTGCTCTGCAGTGTGCGCCTTCTGCCGAAAGACGTCCGGGAGCGGTGCTTAGCTCTGCAGAGCACCATACGTGCTTCTTTAGCCTCGCTTCTCGTCTACATCTTAGCAAAAAGCTTTTCCACTCTGTCTGGCAAGGAGAAACTGTGCCAGCACAGAAAACATCTCCCATCGTGTTCTAGAGGCTGCACGGAGGTCTGCCGAGTGTTTTGCAAGAAGAGAAGGAAAGTTGTCCAAAACAGCTTGCAATCGAATGTTCATGTGAATAGAAAAGGCAGGAGAGTGGTCAGGTACTGTTTTCTCAAACTTGGCAAGCTGCTCACACAATCGCAGTGTTGTACAGCTTGTTTCATCACCTTTGCAAAGTTGCCGCTCTCTCCGGCTCCCGGAGACGAAGAAGCTGCTTCTTCGCGCAAAGACGATTCTGCCGCTCACTGTGCTCTGCGGTGTGCGCCATCTGCCGAAAGACGCACGGGAGCGGTGCTTAGCTCTGCAGAGCACCGTACCTTCGTCTTTAGCCTCTCTTCTCGTCTACATCTTAGCAAAAAGCTTTTCCACTCTGTCTGGCAAGGAGAAACTGTGCCAGCACAGAAAACATCTCCCATCGTGTTCTAGAGGCTGCACGGAGGTCTGCCGAGTGTTTTGCAAGAAGAGAAAGAAAGTTGTCCAAAACAGCTTGCAATCGAATGTTCATGTGAATGGAAAAGGCAGGAGAGTGGTCAGGTACTGTTTTCTCTCAGTTGGCAAGCTGCGCACACAATCGCAGTGTTGTACAGCTTGTTTCATCACCTTTGCGAAGTTGCCGCTCTCTCCGGCTCCCGGAGACGAAGAAGCTGCTTCTTCGCGCAAAGACGATTCTGCCGCTCACTGTGCTCTGCGGTGTGACCCTTCTGCTGAAAGAGGTCCGGGAGCGGTGCTTAGCTCTGCAGAGCACCGTACCTTCGTCTTTAGCCTCTCTTCTCGTCTACATCTTAGCAAAAAGCTTTTCCACTCTGTCTGGCAAGGAGAAACTTTGCCAGCACAGAAAACATCACCCATCGTGTTCTAGAGCTGCACGGAGGTCTGCCGAGTGTTTTGCAAGAAGAGAAAGAAAGTTGTCCAAAACAGCTTGCAATCGAATGTTCATGTGAATAGAAAAGGCAGGAGAGTGGTCAGGTACTGTTTTCTCTCACTTGGCAAGCTGCGCACACAATCGCAGTGTTGTACAGCTTGTTTCATCACCTTTGCGAAGTTGCCGCTCTCTCCGGCTCCCGGAGACGAAGAAGCTGCTTCTTCGCGCAAAGACGATTCTGCCGCTCACAGTGCTCTGCGGTGTGCGCCTTCTGCCGAAAGAGGTCCGGGAGCGGTGCTTAGCTCTGCAGAGCACCGTACCTTCGTCTTTAGCCTCTCTTCTCGTCTACATCTTAGCAAAAAGCTTTTCCACTCTGTCTGGCAAGGAGAAACTGTGCCAGCACAGAAAACATCTCCCATCGTGTTCTAGAGGCTGCACGGAGGTCTGCCGAGTGTTTTGCAAGAAGAGAAGAAAAGTTGTCCAAAACAGCTTGCAATCGAATGTTCATGTGAATAGAAAGGCAGGAGAGTGGTCAGGTACTGTTTTCTCTCACTTGGCAAGCTGCGCACACAATCGCAGTGTTGTACAGCTTGTTTCATCACCTTTGCGAAGTTGCCGCTCTCTCCGGCTGCCGGAGACGAAGAAGCTGCTTCTTCGCGCAAAGACGATTCTGCCGCTCACTGTGCTCTGCGGTGTGCGCCTTCTGCCGAAAGAGGTCCGGGAGCGATGCTTAGCTCTGCAGAGTACCATACGTGCTTCTTTAGCCTCGCTTCTCGTCTACATCTTAGCAAAAAGCTTTTCCACTCTGTCTGTCAAGGACAAACTGTGCCAGCACACAAAACATCTCCCATCGTGTTCTAGAGGCTGCACGGAGGTCTGCCGAGTGTTTTGCAAGAAGAGAAAGAAAGTTGTCCAAAACAGCTTGCAATCGAATGTTCATGTGAATAGAAAAGGCAGGAGAGTGGTCAGGTACTGTTTTCTCTCACTTGGCAAGCTGCGCACACAATCGCAGTTTTGTACAGCTTGTTTCATCACCTTTGCGAAGTTGCCGCTCTCTCCGGCTGCCGGAGACGAAGAATCTGCTTCTTCGCGCAAAGACGATTCTGCCGCTCACTGTGCTCTGCGGTGTGCGCCTTCTGCCGAAAGAGGTCCGGGAGCGATGCTTAGCTCTGCAGAGTACCATACGTTCTTCTTTAGCCTCGCTTCTCGTCTACATCTTAGCAAAAAGCTTTTCCACTCTGTCTGTCAAGGAGAAACTGTGCCAGCACACAAAACATCTCCCATCGTGTTCTAGAGGCTGCACGGAGGTCTGCCGAGTGTTTTGCAAGAAGAGAAAGAAAGTTGTCCAAAACAGCTTGCAATCGAATGTTCATGTGAATAGAAAAGGCAGGAGAGTGGTCAGGTACTGTTTTCTCTCACTTGGCAAGCTGCTCACACAATCGCAGTGTTGTACAGCTTGTTTCATCACCTTTGCAAAGTTGCCGCTCTCTCCGGCTCCCGGAGACGAAGAAGCTGATTCTTCGCGCAAAGACGATTCTGCCGCTCACTGTGCTCTGCGGTGTGCGCCTTCTGTCGAAAGAAGTCCGGGAGCGATGCTTAGCTCTGCAGAGTACCATACGTGCTTCTTTAGCCACGCTTCTCGTCGACATCTTAGCTAAAAGCTTTTCCACTCTGTCTGGCAAGGAGAAACTGTGCCAGCACAGAAAACATCTCCCATCGTCTTCTAGAGGCTGCACGGAGGTCTGCCGAGTGTTTTGCAAGAAGAGAAAGAAAGTTGTCTAAAACAGCTTGCAATCGAATGTTCATGTGAATAGAAAAGGCAGGAGAGTGGTCAGGTACTGTTTTCTCTCACTTGGCAAGCTGCGCACACAATCGCAGTGTTGTGCAGCTTGTTTCATCACCTTTGCGAAGTTGCCGCTCTCTCCGGCTCCCGGAGACGAAGAAGCTGCTTCTTCGCGCAAAGACGATTCTGCCGCTCACAGTGCTCTGCGGTGTGCGCCTTCTGCCGAAAGACGTCCGGGAGCGGTGCTTAGCTCTGCAGAGCACCGTACCTTCGTCTTTAGCCTCTCTTCTCGTCTACATCTTAGCAAAAAGCTTTTCCACTCTGTCTGGCAAGGAGAAACTGTGCCAGCACAGAAAACATCTCCCATCGTGTTCTAGAAGCTGCACGGAGGTCTGCCGAGTGTTTTGCAAGAAGAGAAAGAAGGTTGTCTAAAACAGCTTGCAATCGAATGTTCATGTGAATAGAAAAGGCAGGAGAGTGGTCAGGTACTGTTTTCTCTCAGTTGGCAAGCTGCGCACACAATCGCAGTGTTGTACAGCTTGTTTCATCACCTTTGCCAAGTTGCCGCTCTCTCCGGCTCCCGGAGACGAAGAAGCTGCTTCTTCGCGCAAAGACGATTCTGCCGCTCACAGTGCTCTGCGGTGTGCGCCTTCTGCCGAAAGAGGTCCGGGAGCGGTGCTTAGCTCTGCAGAGCACCGTACCTTCGTCTTTAGCCTCGCTTCTCGTCTACATCTTAGCAAAAAGCTTTCCCACTCTGTCTGGCAAGGAGAAACTGTGCCAGCACAGAAAACATCTCCCATCGTGTTCTAGAGGCTGCACGGAGGTCTGCCGAGTGTTTTGCAAGAAGAGAAAGAAAGTTGTCCAAAACAGCTTGCAATCGAATGTTCATGTGAATAGAAAAGGCAGGAGAGTGGTCTGGTACTGTTTTCTCTCAGTTGGCAAGCTGCGCACACAATCGCTGTGTTGTACAGCTTGTTTTATCACCTTTGCGAAGTTACCGCTCTCTCCGGCTGCCGGAGACGAAGAAGCTGCTTGTTCGCGCAAAGACGATTCTGCCGCTCACAGTGCTCTGCGGTGTGCGCCTTCTGCCGAAAGACGTCCGGGAGCGGTGCTAAGCTCTGCAGAGCACCATACCTGCTTCTTTAGCCTCTCTTCTCGTCTACATCTTAGCAAAAAGCTTTTCCACTCTGTCTGGCAAGGAGAAACTGTGCCAGCACAGAAAACATCTCCCATCGTGTTCTAGAGGCTGCACGGAGGTCTGCCGAGTGTTTTGCAAGAAGAGAAAGAAAGTTGTCTAAAACAGCTTGCAACCGAATGTTCATGTGGATAAAAAAGGCAGGAGAGTGGTCAGGTACTGTTTTCTCTCAGTTGGCAAGCTGCGCACACAATCGCAGTGTTGTACAGCTTGTTTCATCACCTTTGCCAAGTTGCCGCTCTCTCCGGCTCCCGGAGACGAAGAAGCTGCTTCTTCGCGCAAAGACGATTCTGCCGCTCACAGTGCTCTGCGGTGTGCGCCTTCTGCCGAAAGAGGTCCGGGAGCGGTGCTTAGCTCTGCAGAGCACCGTACCTTCGTCTTTAGCCTCTCTTCTCGTCTACATCTTAGCAAAAAGCTTTTCCACTCTGTCTGGCAAGGAGAAACTGTGCCAGCACAGAAAACATCTCCCATCGTGTTCTAGAGGCTGCACGCAGGTCTGCCGAGTGTTTTGCAAGAAGAGAAAGAAAGTTGTCCAAAACAGCTTGCAATCGAATGTTCATGTGAATAGAAAAGGCAGGAGAGTGGTCAGGTACTGTTTTCTCTCACTTGGCAAGCTGCGCACACAATCGCAGTGTTGTACAGCTTGTTTCATCACCTTTGCGAAGTTGCCGCTCTCTCCGGCTCCCGGAGACGAAGAAGCTGCTTCTTCGCGCAAAGACGATTCTGCCGCTCACAGTGCTCTGCGGTGTGCGCCTTCTGGCGAAAGAGGCACGGGAGCTGTGCTTAGCTCTGCAGAGCACCGTACCTGCTTCTTTAGCCTCTCTTCTCGTCTATATCTTAGCAAAAAGCTTTTCCACTCTGTCTGGCAAGGAGAAACTGTGCCAGCACAAAAAACATCTCCCATCGTGTTCTAGAGGCTGCACGGAGGTCTGCCGAGTGTTTTGCAAGAAGAGAAAGAAAGTTGTCCAAAACAGCTTGCAATCGAATGTTCATGTGAATAGAAAAGGCAGGAGAGTGGTCAGGTACTGTTTTCTCTCACTTGGCAAGCTGCGCACACAATCGCAGTGTTGTACAGCTTGTTTCATCACCTTTGCCAAGTTGCCGCTCTCTCCGGCTCCCGGAGACGAAGAAGCTGCTTCTTCGCGCAAAGACGATTCTGCCGCTCACAGTGCTCTGCGGTGTGCGCCTTCTGCCGAAAGACGTCCGGGAGCGGTGCTTAGCTCTGCAGAGCACCGTACCTTCGTCTTTAGCCTCTCTTCTCGTCTACATCTTAGCAAAAAGCTTTTCCACTCTGTCTGGCAAGGAGAAACTTTGCCAGCACAGAAAACATCTCCCATCGTGTTCTAGAGGCTGCACGGAGGTCTGCCGAGTGTTTTGCAAGAAGAGAAAGAAAGTTGTCCAAAACAGCTTGCAATCGAATGTTCATGTGAATAGAAAAGGCAGGAGAGTGGTCAGGTACTGTTTTCTCTCAGTTGGCAAGCTGCGCACACAATCGCAGTGTTGTACAGCTTGTTTTATCACCTTTGCCAAGTTGCCGCTCTCTCCGGCTCCCGGAGACGAAGAAGCTGCTTCTTCGCGCAAAGACGATTCTGCCGCTCACAGTGCTCTGCGGTGTGCGCCTTCTGCCGAAAGAGGTCCGGGAGCGGTGCTTAGCTCTGCAGAGCACCGTACCTTCGTCTTTAGCCTCTCTTCTCGTCTACATCTTAGCAAAAAGCTTTTCCACTCTGTCTGGCAAGGAGAAACTGTGCCAGCACAGAAAACATCTCCCATCGTGTTCTAGAGGCTGCACGGAGGTCTGCCGAGTGTTTTGCAAGAAGAGAAAGAAAGTTGTCCAAAACAGCTTGCAATCGAATGTTCATGTGAATAGAAAAAGCAGGAGAGTGGTCAGGTACTGTTTTCTCTCACTTGGCAAGCTGCGCACACAATCGCAGTGTTGTACAGCTTGTTTCAGCACCTTTGCGAAGCTGCCGCTCTCTCCGGCTCCCGGAGACGAAGAAGCTGCTTCTTCGCGCAAAGACGATTCTGCCGCTCACAGTGCTCTGCGGTGTGCGCCTTCTGCCGAAAGACGTCCGGGAGCGGTGCTTAGCTCTGCAGAGCACCATACGTGCTTCTTTAGCCTCTCTTCTCGTCTACATCTTAGCAAAAAGCTTTTCCACTCTGTCTGGCAAGGAGAAACTGTGCCAGCACAGAAAACATCTCCCATCGTGTTCTAGAGGCTGCACGGAGGTCTGCCGAGTGTTTTGCAAGAAGAGAAGGAAAGTTGTCCAAAACAGCTTGCAATCGAATGTTCATGTGAATAGAAAAGGCAGGAGAGTGGTCAGGTACTGTTTTCTCTCACTTGGCAAGCTGCTCACACAATCGCAGTGTTGTACAGCTTGTTTCATCACCTTTGCAAAGTTGCCGCTCTCTCCGGCTCCCGGAGACGAAGAAGCTGATTCTTCGCGCAAAGACGATTCTGCCGCTCACTGTGCTCTGCGGTGTGCGCCATCTGCCGAAAGAGGTCCGGGAGCGGTGCTTAGCTCTGCAGAGTACCATACGTGCTTCTTTAGCCACGCTTCTCGTCTACATCTTAGCAAAAAACTTTTCCACTCTGTCTGGCAAGGACAAACTGTGCCAGCACAGAAAACATCTCCCATCGTCTTCTAGAGGCTGCACGGAGGTCTGCCGAGTGTTTTGCAAGAAGAGAAAGAAAGTTGTCCAAAACAGCTTGCAATCGAATGTTCATGTGAATAGAAAAGGCAGGAGAGTGGTCAGGTACTGTTTTCTCTCACTTGGCAAGCTGCGCACACAATCGCAGTGTTGTACAGCTTGTTTCATCACCTTTGCGAAGTTGCCGCTCTCTCCGGCTCCCGGAGACGAAGAAGCTGCTTCTTCGCGCAAAGACGATTCTGCCGCTCACAGTGCTCTGCGGTGTGCGCCTTCTGCCGAAAGAGGCCCGGGAGCGGTGCTTAGCTTTGCAGAGCACAATACCTGCTTCTTTAGCCTCTCTTCTCGTCTACATCTTAGCAAAAAGCTTTTCCACTCTGTCTGGCAAGGAGAAACTTTGCCAGCACAGAAAACATCTCCCATCGTGTTCTAGAGGCTGCACGGAGGTCTGCCGAGTGTTTTGCAAGAAGAGAAAGAAAGTTGTCCAAAACAGCTTGCAATCGAATGTTCATGTGAATAGAAAAGGCAGGAGAGTGGTCAGGTACTGTTTTCTCTCACTTGGCAAGCTGCGCACACAATCGCAGTGTTGTACAGCTTGTTTCATCACCTTTGCGAAGTTGCCGCTCTCTCCGGCTCCCGGAGACGAAGAAGCTGCTTCTTCGCGCAAAGACGATTCTGCCGCTCACAGTGCTCTGCGGTGTGCGCCTTCTGCTGAAAGAGGTCCGGGAGTGGTGCTTAGCTCTGCAGAGCACCGTACCTTCGTCTTTAGCCTCTCTTCTCGTCTACATCTTAGCAAAAAGCTTTTCCACTCTGTCTGGCAAGGAGAAACTTTGCCAGAACAGAAAACATCTCCCATCGTGTTCTAGAGGCTGCACGGAGGTCTGCCGAGTGTTTTGCAAGAAGAGAAAGAAAGTTGTCCAAAACAGCTTGCAATCGAATGTTCATGTGAATAGAAAAGGCAGGAGAGTGGTCAGGTACTGTTTTCTCTCACTTGGCAAGCTGCGCACACAATCGCAGTGTTGTACAGCTTGTTTCATCACCTTTGCGAAGTTGCCGCTCTCTCCGGCTCCCGGAGACGAAGAAGCTGCTTCTTCGCGCAAAGACGATTCTGCCGCTCACTGTGCTCTGCGGTGTGCGCCTTCTGCCGAAAGAGGTCCGGGAGCGATGCTTAGCTCTGCAGAGTACCATACGTGCTTCTTTAGCCACGCTTCTCGTCTACATCTTAGCAAAAAGCTTTTCCACTCTGTCTGTCAAGGAGAAACTGTGCCAGCACAGAAAACATCTCCCATCGTGTTCTAGAGGCTGCACGGAGGTCTGCCGAGTGTTTTGCAAGAAGAGAAAGAAAGTTGTCCAAAACAGCTTGCAATCGAATGTTCATGTGAATAGAAAAGGCAGGAGAGTGGTCAGGTACTGTTTTCTCTCACTTGGCAAGCTGCGCACACAATCGCAGTGTTGTACAGCTTGTTTCATCACCTTTGCGAAGTTGCCGCTCTCTCCGGCTCCCGGAGACGAAGAAGCTGCTTCTTCGCGCAAAGACGATTCTGCCGCTCACAGTGCTCTGCGGTGTGCGCCTTCTGCTGAAAGAGGTCCGGGAGTGGTGCTTAGCTCTGCAGAGCACCGTACCTTCGTCTTTAGCCTCTCTTCTCGTCTACATCTTAGCAAAAAGGTTTTCCACTCTGTCTGGCAAGGAGAAACTTTGCCAGAACAGAAAACATCTCCCATCGTGTTCTAGAGGCTGCACGGAGGTCTGCCGAGTGTTTTGCAAGAAGAGAAAGAAAGTTGTCCAAAACAGCTTGCAATCGAATGTTCATGTGAATAGAAAAGGCAGGAGAGTGGTCAGGTACTGTTTTCTCTCACTTGGCAAGCTGCGCACACAATCGCAGTGTTGTACAGCTTGTTTCATCACCTTTGCGAAGTTGCCGCTCTCTCCGGCTCCCGGAGACGAAGAAGCTGCTTCTTCGCGCAAAGACGATTCTGCCGCTCACAGTGCTCTGCAGTGTGCGCCTTCTGCCGAAAGAGGTCCGGGAGTGGTGCTTAGCTCTGCAGAGCACCATACGTGCTTCTTTAGCCTCGCTTCTCGTCTACATCTTAGCAAAAAGCTTTTCCACACTGTCTGGCAAGGACAAACTGTGCCAGCACAGAAAACATCTCCCATCGTCTTCTAGAGGCTGCACGGAGGTCTGCCGAGTGTTTTGCAAGAAGAGAAGGAAAGTTGTCCAAAACAGCTTGCAATCGAATGTTCATGTGAATAGAAAAGGCAGGAGAGTGGTCAGGTACTGTTTTCTCTCACTTGGCAAGCTGCTCACACAATCGCAGTGTTGTACAGCTTGTTTCATCACCTTTGCAAAGTTGCCGCTCTCTCCGGCTCCCGGAGACGAAGAAGCTGCTTCTTCGCGCAAAGACGATTCTGCCGCTCACTGTGCTCTGCGGTGGGCGCCATCTGCCGAAAGACGCACGGGAGCGGTGCTTAGCTCTGCAGAGCACCGTACCTTCGTCTTTAGCCTCTCTTCTCGTCTACATCTTAGCAAAAAGGTTTTCCACTCTGTCTGGCAAGGAGAAACTGTGCCAGCACAGAAAACATCTCCCATCGTGTTCTAGAGGCTGCACGGAGGTCTGCCGAGTGTTTTGCAAGAAGAGAAAGAAAGTTGTCCAAAACAGCTTGCAATCGAATGTTCATGTGAATGGAAAAGGCAGGAGAGTGGTCAGGTACTGTTTTCTCTCAGTTGGCAAGCTGCTCACACAATCGCAGTGTTGTACCGCTTGTTTCATCACCTTTGCGAAGTTGCCGCTCTCTCCGGCTCCCGGAGACGAAGAAGCTGCTTCTTCGCGCAAAGACGATTCTGCCGCTCACAGTGCTCTGCGGTGTGCGCCTTCTGGCGAAAGAGGCCCGGGAGCTGTGCTTAGCTCTGTAGAGCACCGTACCTTCGTCTTTAGCCTCTCTTCTCATCTACATCTTAGCAAAAAGCTTTTCCACTCTGTCTGGCAAGGAGAAACTGTGCCAGCACAAAAAACATCTCCCATCGTGTTCTAGAGGCTGCACGGAGGTCTGCCGAGTGTTTTGCAAGAAGAGAAAGAAAGTTGTCCAAAACAGCTTGCAATCGAATGTTCATGTGAATAGAAAAGGCAGGAGAGTGGTCAGGTACTATTTTCTCTCACTTGGCAAGCTGCGCACACAATCGCAGTGTTGTACAGCTTATTTCATCACCTTTGCGAAGTTGCCGCTCTCTCCGGCTCCCGGAGACGAAGAAGCTGCTTCTTCGCGCAAAGACGATTCTGCCGCTCACTGTGCTCTGCGGTGTGCGCCTTCTGCCGAAAGACGTCCGGGAGCGATGCTTAGCTCTGCAGAGTACCATACGTGCTTCTTTAGCCTCGCTTCTCGTCTACATCTTAGCTAAAAGCTTTTCCACTCTGTCTGGCAAGGAGAAACTGTGCCAGCACAGAAAACATCTCCCATCGTGTTCTAGAGGCTGCACGGAGGTCTGCCGAGTGTTTTGCAAGAAGAGAAAGAAAGTTGTCCAAAACAGCTTGCAATCGAATGTTCATGTGAATAGAAAAGGCAGGAGAGTGGTCAGGTACTGTTTTCTCTCACTTGGCAAGCTGCGCACACAATCGCAGTGTTGTACAGCTTGTTTCATCACCTTTGCCAAGTTGCCGCTCTCTCCGGCTCCCGGAGACGAAGAAGCTGCTTCTTCGCGCAAAGACGATTCTGCCGCTCACAGTGCTCTTCAGTGTGCGCCTTCTGGCGAAAGAGGCCCGGGAGCGGTGCTTAGCTCTGCAGAGCACCGTACCTTCGTCTTTAGCCTCTCTTCTCATCTACATCTTAGCAAAAAGCTTTTCCACTCTGTCTGGCAAGGAGAAACTGTGCCAGCACAAAAAACATCTCCCATCGTGTTCTAGAGGCTGCACGGAGGTCTGCCGAGTGTTTTGCAAGAAGAGAAAGAAAGTTGTCCAAAACAGCTTGCAATCGAATGTTCATGTGAATAGAAAAGGCAGGAGAGTGGTCAGGTACTATTTTCTCTCACTTGGCAAGCTGCGCACACAATCGCAGTGTTGTACAGCTTATTTCATCACCTTTGCGAAGTTGCCGCTCTCTCCGGCTCCCGGAGACGAAGAAGCTGCTTCTTCGCGCAAAGACGATTCTGCCGCTCACTGTGCTCTGCGGTGTGCGCCTTCTGCCGAAAGAGGTCCGGGAGCGATGCTTAGCTCTGCAGAGTACCATACGTGCTTCTTTAGCCTCGCTTCTCGTCTACATCTTAGCTAAAAGCTTTTCCACTCTGTCTGGCAAGGACAAACTGTGCCAGCACAGAAAACATCTCCCATCGTGTTCTAGAGGCTGCACGGAGGTCTGCCGAGTGTTTTGCAAGAAGAGAAAGAAAGTTGTCCAAAACAGCTTGCAATCGAATGTTCATGTGAATAGAAAAGGCAGGAGAGTGGTCAGGTACTGTTTTCTCTCAGTTGGCAAGCTGCGCACACAATCGCAGTGTTGTACAGCTTGTTTCATCACCTTTGCGAAGTTGCCGCTCTCTCCGGCTCCCGGAGACGAAGAAGCTGCTTCTTCGCGCAAAGACGATTCTGCCGCTCACAGTGCTCTGCAGTGTGCGCCTTCTGCCGAAAGACGTCCGGGAGCGGTGCTTAGCTCTGCAGAGCACCATACGTGCTTCTTTAGCCTCGCTTCTCGTCTACATCTTAGCAAAAAGCTTTTCCACTCTGTCTGGCAAGGAGAAACTGTGCCAGCACAGAAAACATCTCCCATCGTGTTCTAGAGGCTGCACGGAGGTCTGCCGAGTGTTTTGCAAGAAGAGAAGGAAAGTTGTCCAAAACAGCTTGCAATCGAATGTTCATGTGAATAGAAAAGGCAGGAGAGTGGTCAGGTACTGTTTTCTCAAACTTGGCAAGCTGCTCACACAATCGCAGTGTTGTACAGCTTGTTTCATCACCTTTGCAAAGTTGCCGCTCTCTCCGGCTCCCGGAGACGAAGAAGCTGCTTCTTCGCGCAAAGACGATTCTGCCGCTCACTGTGCTCTGCGGTGTGCGCCTTCTGCCGAAAGAGGTCCGGGAGCGATGCTTAGCTCTGCAGAGTACCATACGTGCTTCTTTAGCCTCGCTTCTCGTCTACATCTTAGCTAAAAGCTTTTCCACTCTGTCTGGCAAGGACAAACTGTGCCAGCACAGAAAACATCTCCCATCGTGTTCTAGAGGCTGCACGGAGGTCTGCCGAGTGTTTTGCAAGAAGAGAAAGAAAGTTGTCCAAAACAGCTTGCAATCCAATGTTCATGTGAATAGAAAAGGCAGGAGAGTGGTCAGGTACTGTTTTCTCTCAGTTGGCAAGCTGCGCACACAATCGCAGTGTTGTACAGCTTGTTTCATCACCTTTGCGAAGTTGCCGCTCTCTCCGGCTCCCGGAGACGAAGAAGCTGCTTCTTCGCGCAAAGACGATTCTGCCGCTCACAGTGCTCTGCAGTGTGCGCCTTCTGCCGAAAGACGTCCGGGAGCGGTGCTTAGCTCTGCAGAGCACCATACGTGCTTCTTTAGCCTCGCTTCTCGTCTACATCTTAGCAAAAAGCTTTTCCACTCTGTCTGGCAAGGAGAAACTGTGCCAGCACAGAAAACATCTCCCATCGTGTTCTAGAGGCTGCACGGAGGTCTGCCGAGTGTTTTGCAAGAAGAGAAGGAAAGTTGTCCAAAACAGCTTGCAATCGAATGTTCATGTGAATAGAAAAGGCAGGAGAGTGGTCAGGTACTGTTTTCTCAAACTTGGCAAGCTGCTCACACAATCGCAGTGTTGTACAGCTTGTTTCATCACCTTTGCCAAGTTGCCGCTCTCTCCGGCTCCCGGAGACGAAGAAGCTGCTTCTTCGCGCAAAGACGATTCTGCCGCTCACTGTGCTCTGCGGTGTGCGCCATCTGCCGAAAGACGCACGGGAGCGGTGCTTAGCTCTGCAGAGCACCGTACCTTCGTCTTTAGCCTCTCTTCTCGTCTACATCTTAGCAAAAAGCTTTTCCACTCTGTCTGGCAAGGAGAACCTGTGGCAGCACAGAAAACATGTCCCATCGTGTTCTAGAGGCTGCACGGAGGTCTGCCGAGTGTTTTGCAAGAAGAGAAAGAAAGTTGTCCAAAACAGCTTGCAATCGAATGTTCATGTGAATAGAAAAGGCAGGAGAGTGGTCAGGTACTGTTTTCTCTCACTTGGCAAGCTGCGCACACAATCGCAGTGTTGTACAGCTTGTTTCATCACCTTTGCGAAGTTGCCGCTCTCTCCGGCTCCCGGAGACGAAGAAGCTGCTTCTTCGCGCAAAGACGATTCTGCCGCTCACAGTGCTCTGCGGTGTGCGCCTTCTGCCGAAAGACGTCCGGGAGCGGTGCTTAGCTCTGCAGAGCACCGTACCTTCGTCTTTAGCCTCTCTTCTCGTCTACATCTTAGCAAAAAGCTTTTCCACTCTGTCTGGCAAGGAGAAACTGTGCCAGCACAGAAAACATCTCCCATCGTCTTCTAGAGGCTGCACGGAGGTCTGCCGAGTGTTTTGCAAGAAGAGAAGAAAAGTTGTCCAAAACAGCTTGCAATCGAATGTTCATGTGAATAGAAAGGCAGGAGAGTGGTCAGGTACTCTTTTCTCTCACTTGGCAAGCTGCGCACACAATCGCAGTGTTGTACAGCTTGTTTCATCACCTTTGCGAAGTTGCCGCTCTCTCCGGCTCCCGGAGACGAAGAAGCTGCTTCTTCGCGCAAAGACGATTCTGCCGCTCACTGTGCTCTGCGGTGTGCGCCTTCTGCCGAAAGAGGTCCGGGAGCGATGCTTAGCTCTGCAGAGTACCATACGTGCTTCTTTAGCCTCGCTTCTCGTCTACATCTTAGCAAAAAGCTTTTCCACTCTGTCTGTCAAGGACAAACTGTGCCAGCACACAAAACATCTCCCATCGTGTTCTAGAGGCTGCACGGAGGTCTGCCGAGTGTTTTGCAAGAAGAGAAAGAAAGTTGTCCAAAACAGCTTGCAATCGAATGTTCATGTGAATAGAAAAGGCAGGAGAGTGGTCAGGTACTGTTTTCTCTCACTTGGCAAGCTGCGCACACAATCGCAGTTTTGTACAGCTTGTTTCATCACCTTTGCGAAGTTGCCGCTCTCTCCGGCTGCCGGAGACGAAGAAGCTGCTTCTTCGCGCAAAGACGATTCTGCCGCTCACAGTGCTCTGCGGTGTGCGCCTTCTGCCGAAAGAGGTCCGGGAGCGATGCTTAGCTCTGCAGAGTACCATACGTTCTTCTTTAGCCTCGCTTCTCGTCTACATCTTAGCAAAAAGCTTTTCCACTCTGTCTGTCAAGGACAAACTGTGCCAGCACACAGACATCTCCCATCGTGTTCTAGAGGCTGCACGGAGGTCTGCCGAGTGTTTTGCAAGAAGAGAAGAAAAGTTGTCCAAAACAGCTTGCAATCGAATGTTCATGTGAATAGAAAAGGCAGGAGAGTGGTCAGGTACTGTTTTCTCTCAGTTGGCAAGCTGCGCACACAATCGCAGTGTTGTACAGCTTGTTTCATCACCTTTGCGAAGTTGCCGCTCTCTCCGGCTGCCGGAGACGAAGAAGCTGCTTCTTCGCGCAAAGACGATTCTGCCGCTCACAGTGCTCTGCGGTGTGCGCCTTCTGCCGAAAGACGTCCGGGAGCGGTGCTTAGCTCTGCAGAGCACCGTACCTTCGTCTTTAGCCTCTCTTCTCGTCTACATCTTAGCAAAAAGCTTTTCCACTCTGTCTGGCAAGGAGAAACTGTGCCAGCACAGAAAACATCTCCAATCGTGTTCTAGAGGCTGCACGGAGGTCTGCCGAGTGTTTTGCAAGAAGAGAAGAAAAGTTGTCCAAAACAGCTTGCAATCGAATGTTCATGTGAATAGAAAGGCAGGAGAGTGGTCAGGTACTGTTTTCTCTCACTTGGCAAGCTGCGCACACAATCGCAGTGTTGTACAGCTTGTTTCATCACCTTTGCGAAGTTGCCGCTCTCTCCGGCTCCCGGAGACGAAGAAGCTGCTTCTTCGCGCAAAGACGATTCTGCCGCTCACTGTGCTCTGCGGTGTGCGCCTTCTGCCGAAAGAGGTCCGGGAGCGATGCTTAGCTCTGCAGAGTACCATACGTGCTTCTTTAGCCTCGCTTCTCGTCTACATCTTAGCAAAAAGCTTTTCCACTCTGTCTGTCAAGGACAAACTGTGCCAGCACACAAAACATCTCCCATCGTGTTCTAGAGGCTGCACGGAGGTCTGCCGAGTGTTTTGCAAGAAGAGAAAGAAAGTTGTCCAAAACAGCTTGCAATCGAATGTTCATGTGAATAGAAAAGGCAGGAGAGTGGTCAGGTACTGTTTTCTCTCACTTGGCAAGCTGCGCACACAATCGCAGTTTTGTACAGCTTGTTTCATCACCTTTGCGAAGTTGCCGCTCTCTCCGGCTGCCGGAGACGAAGAAGCTGCTTCTTCGCGCAAAGACGATTCTGCCGCTCACAGTGCTCTGCGGTGTGCGCCTTCTGCCGAAAGAGGTCCGGGAGCGATGCTTAGCTCTGCAGAGTACCATACGTTCTTCTTTAGCCTCGCTTCTCGTCTACATCTTAGCAAAAAGCTTTTCCACTCTGTCTGTCAAGGACAAACTGTGCCAGCACACAGACATCTCCCATCGTGTTCTAGAGGCTGCACGGAGGTCTGCCGAGTGTTTTGCAAGAAGAGAAGAAAAGTTGTCCAAAACAGCTTGCAATCGAATGTTCATGTGAATAGAAAAGGCAGGAGAGTGGTCAGGTACTGTTTTCTCTCAGTTGGCAAGCTGCGCACACAATCGCAGTGTTGTACAGCTTGTTTCATCACCTTTGCGAAGTTGCCGCTCTCTCCGGCTGCCGGAGACGAAGAAGCTGCTTCTTCGCGCAAAGACGATTCTGCCGCTCACTGTGCTCTGCGGTGTGCGCCTTCTGCCGAAAGAGGTCCGGGAGCGATGCTTAGCTCTGCAGAGTACCATACGTGCTTCTTTAGCCTCGCTTCTCGTCTACATCTTAGCAAAAAGCTTTTCCACTCTGTCTGTCAAGGACAAACTGTGCCAGCACACAAAACATCTCCCATCGTGTTCTAGAGGCTGCACGGAGGTCTGCCGAGTGTTTTGCAAGAAGAGAAAGAAACTTGTCCAAAACAGCTTGCAATCGAATGTTCATGTGAATAGAAAAGGCAGGAGAGTGGTCAGGTACTGTTTTCTCTCACTTGGCAAGCTGCGCACACAATCGCAGTTTTGTACAGCTTGTTTCATCACCTTTGCGAAGTTGCCGCTCTCTCCGGCTGCCGGAGACGAAGAAGCTGCTTCTTCGCGCAAAGACGATTCTGCCGCTCACTGTGCTCTGCGGTGTGCGCCTTCTGCCGAAAGAGGTCCGGGAGCGATGCTTAGCTCTGCAGAGTACCATACGTGCTTCTTTAGCCTCGCTTCTCGTCTACATCTTAGCAAAAAGCTTTTCCACTCTGTCTGTCAAGGACAAACTGTGCCAGCACACAAAACATCTCCCATCGTGTTCTAGAGGCTGCACGGAGGTCTGCCGAGTGTTTTGCAAGAAGAGAAAGAAAGTTGTCCAAAACAGCTTGCAATCGAATGTTCATGTGAATAGAAAAGGCAGGAGAGTGGTCAGGTACTGTTTTCTCTCACTTGGCAAGCTGCGCACACAATCGCAGTTTTGTACAGCTTGTTTCATCACCTTTGCGAAGTTGCCGCTCTCTCCGGCTCCCGGAGACGAAGAAGCTGCTTCTCCGCGCAAAGACGATTCTGCCGCTCACAGTGCTCTGCGGTGTTCGCCTTCTGCCGAAAGAGGTCCGGGAGCGGTGCTTAGCTCTGCAGAGCACCGTACCTTCGTCTTTAGCCTCTCTTCTCGTCTACATCTTTGCAAAAAGCTTTTCCACTCTGTCTGGCAAGGAGAAACTGTGCCAGCACAGAAAACATCTCCCATCGTCTTCTAGAGGCTGCACGGAGGTCTGCCGAGTGTTTTGCAAGAAGAGAAAGAAAGTTGTCCAAAACAGCTTGCAATCGAATGTTCATGTGAATGGAAAAGGCAGGAGAGTGGTCAGGTACTGTTTTCTCTCAGTTGGCAAGCTGCGCACACAATCGCAGTGTTGTACAGCTTGTTTCATCACCTTTGCGAAGTTGCCGCTCTCTCCGGCTCCCGGAGACGAAGAAGCTGCTTCTCCGCGCAAAGACGATTCTGCCGCTCACTGTGCTCTGCGGTGTGCGCCTTCTGCCGAAAGAGGTCCGGGAGCGATGCTTAGCTCTGCAGAGTACCATACGTGCTTCTTTAGCCTCGCTTCTCGTCTACATCTTAGCTAAAAGCTTTTCCACTCTGTCTGGCAAGGACAAACTGTGCCAGCACAGAAAACATCTCCCATCGTGTTCTAGAGGCTGCACGGAGGTCTGCCGAGTGTTTTGCAAGAAGAGAAAGAAAGTTGTCCAAAACAGCTTGCAATCCAATGTTCATGTGAATAGAAAAGGCAGGAGAGTGGTCAGGTACTGTTTTCTCTCAGTTGGCAAGCTGCGCACACAATCGCAGTGTTGTACAGCTTGTTTCATCACCTTTGCCAAGTTGCCGCTCTCTCCGGCTCCCGGAGACGAAGAAGCTGCTTCTTCGCGCAAAGACGATTCTGCCGCTCCCAGTGCTCTGCGGTGTGCGCCTTCTGGCGAAAGACGTCCGGGAGCGATGCTTAGCTCTGCAGAGCACCGTACCTTCGTCTTTAGCCTCTCTTCTCATCTACATCTTAGCAAAAAGCTTTTCCACTCTGTCTGGCAAGGAGAAACTGTGCCAGCACAAAAAACATCTCCCATCGTGTTCTAGAGGCTGCACGGAGGTCTGCCGAGTGTTTTGCAAGAAGAGAAAGAAAGTTGTCCAAAACAGCTTTCAATCGAATGTTCATGTGAATAGAAAAGGCAGGAGAGTGGTCAGGTACTATTTTCTCTCACTTGGCAAGCTGCGCACACAATCGCAGTGTTGTACAGCTTATTTCATCACCTTTGCGAAGTTGCCGCTCTCTCCGGCTCCCGGAGACGAAGAAGCTGCTTCTTCGCGCAAAGACGATTCTGCCGCTCACTGTGCTCTGCGGTGTGCGCCTTCTGCCGAAAGAGATCCGGGAGCGATGCTTAGCTCTGCAGAGTACCATACGTGCTTCTTTAGCCTCGCTTCTCGTCTACATCTTAGCTAAAAGCTTTTCCACTCTGTCTGGCAAGGAGAAACTGTGCCAGCACAGAAAACATCTCCCATCGTGTTCTAGAGGCTGCACGGAGGTCTGCCGAGTGTTTTGCAAGAAGAGAAAGAAAGTTGTCCAAAACAGCTTGCAATCGAATGTTCATGTGAATAGAAAAGGCAGGAGAGTGGTCAGGTACTGTTTTCTCTCACTTGGCAAGCTGCGCACACAATCGCAGTGTTGTACAGCTTGTTTCATCACCTTTGCCAAGTTGCCGCTCTCTCCGGCTCCCGGAGACGAAGAAGCTGCTTCTTCGCGCAAAGACGATTCTGCCGCTCACAGTGCTCTTCGGTGTGCGCCTTCTGGCGAAAGAGGCCCGGGAGCTGTGCTTAGCTCTGCAGAGCACCGTACCTTCGTCTTTAGCCTCTCTTCTCATCTACATCTTAGCAAAAAGCTTTTCCACTCTGTCTGGCAAGGAGAAACTGTGCCAGCACAAAAAACATCTCCCATCGTGTTCTAGAGGCTGCACGGAGGTCTGCCGAGTGTTTTGCAAGAAGAGAAAGAAAGTTGTCCAAAACAGCTTGCAATCGAATGTTCATGTGAATAGAAAAGGCAGGAGAGTGGTCAGGTACTATTTTCTCTCACTTGACAAGCTGCGCACACAATCGCAGTGTTGTACAGCTTATTTCATCACCTTTGCGAAGTTGCCGCTCTCTCCGGCTCCCGGAGACGAAGAAGCTGCTTCTTCGAGCAAAGACGATTCTGCCGCTCACTGTGCTCTGCGGTGTGCGCCTTCTGCCGAAAGAGGTCCGGGAGCGATGCTTAGCTCTGCAGAGTACCATACGTGCTTCTTTAGCCTCGCTTCTCGTCTACATCTTAGCTAAAAGCTTTTCCACTCTGTCTGGCAAGGAGAAACTGTGCCAGCACAGAAAACATCTCCCATCGTGTTCTAGAGGCTGCACGGAGGTCTGCCGAGTGTTTTGCAAGAAGAGAAAGAAAGTTGTCCAAAACAGCTTGCAATCGAATGTTCATGTGAATGGAAAAGGCAGGAGAGTGGTCAGGTACTGTTTTCTCTCAGTTGGCAAGCTGCGCACACAATCGCAGTGTTGTACAGCTTGTTTCATCACCTTTGCGAAGTTGCCGCTCTCTGCGGCTCCCGGAGACGAAGAAGCTGATTCTTCGCGCAAAGACGATTCTGCCGCTCACTGTGCTCTGCGGTGTGCGCCTTCTGTCGAAAGAAGTCCGGGAGCGATGCTTAGCTCTGCAGAGTACCATACGTGCTTCTTTAGCCACGCTTCTCGTCTACATCTTAGCTAAAAGCTTTTCCACTCTGTCTGGCAAGGAGAAACTGTGGCAGCACAGAAAACATCTCCCATCGTCTTCTAGAGGCTGCACGGAGGTCTGCCGAGTGTTTTGCAAGAAGAGAAAGAAAGTTGTCCAAAACAGCTTGCAATCGAATGTTCATGTGAATAGAAAAGGCAGGAGAGTGGTCAGGTACTGTTTTCTCTCACTTGGCAAGCTGCGCACACAATCGCAGTGTTGTACAGCTTGTTTCATCACCTTTGCCAAGTTGCCGCTCTCTCCGGCTCCCGGAGACGAAGAAGCTGCTTCTTCGCGCAAAGACGATTCTGCCGCTCACAGTGCTCTGCGGTGTGACCCTTCTGCTGAAAGAGGTCCGGGAGCGGTGCTTAGCTCTGCAGAGCACCGTACCTTCGTCTTTAGCCTCTCTTCTCGTCTACATCTTAGCAAAAAGCTTTTCCACTCTGTCTGGCAAGGAGAAACTTTGCCAGCACAGAAAACATCTCCCATCGTGTTCTAGAGGCTGCACGGAGGTCTGCCGAGTGTTTTGCAAGAAGAGAAAGAAAGTTGTCCAAAACAGCTTGCAATCGAATGTTCATGTGAATAGAAAAGGCAGGAGAGTGACAGGTACTGTTTTCTCTCAGTTGGCAAGCTGCGCACACAATCGCAGTGTTGTACAGCTTGTTTCATCACCTTTGCGAAGTTGCCGCTCTCTCCGGCTCCCGGAGACGAAGAAGCTGCTTCTTCGCGCAAAGACGATTCTGCCGCTCACAGTGCTCTGCGGTGTGCGCCTTCTGCCGAAAGACGCCCGGGAGCGGTGCTTAGCTCTGCAGAGCACCGTACCTTCGTCTTTAGCCTCTCTTCTCGTCTATATCTTAGCAAAAAGCTTTTCCACTCTGTCTGGCAAGGAGAAACTGTGCCAGCACAGAAAACATCTCCCATCGTGTTCTAGAGGCTGCACGGAGGTCTGCCGAGTGTTTTGCAAGAAGAGAAGAAAAGTTGTCCAAAACAGCTTGCAATCGAATGTTCATGTGAATAGAAAGGCAGGAGAGTGGTCAGGTACTGTTTTCTCTCACTTGGCAAGCTGCGCACACAATCGCAGTGTTGTACAGCTTGTTTCATCACCTTTGCGAAGTTGCCGCTCTCTCCGGCTCCCGGAGACGAAGAAGCTGCTTCTTCGCGCAAAGACGATTCTGCCGCTCACTGTGCTCTGCGGTGTGCGCCATCTGCCGAAAGACGCACGGGAGCAGTGCTTAGCTCTGCAGAGCACCGTACCTTCGTCTTTAGCCTCTCTTCTCGTCTACATCTTAGCAAAAAGCTTTTCCACTCTGTCTGGCAAGGACAAACTGTGCCAGCACAGAAAACATCTCCCATCGTGTTCTAGAGGCTGCACGGAGGTCTGCCGAGTGTTTTGCAAGAAGAGAAAGAAAGTTGTCCAAAACAGCTTGCAATCGAATGTTCATGTGAATGGAAAAGGCAGGAGAGTGGTCAGGTACTGTTTTCTCTCAGTTGGCAAGCTGCGCACACAATCGCAGTGTTGTACAGCTTGTTTCATCACCTTTGCGAAGTTGCCGCTCTCTCCGGCTCCCGGAGACGAAGAAGCTGCTTCTCCGCGCAAAGACGATTCTGCCGCTCACTGTGCTCTGCGGTGTGCGCCTTCTGCCGAAAGAGGTCCGGGAGCGATGCTTAGCTCTGCAGAGTACCATACGTGCTTCTTTAGCCTCGCTTCTCGTCTACATCTTAGCTAAAAGCTTTTCCACTCTGTCTGGCAAGGAGAAACTGTGCCAGCACAGAAAACATCTCCCATCGTGTTCTAGAGGCTGCACGGAGGTCTGCCGAGTGTTTTGCAAGAAGAGAAAGAAAGTTGTCCAAAACAGCTTGCAATCCAATGTTCATGTGAATAGAAAAGGCAGGAGAGTGGTCAGGTACTGTTTTCTCTCACTTGGCAAGCTGCGCACACAATCGCAGTGTTGTACAGCTTGTTTCATCACCTTTGCGAAGTTGCCGCTCTCTCCGGCTCCCGGAGACGAAGAAGCTGCTTCTTCGCGCAAAGACGATTCTGCCGCTCCCAGTGCTCTGCGGTGTGCGCCTTCTGGCGAAAGAGGCCCGGGAGCTGTGCTTAGCTCTGCAGAGCACCGTACCTTCGTCTTTAGCCTCTCTTCTCATCTACATCTTAGCAAAAAGCTTTTCCACTCTGTCTGGCAAGGAGAAACTGTGCCAGCACAAAAAACATCTCCCATCGTGTTCTAGAGGCTGCACGGAGGTCTGCCGAGTGTTTTGCAAGAAGAGAAAGAAAGTTGTCCAAAACAGCTTGCAATCGAATGTTCATGTGAATAGAAAAGGCAGGAGAGTGGTCAGGTACTATTTTCTCTCACTTGGCAAGCTGCGCACACAATCGCAGTGTTGTACAGCTTATTTCATCACCTTTGCGAAGTTGCCGCTCTCTCCGGCTCCCGGAGACGAAGAAGCTGCTTCTTCGCGCAAAGACGATTCTGCCGCTCACTGTGCTCTGCGGTGTGCGCCTTCTGCCGAAAGAGATCCGGGAGCGATGCTTAGCTCTGCAGAGTACCATACGTGCTTCTTTAGCCTCGCTTCTCGTCTACATCTTAGCTAAAAGCTTTTCCACTCTGTCTGGCAAGGAGAAACTGTGCCAGCACAGAAAACATCTCCCATCGTGTTCTAGAGGCTGCACGGAGGTCTGCCGAGTGTTTTGCAAGAAGAGAAAGAAAGTTGTCCAAAACAGCTTGCAATCGAATGTTCATGTGAATAGAAAAGGCAGGAGAGTGGTCAGGTACTGTTTTCTCTCAGTTGGCAAGCTGCGCACACAATCGCAGTGTTGTACAGCTTGTTTCATCACCTTTGCGAAGTTGCCGCTCTCTCCGGCTCCCGGAGACGAAGAAGCTGCTTCTTCGCGCAAAGACGATTCTGCCGCTCACAGTGCTCTGCAGTGTGCGCCTTCTGCCGAAAGACGTCCGGGAGCGGTGCATAGCTCTGCAGAGCACCATACGTGCTTCTTTAGCCTCGCTTCTCGTCTACATCTTAGCAAAAAGCTTTTCCACTCTGTCTGGCAAGGACAAACTGTGCCAGCACAGAAAACATCTCCCATCGTGTTCTAGAGGCTGCACGGAGGTCTGCCGAGTGTTTTGCAAGAAGAGAAGGAAAGTTGTCCAAAACAGCTTGCAATCGAATGTTCATGTGAATAGAAAAGGCAGGAGAGTGGTCAGGTACTGTTTTCTCAAACTTGGCAAGCTGCGCACACAATCGCAGTGTTGTACAGCTTGTTTCATCACCTTTGCAAAGTTGCCGCTCTCTCCGGCTCCCGGAAACGAAGAAGCTGCTTCTTCGCGCAAAGACGATTCTGCCGCTCACTGTGCTCTGCGGTGTGCGCCATCTACCGAAAGACGCACGGGAGCGGTGCTTAGCTCTGCAGAGCACCGTACCTTCGTCTTTAGCCTCTCTTCTCGTCTACATCTTAGCAAAAAGCTTTTCCACTCTGTCTGGCAAGGAGAAACTGTGCCAGCACAGAAAACATCTCCCATCGTGTTCTAGAGGCTGCACGGAGGTCTGCCGAGTGTTTTGCAAGAAGAGAAAGAAAGTTGTCCAAAACAGCTTGCAATCGAATGTTCATGTGAATGGAAAAGGCAGGAGAGTGGTCAGGTACTGTTTTCTCTCAGTTGGCAAGCTGCGCACACAATCGCAGTGTTGTACAGCTTGTTTCATCACCTTTGCGAAGTTGCCGCTCTCTCCGGCTCCCGGAGACGAAGAAGCTGATTCTTCGCGCAAAGACGATTCTGCCGCTCACTGTGCTCTGCGGTGTGCGCCTTCTGTCGAAAGAAGTCCGGGAGCGATGCTTAGCTCTGCAGAGTACCATACGTGCTTCTTTAGCCACGCTTCTCGTCTACATCTTAGCTAAAAGCTTTTCCACTCTGTCTGGCAAGGAGAAACTGTGGCAGCACAGAAAACATCTCCCATCGTCTTCTAGAGGCTGCACGGAGGTCTGCCGAGTGTTTTGCAAGAAGAGAAAGAAAGTTGTCCAAAACAGCTTGCAATCGAATGTTCATGTGAATAGAAAAGGCAGGAGAGTGGTCAGGTACTGTTTTCTCTCACTTGGCAAGCTGCGCACACAATCGCAGTGTTGTACAGCTTGTTTCATCACCTTTGCCAAGTTGCCGCTCTCTCCGGCTCCCGGAGACGAAGAAGCTGCTTCTTCGCGCAAAGACGATTCTGCCGCTCACAGTGCTCTGCGGTGTGACCCTTCTGCTGAAAGAGGTCCGGGAGCGGTGCTTAGCTCTGCAGAGCACCGTACCTTCGTCTTTAGCCTCTCTTCTCGTCTACATCTTAGCAAAAAGCTTTTCCACTCTGTCTGGCAAGGAGAAACTTTGCCAGCACAGAAAACATCTCCCATCGTCTTCTAGAGGCTGCACGGAGGTCTGCCGAGTGTTTTGCAAGAAGAGAAAGAAAGTTGTCCAAAACAGCTTGCAATCGAATGTTCATGTGAATAGAAAAGGCAGGAGAGTGACAGGTACTGTTTTCTCTCAGTTGGCAAGCTGCGCACACAATCGCAGTGTTGTACAGCTTGTTTCATCACCTTTGCGAAGTTGCCGCTCTCTCCGGCTCCCGGAGACGAAGAAGCTGCTTCTTCGCGCAAAGACGATTCTGCCGCTCACAGTGCTCTGCGGTGTGCGCCTTCTGCCGAAAGACGCCCGGGAGCGGTGCTTAGCTCTGCAGAGCACCGTACCTTCGTCTTTAGCCTCTCTTCTCGTCTACATCTTAGCAAAAAGCTTTTCCACTCTGTCTGGCAAGGAGAAACTGTGCCAGCACAGAAAACATCTCCCATCGTCTTCTAGAGGCTGCACGGAGGTCTGCCGAGTGTTTTGCAAGAAGAGAAGAAAAGTTGTCCAAAACAGCTTGCAATCGAATGTTCATGTGAATAGAAAGGCAGGAGAGTGGTCAGGTACTGTTTTCTCTCACTTGGCAAGCTGCGCACACAATCGCAGTGTTGTACAGCTTGTTTCATCACCTTTGCGAAGTTGCCGCTCTCTCCGCCTCCCGGAGACGAAGAAGCTGCTTCTTCGCGCAAAGACGATTCTGCCGCTCACTGTGCTCTGCGGTGTGCGCCTTCTGCCGAAAGACGCACGGGAGCAGTGCTTAGCTCTGCAGAGCACCGTACCTTCGTCTTTAGCCTCTCTTCTCGTCTACATCTTAGCAAAAAGCTTTTCCACTCTGTCTGGCAAGGAGAAACTGTGGCAGCACAGAAAACATCTCCCATCGTCTTCTAGAGGCTGCACGGAGGTCTGCCGAGTGTTTTGCAAGAAGAGAAAGAAAGTTGTCTAAAACAGCTTGCAATCGAATGTTCATGTGAATAGAAAAGGCAGGAGAGTGGTCAGGTACTGTTTTCTCTCACTTGGCAAGCTGCGCACACAATCGCAGTGTTGTACAGCTTGTTTCATCACCTTTGAGAAGTTGCCGCTCTCTCCGGCTCCCGGAGACGAAGAAGCTGCTTCTTCGCGCAAAGACGATTCTGCCGCTCACTGTGCTCTGCGGTGTGACCCTTCTGCTGAAAGAGGTCCGGGAGCGGTGCTTAGCTCTGCAGAGCACCGTACCTTCGTCTTTAGCCTCTCTTCTCGTCTACATCTTAGCAAAAAGCTTTTCCACTCTGTCTGGCAAGGAGAAACTTTGCCAGCACAGAAAACATCTCCCATCGTGTTCTAGAGGCTGCACGGAGGTCTGCCGAGTGTTTTGCAAGAAGAGAAAGAAAGTTGTCCAAAACAGCTTGCAATCGAATGTTCATGTGAATAGAAAAGGCAGGAGAGTGGTCAGGTACTGTTTTCTCTCACTTGGCAAGCTGCGCACACAATCGCAGTGTTGTACAGCTTGTTTCATCACCTTTGCGAAGTTGCCGCTCTCTCCGGCTCCCGGAGACGAAGAAGCTGCTTCTTCGCGCAAAGACGATTCTGCCGCTCACAGTGCTCTGCGGTGTGCGCCTTCTGCCGAAAGAGGTCCGGGAGTGGTGCTTAGCTCTGCAGAGCACCGTACCTTCGTCTTTAGCCTCTCTTCTCGTCTATATCTTAGCAAAAAGCTTTTCCACTCTGTCTGGCAAGGAGAAACTGTGCCAGCACAGAAAACATCTCCCATCGTGTTCTAGAGGCTGCACGGAGGTCTGCCGAGTGTTTTGCAAGAAGAGAAGAAAAGTTGTCCAAAACAGCTTGCAATCGAATGTTCATGTGAATAGAAAGGCAGGAGAGTGGTCAGGTACTGTTTTCTCTCACTTGGCAAGCTGCGCACACAATCGCAGTGTTGTACAGCTTGTTTCATCACCTTTGCGAAGTTGCCGCTCTCTCCGGCTCCCGGAGACGAAGAAGCTGCTTCTTCGCGCAAAGACGATTCTGCCGCTCACTGTGCTCTGCGGTGTGCGCCATCTGCCGAAAGACGCACGGGAGCAGTGCTTAGCTCTGCAGAGCACCGTACCTTCGTCTTTAGCCTCTCTTCTCGTCTACATCTTAGCAAAAAGCTTTTCCACTCTGTCTGGCAAGGACAAACTGTGCCAGCACAGAAAACATCTCCCATCGTGTTCTAGAGGCTGCACGGAGGTCTGCCGAGTGTTTTGCAAGAAGAGAAAGAAAGTTGTCCAAAACAGCTTGCAATCGAATGTTCATGTGAATGGAAAAGGCAGGAGAGTGGTCAGGTACTGTTTTCTCTCACTTGGCAAGCTGCGCACACAATCGCAGTGTTGTACAGCTTGTTTCATCACCTTTGCGAAGTTGCCGCTCTCTCCGGCTCCCGGAGACGAAGAAGCTGCTTCTCCGCGCAAAGACGATTCTGCCGCTCACTGTGCTCTGCGGTGTGCGCCTTCTGCCGAAAGAGGTCCGGGAGCGATGCTTAGCTCTGCAGAGTACCATACGTGCTTCTTTAGCCTCGCTTCTCGTCTACATCTTAGCTAAAAGCTTTTCCACTCTGTCTGGCAAGGAGAAACTGTGCCAGCACAGAAAACATCTCCCATCGTGTTCTAGAGGCTGCACGGAGGTCTGCCGAGTGTTTTGCAAGAAGAGAAAGAAAGTTGTCCAAAACAGCTTGCAATCGAATGTTCATGTGAATAGAAAAGGCAGGAGAGTGGTCAGGTACTGTTTTCTCTCAGTTGGCAAGCTGCGCACACAATCGCAGTGTTGTACAGCTTGTTTCATCACCTTTGCGAAGTTGCCGCTCTCTCCGGCTCCCGGAGACGAAGAAGCTGCTTCTTCGCGCAAAGACGATTCTGCCGCTCCCAGTGCTCTGCGGTGTGCGCCTTCTGGCGAAAGAGGCCCGGGAGCTGTGCTTAGCTCTGCAGAGCACCGTACCTTCGTCTTTAGCCTCTCTTCTCATCTACATCTTAGCAAAAAGCTTTTCCACTCTGTCTGGCAAGGAGAAACTGTGCCAGCACAAAAAACATCTCCCATCGTGTTCTAGAGGCTGCACGGAGGTCTGCCGAGTGTTTTGCAAGAAGAGAAAGAAAGTTGTCCAAAACAGCTTGCAATCGAATGTTCATGTGAATAGAAAAGGCAGGAGAGTGGTCAGGTACTATTTTCTCTCACTTGGCAAGCTGCGCACACAATCGCAGTGTTGTACAGCTTATTTCATCACCTTTGCGAAGTTGCCGCTCTCTCCGGCTCCCGGAGACGAAGAAGCTGCTTCTTCGCGCAAAGACGATTCTGCCGCTCACTGTGCTCTGCGGTGTGCGCCTTCTGCCGAAAGAGATCCGGGAGCGATGCTTAGCTCTGCAGAGTACCATACGTGCTTCTTTAGCCTCGCTTCTCGTCTACATCTTAGCTAAAAGCTTTTCCACTCTGTCTGGCAAGGAGAAACTGTGCCAGCACAGAAAACATCTCCCATCGTGTTCTAGAGGCTGCACGGAGGTCTGCCGAGTGTTTTGCAAGAAGAGAAAGAAAGTTGTCCAAAACAGCTTGCAATCGAATGTTCATGTGAATAGAAAAGGCAGGAGAGTGGTCAGGTACTGTTTTCTCTCAGTTGGCAAGCTGCGCACACAATCGCAGTGTTGTACAGCTTGTTTCATCACCTTTGCGAAGTTGCCGCTCTCTCCGGCTCCCGGAGACGAAGAAGCTGCTTCTTCGCGCAAAGACGATTCTGCCGCTCACAGTGCTCTGCAGTGTGCGCCTTCTGCCGAAAGACGTCCGGGAGCGGTGCATAGCTCTGCAGAGCACCATACGTGCTTCTTTAGCCTCGCTTCTCGTCTACATCTTAGCAAAAAGCTTTTCCACTCTGTCTGGCAAGGACAAACTGTGCCAGCACAGAAAACATCTCCCATCGTGTTCTAGAGGCTGCACGGAGGTCTGCCGAGTGTTTTGCAAGAAGAGAAGGAAAGTTGTCCAAAACAGCTTGCAATCGAATGTTCATGTGAATAGAAAAGGCAGGAGAGTGGTCAGGTACTGTTTTCTCAAACTTGGCAAGCTGCTCACACAATCGCAGTGTTGTACAGCTTGTTTCATCACCTTTGCAAAGTTGCCGCTCTCTCCGGCTCCCGGAAACGAAGAAGCTGCTTCTTCGCGCAAAGACGATTCTGCCGCTCACTGTGCTCTGCGGTGTGCGCCATCTACCGAAAGACGCACGGGAGCGGTGCTTAGCTCTGCAGAGCACCGTACCTTCGTCTTTAGCCTCTCTTCTCGTCTACATCTTAGCAAAAAGCTTTTCCACTCTGTCTGGCAAGGAGAAACTGTGCCAGCACAGAAAACATCTCCCATCGTGTTCTAGAGGCTGCACGGAGGTCTGCCGAGTGTTTTGCAAGAAGAGAAAGAAAGTTGTCCAAAACAGCTTGCAATCGAATGTTCATGTGAATGGAAAAGGCAGGAGAGTGGTCAGGTACTGTTTTCTCTCAGTTGGCAAGCTGCGCACACAATCGCAGTGTTGTACAGCTTGTTTCATCACCTTTGCGAAGTTGCCGCTCTCTCCGGCTCCCGGAGACGAAGAAGCTGATTCTTCGCGCAAAGACGATTCTGCCGCTCACAGTGCTCTGCGGTGTGACCCTTCTGCTGAAAGAGGTCCGGGAGCGGTGCTTAGCTCTGCAGAGCACCGTACCTTCGTCTTTAGCCTCTCTTCTCGTCTACATCTTAGCAAAAAGCTTTTCCACTCTGTCTGGCAAGGAGAAACTTTGCCAGCACAGAAAACATCTCCCATCGTGTTCTAGAGGCTGCACGGAGGTCTGCCGAGTGTTTTGCAAGAAGAGAAAGAAAGTTGTCCAAAACAGCTTGCAATCGAATGTTCATGTGAATAGAAAAGGCAGGAGAGTGACAGGTACTGTTTTCTCTCAGTTGGCAAGCTGCGCACACAATCGCAGTGTTGTACAGCTTGTTTCATCACCTTTGCGAAGTTGCCGCTCTCTCCGGCTCCCGGAGACGAAGAAGCTGCTTCTTCGCGCAAAGACGATTCTGCCGCTCACAGTGCTCTGCGGTGTGCGCCTTCTGCCGAAAGACGCCCGGGAGCGGTGCTTAGCTCTGCAGAGCACCGTACCTTCGTCTTTAGCCTCTCTTCTCGTCTACATCTTAGCAAAAAGCTTTTCCACTCTGTCTGGCAAGGAGAAACTGTGCCAGCACAGAAAACATCTCCCATCGTCTTCTAGAGGCTGCACGGAGGTCTGCCGAGTGTTTTGCAAGAAGAGAAGAAAAGTTGTCCAAAACAGCTTGCAATCGAATGTTCATGTGAATAGAAAGGCAGGAGAGTGGTCAGGTACTGTTTTCTCTCACTTGGCAAGCTGCGCACACAATCGCAGTGTTGTACAGCTTGTTTCATCACCTTTGCGAAGTTGCCGCTCTCTCCGGCTCCCGGAGACGAAGAAGCTGCTTCTTCGCGCAAAGACGATTCTGCCGCTCACTGTGCTCTGCGGTGTGCGCCATCTGCCGAAAGACGCACGGGAGCAGTGCTTAGCTCTGCAGAGCACCGTACCTTCGTCTTTAGCCTCTCTTCTCGTCTACATCTTAGCAAAAAGCTTTTCCACTCTGTCTGGCAAGGAGAAACTGTGGCAGCACAGAAAACATCTCCCATCGTCTTCTAGAGGCTGCACGGAGGTCTGCCGAGTGTTTTGCAAGAAGAGAAAGAAAGTTGTCTAAAACAGCTTGCAATCGAATGTTCATGTGAATAGAAAAGGCAGGAGAGTGGTCAGGTACTGTTTTCTCTCACTTGGCAAGCTGCGCACACAATCGCAGTGTTGTACAGCTTGTTTCATCACCTTTGCGAAGTTGCCGCTCTCTCCGGCTCCCGGAGACGAAGAAGCTGCTTCTTCGCGCAAAGACGATTCTGCCGCTCACTGTGCTCTGCGGTGTGACCCTTCTGCTGAAAGAGGTCCGGGAGCGGTGCTTAGCTCTGCAGAGCACCGTACCTTCGTCTTTAGCCTCTCTTCTCGTCTACATCTTAGCAAAAAGCTTTTCCACTCTGTCTGGCAAGGAGAAACTTTGCCAGCACACAAAACATCTCCCATCGTGTTCTAGAGGCTGCACGGAGGTCTGCCGAGTGTTTTGCAAGAAGAGAAAGAAAGTTGTCCAAAACAGCTTGCAATCGAATGTTCATGTGAATAGAAAAGGCAGGAGAGTGGTCAGGTACTGTTTTCTCTCACTTGGCAAGCTGCGCACACAATCGCAGTGTTGTACAGCTTGTTTCATCACCTTTGCGAAGTTGCCGCTCTCTCCGGCTCCCGGAGACGAAGAAGCTGCTTCTTCGCGCAAAGACGATTCTGCCGCTCACTGTGCTCTGCGGTGTGCGCCTTCTGCCGAAAGAGGTCCGGGAGCGATGCTTAGCTCTGCAGAGTACCATACGTTCTTCTTTAGCCTCGCTTCTCGTCTACATCTTAGCAAAAAGCTTTTCCACTCTGTCTGTCAAGGAGAAACTGTGCCAGCACAGAAAACATCTCCCATCGTGTTCTAGAGGCTGCACGGAGGTCTGCCGAGTGTTTTGCAAGAAGAGAAAGAAAGTTGTCCAAAACAGCTTGCAATCGAATGTTCATGTGAATAGAAAAGGCAGGAGAGTGGTCAGGTACTGTTTTCTCAAACTTGGCAAGCTGCTCACACAATCGCAGTGTTGTACAGCTTGTTTCATCACCTTTGCAAAGTTGCCGCTCTCTCCGGCTCCCGGAGACGAAGAAGCTGATTCTTCGCGCAAAGACGATTCTGCCGCTCACTGTGCTCTGCGGTGTGCGCCTTCTGTCGAAAGAAGTCCGGGAGCGATGCTTAGCTCTGCAGAGTACCATACGTGCTTCTTTAGCCACGCTTCTCGTCTACATCTTAGCTAAAAGCTTTTCCACTCTGTCTGGAAAGGAGAAACTGTGCCAGCACAGAAAACATCTCCCATCGTCTTCTAGAGGCTGCACGGAGGTCTGCCGAGTGTTTTGCAAGAAGAGAAAGAAAGTTGTCTAAAACAGCTTGCAATCGAATGTTCATGTGAATAGAATAGGCAGGAGAGTGGTCAGGTACTGTTTTCTCTCACTTGGCAAGCTGCGCACACAATCGCAGTGTTGTACAGCTTGTTTCATCACCTTTGCCAAGTTGCCGCTCTCTCCGGCTCCCGGAGACGAAGAAGCTGCTTCTTCGCGCAAAGACGATTCTGCCGCTCACAGTGCTCTGCGGTGTGCGCCTTCTGCCGAAAGAGGTCCGGGAGCGGTGCTTAGCTCTGCAGAGCACCGTACCTTCGTCTTTAGCCTCTCTTCTCGTCTACATCTTAGCAAAAAGCTTTTCCACTCTGTCTGGCAAGGAGAAACTGTGCCAGCACAGAAAACATCTCCCATCGTGTTCTAGAGGCTGCACGGAGGTCTGCCGAGTGTTTTGCAAGAAGAGAAGAAAAGTTGTCCAAAACAGCTTGCAATCGAATGTTCATGTGAATAGAAAGGCAGGAGAGTGGTCAGGTACTGTTTTCTCTCACTTGGCAAGCTGCGCACACAATCGCAGTGTTGTACAGCTTGTTTCATCACCTTTGCGAAGTTGCCGCTCTCTCCGGCTGCCGGAGACGAAGAAGCTGCTTCTTCGCGCAAAGACGATTCTGCCGCTCACTGTGCTCTGCGGTGTGCGCCTTCTGCCGAAAGAGGTCCGGGAGCGATGCTTAGCTCTGCAGAGTACCATACGTGCTTCTTTAGCCTCGCTTATCGTCTACATCTTAGCAAAAAGCTTTTCCACTCTGTCTGTCAAGGACAAACTTTGCCAGCACACAAAACATCTCCCATCGTGTTCTAGAGGCTGCACGGAGGTCTGCCGAGTGTTTTGCAAGAAGAGAAGGAAAGTTGTCCAAAACAGCTTGCAATCGAATGGTCTTGTGAATAGAAAAGGCAGGAGAGGGGTCAGGTACTGTTTTCTCTCACTTGGCAAGCTGCGCACACAATCGCAGTTTTATACAGCTTGTTTCATCACCTTTGCGAAGTTGCCGCTCTCTCCGGCTGCCGGAGACGAAGAAGCTGCTTCTTCGCGCAAAGACGATTCTGCCGCTCACAGTGCTCTGCGGTGTGCGCCTTCTGCTGAAAGAGGTCCGGGAGTGGTGCTTAGCTCTGCAGAGCACCGTACCTTCGTCTTTAGCCTCTCTTCTCGTCTACATCTTAGCTAAAAGCTTTTCCACTCTGTCTGGCAAGGAGAAACTTTGCCAGCACAGAAAACATCTCCCATCGTGTTCTAGAGGCTGCACAGGGGTCTGCCGAGTGTTTTGCAAGAAGAGAAAGAAAGTTGTCCAAAACAGCTTGCAATCGAATGTTCATGTGAATGGAAAAGGCAGGAGAGTGGTCAGGTACTGTTTTCTCTCACTTGGCAAGCTGCGCACACAATCGCAGTGTTGTACAGCTTGTTTCATCACCTTTGCGAAGTTGCCGCTCTCTCCGGCTCCCGGAGACGAAGAAGCTGCTTCTTCGCGCAAAGACGATTCTGCCGCTCACTGTGCTCTGCGGTGTGCGCCTTCTGCCGAAAGAGGTCCGGGAGCGATGCTTAGCTCTGCAGAGTACCATACGTTCTTCTTTAGCCTCGCTTCTCGTCTACATCTTAGCAAAAAGCTTATCCACTCTGTCTGTCAAGGACAAACTGTGCCAGCACACAAAACATCTCCCATCGTGTTCTAGAGGCTGCACGGAGGTCTGCCGAGTGTTTTGCAAGAAGAGAAAGAAAGTTGTCCAAAACAGCTTGCAATCGAATGTTCATGTGAATAGAAAAGGCAGGAGAGTGGTCAGGTACAGTTTTCTCTCACTTGGCAAGCTGCGCACACAATCGCAGTGTTGTACAGCTTGTTTCATCACCTTTGCGAAGTTGCCGCTCTCTCCGGCTGCCGGAGACGAAGAAGCTGCTTCTTCGCGCAAAGACGATTCTGCCGCTCACTGTGCTCTGCGGTGTGCGCCTTCTGCCGAAAGAGGTCCGGGAGCGATGCTTGGCTCTGCAGAGTACCATACGTGCTTCTTTAGCCTCGCTTCTCGTCTACATCTTAGCTAAAAGCTTTTCCACTCTGTCTGGCAAGGACAAACTCTGCCAGCACAGAAAACATCTCCCATCGTGTTCTAGAGGCTGCACGGAGGTCTGCCGAGTGTTTTGCAAGAAGAGAAAGAAAGTTGTCCAAAACAGCTTGCAATCGAATGTTCATGTGAATGGAAAAGGCAGGAGAGTGGTCAGGTACTGTTTTCTCTCAGTTGGAAAGCTGCGCACACAATCGCAGTGTTGTACAGCTTGTTTCATCACCTTTGCGAAGTTGCCGCTCTCTCCGGCTCCCGGAGACGAAGAAGCTGCTTCTTCGCGCAAAGACGATTCTGCCGCTCCCAGTGCTCTGCGGTGTGCGCCTTCTGGCGAAAGAGGCCCGGGAGCTGTGCTTAGCTCTGCAGAGCACCGTACCTTCGTGTTTAGCCTCTCTTCTCATCTACATCTTAGCAAAAAGCTTTTCCACTCTGTCTGGCAAGGAGAAACTGTGCCAGCACAAAAAACATCTCCCATCGTGTTCTAGAGGCTGCACGGAGGTCTGCCGAGTGTTTTGCAAGAAGAGAAAGAAAGTTGTCCAAAACAGCTTGCAATCCAATGTTCATGTGAATGGAAAAGGCAGGAGAGTGGTCAGGTACTATTTTCTCTCACTTGGCAAGCTGCGCACACAATCGCAGTGTTGTACAGCTTGTTTCATCACCTTTGCGAAGTTGCCGCTCTCTCCGGCTCCCGGAGACGAAGAAGCTGCTTCTTCGCGCAAAGACGATTCTGCCGCTCACAGTGCTCTGCAGTGTGCGCCTTCTGCCGAAAGACGTCCGGGAGCGGTGCTTAGCTCTGCAGAGCACCATACGTGCTTCTTTAGCCTCGCTTCTCGTCTACATCTTAGCAAAAAGCTTTTCCACTCTGTCTGGCAAGGAGAAACTGTGCCAGCACAGAAAACATCTCCCATCGTGTTCTAGAGGCTGCACGGAGGTCTGCCGAGTGTTTTGCAAGAAGAGAAGGAAAGTTGTCCAAAACAGCTTGCAATCGAATGTTCATGTGAATAGAAAAGGCAGGAGAGTGGTCAGGTACTGTTTTCTCAAACTTGGCAAGCTGCGCACACAATCGCAGTGTTGTACAGCTTGTTTCATCACCTTTGCAAAGTTGCCGCTCTCTCCGGCTCCCGGAGACGAAGAAGCTGCTTCTTCGCGCAAAGACGATTCTGCCGCTCACTGTGCTCTGCGGTGTGCGCCATCTGCCGAAAGACGCACGGGAGCGGTGCTTAGCTCTGCAGAGCACCGTACCTTCGTCTTTAGCCTCTCTTCTCGTCTACATCTTAGCAAAAAGCTTTTCCACTCTGTCTGGCAAGGAGAAACTGTGCCAGCACAGAAAACATCTCCCATCGTGTTCTAGAGGCTGCACGGAGGTCTGCCGAGTGTTTTGCAAGAAGAGAAAGAAAGTTGTCCAAAACAGCTTGCAATCGAATGTTCATGTGAATGGAAAAGGCAGGAGAGTGGTCAGGTACTGTTTTCTCTCAGTTGGCAAGCTGCGCACACAATCGCAGTGTTGTACAGCTTGTTTCATCACCTTTGCGAAGTTGCCGCTCTCTCCGGCTCCCGGAGACGAAGAAGCTGCTTCTTCGCGCAAAGACGATTCTGCCGCTCACTGTGCTCTGCGGTGTGACCCTTCTGCTGAAAGAGGTCCGGGAGCGGTGCTTAGCTCTGCAGAGCACCGTACCTTCGTCTTTAGCCTCTCTTCTCGTCTACATCTTAGCAAAAAGCTTTTCCACTCTGTCTGGCAAGGAGAAACTTTGCCAGCACAGAAAACATCTCCCATCGTGTTCTAGAGGCTGCACGGAGGTCTGCCGAGTGTTTTGCAAGAAGAGAAAGAAAGTTGTCCAAAACAGCTTGCAATCGAATGTTCATGTGAATAGAAAAGGCAGGAGAGTGGTCAGGTACTGTTTTCTCTCACTTGGCAAGCTGCGCACACAATCGCAGTGTTGTACAGCTTGTTTCATCACCTTTGCGAAGTTGCCGCTCTCTCCGGCTCCCGGAGACGAAGAAGCTGCTTCTCCGCGCAAAGACGATTCTGCCGCTCCCAGTGCTCTGCGGTGTTCGCCTTCTGCCGAAAGAGGTCCGGTAGAGGTGCTTAGCTCTGCAGAGCACCGTACCTTCGTCTTTAGCCTCTCTTCTCGTCTACATCTTTGCAAAAAGCTTTTCCACTCTGTCTGGCAAGGAGAAACTGTGCCAGCACAGAAAACATCTCCCATCGTGTTCTAGAGGCTGCACGGAGGTCTGCCGAGTGTTTTGCAAGAAGAGAAAGAAAGTTGTCCAAAACAGCTTGCAATCGAATGTTCATGTGAATGGAAAAGGCAGGAGAGTGGTCAGGTACTGTTTTCTCTCAGTTGGCAAGCTGCGCACACAATCGCAGTGTTGTACAGCTTGTTTCATCACCTTTGCGAAGTTGCCGCTCTCTCCGGCTCCCGGAGACGAAGAAGCTGATTCTTCGCGCAAAGACGATTCTGCCGCTCACTGTGCTCTGCGGTGTGCGCCTTCTGTCGAAAGAAGTCCGGGAGCGATGCTTAGCTCTGCAGAGTACCATACGTGCTTCTTTAGCCACGCTTCTCGTCTACATCTTAGCTAAAAGCTTTTCCACTCTGTCTGGCAAGGAGAAACTGTGCCAGCACAGAAAACATCTCCCATCGTCTTCTAGAGGCTGCACGGAGGTCTGCCGAGTGTTTTGCAAGAAGAGAAAGAAAGTTGTCTAAAACAGCTTGCAATCGAATGTTCATGTGAATAGAAAAGGCAGGAGAGTGGTCAGGTACTGTTTTCTCTCAGTTGGCAAGCTGCGCACACAATCGCAGTGTTGTACAGCTTGTTTCATCACCTTTGCGAAGTTGCCGCTCTCTCCGGCTCCCGGAGACGAAGAAGCTGCTTCTTCGCGCAAAGACGATTCTGCCGCTCACAGTGCTCTGCGGTGTGCGCCTTCTGCTGAAAGAGGTCCGGGAGTGGTGCTTAGCTCTGCAGAGCACCGTACCTTCGTCTTTAGCCTCTCTTCTCGTCTACATCTTTGCAAAAAGCTTTTCCACTCTGTCTGGCAAGGAGAAACTGTGCCAGCACAGAAAACATCTCCCATCGTGTTCTAGAGGCTGCACGGAGGTCTGCCGAGTGTTTTGCAAGAAGAGAAAGAAAGTTGTCCAAAACAGCTTGCAATCGAATGTTCATGTGAATGGAAAAGGCAGGAGAGTGGTCAGGTACTGTTTTCTCTCACTTGGCAAGCTGCGCACACAATCGCAGTGTTGTACAGCTTGTTTCATCACCTTTGCCAAGTTGCCGCTCTCTCCGGCTCCCGGAGACGAAGAAGCTGCTTCTTCGCGCAAAGACGATTCTGCCGCTCACTGTGCTCTGCGGTGTGCGCCTTCTGCCGAAAGAGGTCCGGGAGCGATGCTTGGCTCTGCAGAGTACCATACGTGCTTCTTTAGCCTCGCTTCTCGTCTACATCTTAGCTAAAAGCTTTTCCACTCTGTCTGGCAAGGAGAAACTGTGCCAGCACAGAAAACATCTCCCATCGTGTTCTAGAGGCTGCACGGAGGTCTGCCGAGTGTTTTGCAAGAAGAGAAGGAAAGTTGTCCAAAACAGCTTGCAATCGAATGTTCATGTGAATAGAAAAGGCAGGAGAGTGGTCAGGTACTGTTTTCTCAAACTTGGCAAGCTGCTCACACAATCGCAGTGTTGTACAGCTTGTTTCATCACCTTTGCAAAGTTGCCGCTCTCTCCGGCTCCCGGAGACGAAGAAGCTGCTTCTTCGCGCAAAGACGATTCTGCCGCTCACTGTGCTCTGCGGTGTGCGCCATCTGCCGAAAGACGCACGGGAGCGGTGCTTAGCTCTGCAGAGCACCGTACCTTCGTCTTTAGCCTCTCTTCTCGTCTACATCTTAGCAAAAAGCTTTTCCACTCTGTCTGGCAAGGAGAAACTGTGCCAGCACAGAAAACATCTCCCATCGTGTTCTAGAGGCTGCACGGAGGTCTGCCGAGTGTTTTGCAAGAAGAGAAAGAAAGTTGTCCAAAACAGCTTGCAATCGAATGTTCATGTGAATGGAAAAGGCAGGAGAGTGGTCAGGTACTGTTTTCTCTCAGTTGGCAAGCTGCGCACACAATCGCAGTGTTGTACAGCTTGTTTCATCACCTTTGCGAAGTTGCCGCTCTCTCCGCCTCCCGGAGACGAAGAAGCTGCTTCTTCGCGCAAAGACGATTCTGCCGCTCACTGTGCTCTGCGGTGTGACCCTTCTGCTGAAAGAGGTCCGGGAGCGGTGCTTAGCTCTGCAGAGCACCGTACCTTCGTCTTTAGCCTCTCTTCTCGTTTACATCTTAGCAAAAAGCTTTTCCACTCTGTCTGGCAAGAGAAACTTTGCCAGCACAGAAAACATCTCCCATCGTGTTCTAGAGGCTGCACGGAGGTCTGCCGAGTGTTTTGCAAGAAGAGAAAGAAAGTTGTCCAAAACAGCTTGCAATCGAATGTTCATGTGAATAGAAAAGGCAGGAGAGTGGTCAGGTACTGTTTTCTCTCAGTTGGCAAGCTGCGCACACAATCGCAGTGTTGTACAGCTTGTTTCATCACCTTTGCGAAGTTGCCGCTCTCTCCGGCTCCCGGAGACGAAGAAGCTGCTTCTCCGCGCAAAGACGATTCTGCCGCTCCCAGTGCTCTGCGGTGTTCGCCTTCTGCCGAAAGAGGTCCGGTAGAGGTGCTTAGCTCTGCAGAGCACCGTACCTTCGTCTTTAGCCTCTCTTCTCGTCTACATCTTTGCAAAAAGCTTTTCCACTCTGTCTGGCAAGGAGAAACTGTGCCAGCACAGAAAACATCTCCCATCGTGTTCTAGAGGCTGCACGGAGGTCTGCCGAGTGTTTTGCAAGAAGAGAAAGAAAGTTGTCCAAAACAGCTTGCAATCGAATGTTCATGTGAATGGAAAAGGCAGGAGAGTGGTCAGGTACTGTTTTCTCTCACTTGGCAAGCTGCGCACACAATCGCAGTGTTGTACAGCTTGTTTCATCACCTTTGCGAAGTTGCCGCTCTCTCCGGCTCCCGGAGACGAAGAAGCTGCTTCTTCGCGCAAAGACGATTCTGCCGCTCACTGTGCTCTGCGGTGTGCGCCTTCTGTCGGAAGAGGTCCGGGAGCGATGCTTGGCTCTGCAGAGTACCATACGTGCTTCTTTAGCCTCGCTTCTCGTCTACATCTTAGCTAAAAGCTTTTCCACTCTGTCTGGCAAGGAGAAACTGTGCCAGCACAGAAAACATCTCCCATCGTGTTCTAGAGGCTGCACGGAGGTCTGCCGAGTGTTTTGCAAGAAGAGAAAGAAAGTTGTCCAAAACAGCTTGCAATCGAATGTTCATGTGAATGGAAAAGGCAGGAGAGTGGTCAGGTACTGTTTTCTCTCACTTGGCAAGCTGCGCACACAATCGCAGTGTTGTACAGCTTGTTTCATCACCTTTGCGAAGTTGCCGCTCTCTCCGGCTCCCGGAGACGAAGAAGCTGCTTCTTCGCGCAAAGACGATTCTGCCGCTCCCAGTGCTCTGCGGTGTGCGCCTTCTGGCGAAAGAGGCCCGGGAGCTGTGCTTAGCTCTGCAGAGCACCGTACCTTCGTGTTTAGCCTCTCTTCTCATCTACATCTTAGCAAAAAGCTTTTCCACTCTGTCTGGCAAGGAGAAACTGTGCCAGCACAAAAAACATCTCCCATCGTGTTCTAGAGGCTGCACGGAGGTCTGCCGAGTGTTTTGCAAGAAGAGAAAGAAAGTTGTCCAAAACAGCTTGCAATCCAATGTTCATGTGAATGGAAAAGGCAGGAGAGTGGTCAGGTACTATTTTCTCTCACTTGGCAAGCTGCGCACACAATCGCAGTGTTGTACAGCTTGTTTCATCACCTTTGCGAAGTTGCCGCTCTCTCCGGCTCCCGGAGACGAAGAAGCTGCTTCTTCGCGCAAAGACGATTCTGCCGCTCACAGTGCTCTGCAGTGTGCGCCTTCTGCCGAAAGACGTCCGGGAGCGGTGCTTAGCTCTGCAGAGCACCATACGTGCTTCTTTAGCCTCGCTTCTCGTCTACATCTTAGCAAAAAGCTTTTCCACTCTGTCTGGCAAGGAGAAACTGTGCCAGCACAGAAAACATCTCCCATCGTGTTCTAGAGGCTGCACGGAGGTCTGCCGAGTGTTTTGCAAGAAGAGAAGGAAAGTTGTCCAAAACAGCTTGCAATCGAATGTTCATGTGAATAGAAAAGGCAGGAGAGTGGTCAGGTACTGTTTTCTCTCACTTGGCAAGCTGCTCACACAATCGCAGTGTTGTACAGCTTGTTTCATCACCTTTGCAAAGTTGCCGCTCTCTCCGGCTCCCGGAGACGAAGAAGCTGCTTCTTCGCGCAAAGACGATTCTGCCGCTCACTGTGCTCTGCGGTGTGCGCCATCTGCCGAAAGACGCACGGGAGCGGTGCTTAGCTCTGCAGAGCACCGTACCTTCGTCTTTAGCCTCTCTTCTCGTCTACATCTTAGCAAAAAGCTTTTCCACTCTGTCTGGCAAGGAGAAACTGTGCCAGCACAGAAAACATCTCCCATCGTGTTCTAGAGGCTGCACGGAGGTCTGCCGAGTGTTTTGCAAGAAGAGAAAGAAAGTTGTCCAAAACAGCTTGCAATCGAATGTTCATGTGAATGGAAAAGGCAGGAGAGTGGTCAGGTACTGTTTTCTCTCAGTTGGCAAGCTGCGCACACAATCGCAGTGTTGTACAGCTTGTTTCATCACCTTTGCGAAGTTGCCGCTCTCTCCGGCTCCCGGAGACGAAGAAGCTGCTTCTTCGCGCAAAGACGATTCTGCCGCTCACTGTGCTCTGCGGTGTGACCCTTCTGCTGAAAGAGGTCCGGGAGCGGTGCTTAGCTCTGCAGAGCACCGTACCTTCGTCTTTAGCCTCTCTTCTCGTTTACATCTTAGCAAAAAGCTTTTCCACTCTGTCTGGCAAGGAGAAACTTTGCCAGCACAGAAAACATCTCCCATCGTGTTCTAGAGGCTGCACGGAGGTCTGCCGAGTGTTTTGCAAGAAGAGAAAGAAAGTTGTCCAAAACAGCTTGCAATCGAATGTTCATGTGAATAGAAAAGGCAGGAGAGTGGTCAGGTACCGTTTTCTCTCAGTTGGCAAGCTGCGCACACAATCGCAGTGTTGTACAGCTTGTTTCATCACCTTTGCGAAGTTGCCGCTCTCTCCGGCTCCCGGAGACGAAGAAGCTGCTTCTTCGCGCAAAGACGATTCTGCCGCTCACAGTGCTCTGCGGTGTGCGCCTTCTGCCGAAAGAGGTCCGGGAGCGGTGCTTAGCTCTGCAGAGCACCGTACCTTCGTCTTTAGCCTCTCTTCTCGTCTACATCTTAGCAAAAAGCTTTTCCACTCTGTCTGGCAAGGAGAAACTGTGCCAGCACAGAAAACATCTCCCATCGTGTTCTAGAGGCTGCACGGAGGTCTGCCGAGTGTTTTGCAAGAAGAGAAGAAAAGTTGTCCAAAACAGCTTGCAATCGAATGTTCATGTGAATAGAAAGGCAGGAGAGTGGTCAGGTACTGTTTTCTCTCACTTGGCAAGCTGCGCACACAATCGCAGTGTTGTACAGCTTGTTTCATCACCTTTGCGAAGTTGCCGCTCTCTCCGGCTGCCGGAGACGAAGAAGCTGCTTCTTCGCGCAAAGACGATTCTGCCGCTCACTGTGCTCTGCGGTGTGCGCCTTCTGCCGAAAGAGGTCCGGGAGCGATGCTTAGCTCTGCAGAGTACCATACGTGCTTCTTTAGCCTCGCTTCTCGTCTACATCTTAGCAAAAAGCTTTTCCACTCTGTCTGTCAAGGACAAACTGTGCCAGCACACAAAACATCTCCCATCGTGTTCTAGAGGCTGCACGGAGGTCTGCCGAGTGTTTTGCAAGAAGAGAAAGAAAGTTGTCCAAAACAGCTTGCAATCGAATGTTCATGTGAATAGAAAAGGCAGGAGAGTGGTCAGGTACTGTTTTCTCTCACTTGGCAAGCTGCGCACACAATCGCAGTGTTGTACAGCTTGTTTCATCACCTTTGCGAAGTTGCCGCTCTCTCCGGCTCCCGGAGACGAAGAAGCTGCTTCTTCGCGCAAAGACGATTCTGCCGCTCACTGTGCTCTGCGGTGTGCGCCTTCTGCCGAAAGAGGTCCGGGAGCGATGCTTGGCTCTGCAGAGTACCATACGTGCTTCTTTAGCCTCGCTTCTCGTCTACATCTTAGCTAAAAGCTTTTCCACTCTGTCTGGCAAGGACAAACTCTGCCAGCACAGAAAACATCTCCCATCGTGTTCTAGAGGCTGCACGGAGGTCTGCCGAGTGTTTTGCAAGAAGAGAAAGAAAGTTGTCCAAAACAGCTTGCAATCGAATGTTCATGTGAATGGAAAAGGCAGGAGAGTGGTCAGGTACTGTTTTCTCTCAGTTGGAAAGCTGCGCACACAATCGCAGTGTTGTACAGCTTGTTTCATCACCTTTGCGAAGTTGCCGCTCTCTCCGGCTCCCGGAGACGAAGAAGCTGCTTCTTCGCGCAAAGACGATTCTGCCGCTCCCAGTGCTCTGCGGTGTGCGCCTTCTGGCGAAAGAGGCCCGGGAGCTGTGCTTAGCTCTGCAGAGCACCGTACCTTCGTGTTTAGCCTCTCTTCTCATCTACATCTTAGCAAAAAGCTTTTCCACTCTGTCTGGCAAGGAGAAACTGTGCCAGCACAAAAAACATCTCCCATCGTGTTCTAGAGGCTGCACGGAGGTCTGCCGAGTGTTTTGCAAGAAGAGAAAGAAAGTTGTCCAAAACAGCTTGCAATCCAATGTTCATGTGAATGGAAAAGGCAGGAGAGTGGTCAGGTACTATTTTCTCTCACTTGGCAAGCTGCGCACACAATCGCAGTGTTGTACAGCTTGTTTCATCACCTTTGCGAAGTTGCCGCTCTCTCCGGCTCCCGGAGACGAAGAAGCTGCTTCTTCGCGCAAAGACGATTCTGCCGCTCACAGTGCTCTGCAGTGTGCGCCTTCTGCCGAAAGACGTCCGGGAGCGGTGCTTAGCTCTGCAGAGCACCATACGTGCTTCTTTAGCCTCGCTTCTCGTCTACATCTTAGCAAAAAGCTTTTCCACTCTGTCTGGCAAGGAGAAACTGTGCCAGCACAGAAAACATCTCCCATCGTGTTCTAGAGGCTGCACGGAGGTCTGCCGAGTGTTTTGCAAGAAGAGAAGGAAAGTTGTCCAAAACAGCTTGCAATCGAATGTTCATGTGAATAGAAAAGGCAGGAGAGTGGTCAGGTACTGTTTTCTCAAACTTGGCAAGCTGCTCACACAATCGCAGTGTTGTACAGCTTGTTTCATCACCTTTGCAAAGTTGCCGCTCTCTCCGGCTCCCGGAGACGAAGAAGCTGCTTCTTCGGGCAAAGACGATTCTGCCGCTCACTGTGCTCTGCGGTGTGCGCCATCTGCCGAAAGACGCACGGGAGCGGTGCTTAGCTCTGCAGAGCACCGTACCTTCGTCTTTAGCCTCTCTTCTCGTCTACATCTTAGCAAAAAGCTTTTCCACTCTGTCTGGCAAGGAGAAACTGTGCCAGCACAGAAAACATCTCCCATCGTGTTCTAGAGGCTGCACGGAGGTCTGCCGAGTGTTTTGCAAGAAGAGAAAGAAAGTTGTCCAAAACAGCTTGCAATCGAATGTTCATGTGAATGGAAAAGGCAGGAGAGTGGTCAGGTACTGTTTTCTCTCAGTTGGCAAGCTGCGCACACAATCGCAGTGTTGTACAGCTTGTTTCATCACCTTTGCGAAGTTGCCGCTCTCTCCGGCTCCCGGAGACGAAGAAGCTGCTTCTTCGCGCAAAGACGATTCTGCCGCTCACTGTGCTCTGCGGTGTGACCCTTCTGCTGAAAGAGGTCCGGGAGCGGTGCTTAGCTCTGCAGAGCACCGTACCTTCGTCTTTAGCCTCTCTTCTCGTCTACATCTTAGCAAAAAGCTTTTCCACTCTGTCTGGCAAGGAGAAACTTTGCCAGCACAGAAAACATCTCCCATCGTGTTCTAGAGGCTGCACGGAGGTCTGCCGAGTGTTTTGCAAGAAGAGAAAGAAAGTTGTCCAAAACAGCTTGCAATCGAATGTTCATGTGAATAGAAAAGGCAGGAGAGTGGTCAGGTACTGTTTTCTCTCACTTGGCAAGCTGCGCACACAATCGCAGTGTTGTACAGCTTGTTTCATCACCTTTGCGAAGTTGCCGCTCTCTCCGGCTCCCGGAGACGAAGAAGCTGCTTCTCCGCGCAAAGACGATTCTGCCGCTCCCAGTGCTCTGCGGTGTTCGCCTTCTGCCGAAAGAGGTCCGGTAGAGGTGCTTAGCTCTGCAGAGCACCGTACCTTCGTCTTTAGCCTCTCTTCTCGTCTACATCTTTGCAAAAAGCTTTTCCACTCTGTCTGGCAAGGAGAAACTGTGCCAGCACAGAAAACATCTCCCATCGTGTTCTAGAGGCTGCACGGAGGTCTGCCGAGTGTTTTGCAAGAAGAGAAAGAAAGTTGTCCAAAACAGCTTGCAATCGAATGTTCATGTGAATGGAAAAGGCAGGAGAGTGGTCAGGTACTGTTTTCTCTCAGTTGGCAAGCTGCGCACACAATCGCAGTGTTGTACAGCTTGTTTCATCACCTTTGCGAAGTTGCCGCTCTCTCCGGCTCCCGGAGACGAAGAAGCTGATTCTTCGCGCAAAGACGATTCTGCCGCTCACTGTGCTCTGCGGTGTGCGCCTTCTGTCGAAAGAAGTCCGGGAGCGATGCTTAGCTCTGCAGAGTACCATACGTGCTTCTTTAGCCACGCTTCTCGTCTACATCTTAGCTAAAAGCTTTTCCACTCTGTCTGGCAAGGAGAAACTGTGCCAGCACAGAAAACATCTCCCATCGTCTTCTAGAGGCTGCACGGAGGTCTGCCGAGTGTTTTGCAAGAAGAGAAAGAAAGTTGTCTAAAACAGCTTGCAATCGAATGTTCATGTGAATAGAAAAGGCAGGAGAGTGGTCAGGTACTGTTTTCTCTCAGTTGGCAAGCTGCGCACACAATCGCAGTGTTGTACAGCTTGTTTCATCACCTTTGCGAAGTTGCCGCTCTCTCCGGCTCCCGGAGACGAAGAAGCTGCTTCTTCGCGCAAAGACGATTCTGCCGCTCACAGTGCTCTGCGGTGTGCGCCTTCTGCTGAAAGAGGTCCGGGAGTGGTGCTTAGCTCTGCAGAGCACCGTACCTTCGTCTTTAGCCTCTCTTCTCGTCTACATCTTTGCAAAAAGCTTTTCCACTCTGTCTGGCAAGGAGAAACTGTGCCAGCACAGAAAACATCTCCCATCGTGTTCTAGAGGCTGCACGGAGGTCTGCCGAGTGTTTTGCAAGAAGAGAAAGAAAGTTGTCCAAAACAGCTTGCAATCGAATGTTCATGTGAATGGAAAAGGCAGGAGAGTGGTCAGGTACTGTTTTCTCTCACTTGGCAAGCTGCGCACACAATCGCAGTGTTGTACAGCTTGTTTCATCACCTTTGCCAAGTTGCCGCTCTCTCCGGCTCCCGGAGACGAAGAAGCTGCTTCTTCGCGCAAAGACGATTCTGCCGCTCACTGTGCTCTGCGGTGTGCGCCTTCTGCCGAAAGAGGTCCGGGAGCGATGCTTGGCTCTGCAGAGTACCATACGTGCTTCTTTAGCCTCGCTTCTCGTCTACATCTTAGCTAAAAGCTTTTCCACTCTGTCTGGCAAGGACAAACTCTGCCAGCACAGAAAACATCTCCCATCGTGTTCTAGAGGCTGCACGGAGGTCTGCCGAGTGTTTTGCAAGAAGAGAAAGAAAGTTGTCCAAAACAGCTTGCAATCGAATGTTCATGTGAATGGAAAAGGCAGGAGAGTGGTCAGGTACTGTTTTCTCTCAGTTGGAAAGCTGCGCACACAATCGCAGTGTTGTACAGCTTGTTTCATCACCTTTGCGAAGTTGCCGCTCTCTCCGGCTCCCGGAGACGAAGAAGCTGCTTCTTCGCGCAAAGACGATTCTGCCGCTCCCAGTGCTCTGCGGTGTGCGCCTTCTGGCGAAAGAGGCCCGGGAGCTGTGCTTAGCTCTGCAGAGCACCGTACCTTCGTGTTTAGCCTCTCTTCTCATCTACATCTTAGCAAAAAGCTTTTCCACTCTGTCTGGCAAGGAGAAACTGTGCCAGCACAAAAAACATCTCCCATCGTGTTCTAGAGGCTGCACGGAGGTCTGCCGAGTGTTTTGCAAGAAGAGAAAGAAAGTTGTCCAAAACAGCTTGCAATCGAATGTTCTTGTGAATGGAAAAGGCAGGAGAGTGGTCAGGTACTATTTTCTCTCACTTGGCAAGCTGCGCACACAATCGCAGTGTTGTACAGCTTGTTTCATCACCTTTGCGAAGTTGCCGCTCTCTCCGGCTCCCGGAGACGAAGAAGCTGCTTCTTCGCGCAAAGACGATTCTGCCGCTCACAGTGCTCTGCAGTGTGCGCCTTCTGCCGAAAGACGTCCGGGAGCGGTGCTTAGCTCTGCAGAGCACCATACGTGCTTCTTTAGCCTCGCTTCTCGTCTACATCTTAGCAAAAAGCTTTTCCACTCTGTCTGGCAAGGAGAAACTGTGCCAGCACAGAAAACATCTCCCATCGTGTTCTAGAGGCTGCACGGAGGTCTGCCGAGTGTTTTGCAAGAAGAGAAGGAAAGTTGTCCAAAACAGCTTGCAATCGAATGTTCATGTGAATAGAAAAGGCAGGAGAGTGGTCAGGTACTGTTTTCTCAAACTTGGCAAGCTGCTCACACAATCGCAGTGTTGTACAGCTTGTTTCATCACCTTTGCAAAGTTGCCGCTCTCTCCGGCTCCCGGAGACGAAGAAGCTGCTTCTTCGCGCAAAGACGATTCTGCCGCTCACTGTGCTCTGCGGTGTGCGCCATCTGCCGAAAGACGCACGGGAGCGGTGCTTAGCTCTGCAGAGCACCGTACCTTCGTCTTTAGCCTCTCTTCTGGTCTACATCTTAGCAAAAAGCTTTTCCACTCTGTCTGGCAAGGAGAAACTGTGCCAGCACAGAAAACATCTCCCATCGTGTTCTAGAGGCTGCACGGAGGTCTGCCGAGTGTTTTGCAAGAAGAGAAAGAAAGTTGTCCAAAACAGCTTGCAATCGAATGTTCATGTGAATGGAAAAGGCAGGAGAGTGGTCAGGTACTGTTTTCTCTCAGTTGGCAAGCTGCGCACACAATCGCAGTGTTGTACAGCTTGTTTCATCACCTTTGCGAAGTTGCCGCTCTCTCCGCCTCCCGGAGACGAAGAAGCTGCTTCTTCGCGCAAAGACGATTCTGCCGCTCACTGTGCTCTGCGGTGTGACCCTTCTGCTGAAAGAGGTCCGGGAGCGGTGCTTAGCTCTGCAGAGCACCGTACCTTCGTCTTTAGCCTCTCTTCTCGTTTACATCTTAGCAAAAAGCTTTTCCACTCTGTCTGGCAAGAGAAACTTTGCCAGCACAGAAAACATCTCCCATCGTGTTCTAGAGGCTGCACGGAGGTCTGCCGAGTGTTTTGCAAGAAGAGAAAGAAAGTTGTCCAAAACAGCTTGCAATCGAATGTTCATGTGAATAGAAAAGGCAGGAGAGTGGTCAGGTACTGTTTTCTCTCACTTGGCAAGCTGCGCACACAATCGCAGTGTTGTACAGCTTGTTTCATCACCTTTGCGAAGTTGCCGCTCTCTCCGGCTCCCGGAGACGAAGAAGCTGCTTCTCCGCGCAAAGACGATTCTGCCGCTCCCAGTGCTCTGCGGTGTTCGCCTTCTGCCGAAAGAGGTCCGGTAGAGGTGCTTAGCTCTGCAGAGCACCGTACCTTCGTCTTTAGCCTCTCTTCTCGTCTACATCTTTGCAAAAAGCTTTTCCACTCTGTCTGGCAAGGAGAAACTGTGCCAGCACAAAAAACATCTCCCATCGTGTTCTAGAGGCTGCACGGAGGTCTGCCGAGTGTTTTGCAAGAAGAGAAAGAAAGTTGTCCAAAACAGCTTGCAATCGAATGTTCATGTGAATGGAAAAGGCAGGAGAGTGGTCAGGTACTGTTTTCTCTCACTTGGCAAGCTGCGCACACAATCGCAGTGTTGTACAGCTTGTTTCATCACCTTTGCCAAGTTGCCGCTCTCTCCGGCTCCCGGAGACGAAGAAGCTGCTTCTTCGCGCAAAGACGATTCTGCCGCTCACTGTGCTCTGCGGTGTGCGCCTTCTGTCGGAAGAGGTCCGGGAGCGATGCTTGGCTCTGCAGAGTACCATACGTGCTTCTTTAGCCTCGCTTCTCGTCTACATCTTAGCTAAAAGCTTTTCCACTCTGTCTGGCAAGGACAAACTCTGCCAGCACACAAAACATCTCCCATCGTGTTCTAGAGGCTGCACGGAGGTCTGCCGAGTGTTTTGCAAGAAGAGAAAGAAAGTTGTCCAAAACAGCTTGCAATCGAATGTTCATGTGAATGGAAAAGGCAGGAGAGTGGTCAGGTACTGTTTTCTCTCACTTGGCAAGCTGCGCACACAATCGCAGTGTTGTACAGCTTGTTTCATCACCTTTGCGAAGTTGCCGCTCTCTCCGGCTCCCGGAGACGAAGAAGCTGCTTCTTCGCGCAAAGACGATTCTGCCGCTCCCAGTGCTCTGCGGTGTGCGCCTTCTGGCGAAAGAGGCCCGGGAGCTGTGCTTAGCTCTGCAGAGCACCGTACCTTCGTGTTTAGCCTCTCTTCTCATCTACATCTTAGCAAAAAGCTTTTCCACTCTGTCTGGCAAGGAGAAACTGTGCCAGCACAAAAAACATCTCCCATCGTGTTCTAGAGGCTGCACGGAGGTCTGCCGAGTGTTTTGCAAGAAGAGAAAGAAAGTTGTCCAAAACAGCTTGCAATCCAATGTTCATGTGAATGGAAAAGGCAGGAGAGTGGTCAGGTACTATTTTCTCTCACTTGGCAAGCTGCGCACACAATCGCAGTGTTGTACAGCTTGTTTCATCACCTTTGCGAAGTTGCCGCTCTCTCCGGCTCCCGGAGACGAAGAAGCTGCTTCTTCGCGCAAAGACGATTCTGCCGCTCACAGTGCTCTGCAGTGTGCGCCTTCTGCCGAAAGACGTCCGGGAGCGGTGCTTAGCTCTGCAGAGCACCATACGTGCTTCTTTAGCCTCGCTTCTCGTCTACATCTTAGCAAAAAGCTTTTCCACTCTGTCTGGCAAGGAGAAACTGTGCCAGCACAGAAAACATCTCCCATCGTGTTCTAGAGGCTGCACGGAGGTCTGCCGAGTGTTTTGCAAGAAGAGAAGGAAAGTTGTCCAAAACAGCTTGCAATCGAATGTTCATGTGAATAGAAAAGGCAGGAGAGTGGTCAGGTACTGTTTTCTCTCACTTGGCAAGCTGCTCACACAATCGCAGTGTTGTACAGCTTGTTTCATCACCTTTGCAAAGTTGCCGCTCTCTCCGGCTCCCGGAGACGAAGAAGCTGCTTCTTCGCGCAAAGACGATTCTGCCGCTCACTGTGCTCTGCGGTGTGCGCCATCTGCCGAAAGACGCACGGGAGCGGTGCTTAGCTCTGCAGAGCACCGTACCTTCGTCTTTAGCCTCTCTTCTCGTCTACATCTTAGCAAAAAGCTTTTCCACTCTGTCTGGCAAGGAGAAACTGTGCCAGCACAGAAAACATCTCCCATCGTGTTCTAGAGGCTGCACGGAGGTCTGCCGAGTGTTTTGCAAGAAGAGAAAGAAAGTTGTCCAAAACAGCTTGCAATCGAATGTTCATGTGAATGGAAAAGGCAGGAGAGTGGTCAGGTACTGTTTTCTCTCAGTTGGCAAGCTGCGCACACAATCGCAGTGTTGTACAGCTTGTTTCATCACCTTTGCGAAGTTGCCGCTCTCTCCGGCTCCCGGAGACGAAGAAGCTGCTTCTTCGCGCAAAGACGATTCTGCCGCTCACTGTGCTCTGCGGTGTGACCCTTCTGCTGAAAGAGGTCCGGGAGCGGTGCTTAGCTCTGCAGAGCACCGTACCTTCGTCTTTAGCCTCTCTTCTCGTTTACATCTTAGCAAAAAGCTTTTCCACTCTGTCTGGCAAGGAGAAACTTTGCCAGCACAGAAAACATCTCCCATCGTGTTCTAGAGGCTGCACGGAGGTCTGCCGAGTGTTTTGCAAGAAGAGAAAGAAAGTTGTCCAAAACAGCTTGCAATCGAATGTTCATGTGAATAGAAAAGGCAGGAGAGTGGTCAGGTACCGTTTTCTCTCAGTTGGCAAGCTGCGCACACAATCGCAGTGTTGTACAGCTTGTTTCATCACCTTTGCGAAGTTGCCGCTCTCTCCGGCTCCCGGAGACGAAGAAGCTGCTTCTTCGCGCAAAGACGATTCTGCCGCTCACAGTGCTCTGCGGTGTGCGCCTTCTGCCGAAAGAGGTCCGGGAGCGGTGCTTAGCTCTGAAGAGCACCGTACCTTCGTCTTTAGCCTCTCTTCTCGTCTACATCTTAGCAAAAAGCTTTTCCACTCTGTCTGGCAAGGAGAAACTGTGCCAGCACAGAAAACATCTCCCATCGTGTTCTAGAGGCTGCACGGAGGTCTGCCGAGTGTTTTGCAAGAAGAGAAGAAAAGTTGTCCAAAACAGCTTGCAATCGAATGTTCATGTGAATAGAAAGGCAGGAGAGTGGTCAGGTACTGTTTTCTCTCACTTGGCAAGCTGCGCACACAATCGCAGTGTTGTACAGCTTGTTTCATCACCTTTGCGAAGTTGCCGCTCTCTCCGGCTGCCGGAGACGAAGAAGCTGCTTCTTCGCGCAAAGACGATTCTGCCGCTCACTGTGCTCTGCGGTGTGCGCCTTCTGCCGAAAGAGGTCCGGGAGCGATGCTTAGCTCTGCAGAGTACCATACGTGCTTCTTTAGCCTCGCTTCTCGTCTACATCTTAGCAAAAAGCTTTTCCACTCTGTCTGTCAAGGACAAACTGTGCCAGCACACAAAACATCTCCCATCGTGTTCTAGAGGCTGCACGGAGGTCTGCCGAGTGTTTTGCAAGAAGAGAAAGAAAGTTGTCCAAAACAGCTTGCAATCGAATGTTCATGTGAATAGAAAAGGCAGGAGAGTGGTCAGGTACTGTTTTCTCTCACTTGGCAAGCTGCGCACACAATCGCAGTTTTGTACAGCTTGTTTCATCACCTTTGCGAAGTTGCCGCTCTCTCCGGCTGCCGGAGACGAAGAAGCTGCTTCTTCGCGCAAAGACGATTCTGCCGCTCACTGTGCTCTGCGGTGTGCGCCTTCTGCCGAAAGAGGTCCGGGAGCGATGCTTAGCTCTGCAGAGTACCATACGTTCTTCTTTAGCCTCGCTTCTCGTCTACATCTTAGCAAAAAGCTTTTCCACTCTGTCTGGCAAGGAGAAACTGTGCCAGCACAGAAAACATCTCCCATCGTGTTCTAGAGGCTGCACGGAGGTCTGCCGAGTGTTTTGCAAGAAGAGAAAGAAAGTTGTCCAAAACAGCTTGCAATCGAATGTTCATGTGAATGGAAAAGGCAGGAGAGTGGTCAGGTACTGTTTTCTCTCAGTTGGCAAGCTGCGCACACAATCGCAGTGTTGTACAGCTTGTTTCATCACCTTTGCGAAGTTGCCGCTCTCTCCGGCTCCCGGAGACGAAGAAGCTGCTTCTTCGCGCAAAGACGATTCTGCCGCTCACTGTGCTCTGCGGTGTGCGCCTTCTGCCGAAAGAGGTCCGGGAGCGATGCTTAGCTCTGCAGAGCACCATACGTTCTTCTTTAGCCTCGCTTCTCGTCTACATCTTAGCAAAAAGCTTATCCACTCTGTCTGTCAAGGACAAACTGTGCCAGCACACAAAACATCTCCCATCGTGTTCTAGAGGCTGCACGGAGGTCTGCCGAGTGTTTTGCAAGAAGAGAAAGAAAGTTGTCCAAAACAGCTTGCAATCGAATGTTCATGTGAATAGAAAAGGCAGGAGAGTGGTCAGGTACTGTTTTCTCTCACTTGGCAAGCTGCGCACACAATCGCAGTGTTGTACAGCTTGTTTCATCACCTTTGCGAAGTTGCCGCTCTCTCCGGCTCCCGGAGACGAAGAAGCTGCTTCTCCGCGCAAAGACGATTCTGCCGCTCCCAGTGCTCTGCGGTGTTCGCCTTCTGCCGAAAGAGGTCCGGTAGGGGTGCTTAGCTCTGCAGAGCACCGTACCTTCGTCTTTAGCCTCTCTTCTCGTCTACATCTTTGCAAAAAGCTTTTCCACTCTGTCTGGCAAGGAGAAACTGTGCCAGCACAGAAAACATCTCCCATCGTGTTCTAGAGGCTGCACGGAGGTCTGCCGAGTGTTTTGCAAGAAGAGAAAGAAAGTTGTCCAAAACAGCTTGCAATCGAATGTTCATGTGAATGGAAAAGGCAGGAGAGTGGTCAGGTACTGTTTTCTCTCAGTTGGCAAGCTGCGCACACAATCGCAGTGTTGTACAGCTTGTTTCATCACCTTTGCGAAGTTGCCGCTCTCTCCGGCTCCCGGAGACGAAGAAGCTGATTCTTCGCAAAAGACGATTCTGCCGCTCACTGTGCTCTGCGGTGTGCGCCTTCTGTCGAAAGAAGTCCGGGAGCGATGCTTAGCTCTGCAGAGTACCATACGTGCTTCTTTAGCCACGCTTCTCGTCTACATCTTAGCTAAAAGCTTTTCCACTCTGTCTGGCAAGGAGAAACTGTGCCAGCACAGAAAACATCTCCCATCGTCTTCTAGAGGCTGCACGGAGGTCTGCCGAGTGTTTTGCAAGAAGAGAAAGAAAGTTGTCTAAAACAGCTTGCAATCGAATGTTCATGTGAATAGAAAAGGCAGGAGAGTGGTCAGGTACTGTTTTCTCTCACTTGGCAAGCTGCGCACACAATCGCAGTGTTGTACAGCTTGTTTCATCACCTTTGCGAAGTTGCCGCTCTCTCCGGCTCCCGGAGACGAAGAAGCTGCTTCTTCGCGCAAAGACGATTCTGCCGCTCACAGTGCTCTGCGGTGTGACCCTTCTGCTGAAAGAGGTCCGGGAGCGGTGCTTAGCTCTGCAGAGCACCGTACCTTCGTCTTTAGCCTCTCTTCAGGTCTACATCTTAGCAAAAAGCTTTTCCACTCTGTCTGGCAAGGAGAAACTTTGCCAGCACAGAAAACATCTCCCATCGTGTTCTAGAGGCTGCACGGAGGTCTGCCGAGTGTTTTGCAAGAAGAGAAGAAAAGTTGTCCAAAACAGCTTGCAATCGAATGTTCATGTGAATAGAAAGGCAGGAGAGTGGTCAGGTACTGTTTTCTCTCACTTGGCAAGCTGCGCACACAATCGCAGTGTTGTACAGCTTGTTTCATCACCTTTGCGAAGTTGCCGCTCTCTCCGGCTCCCGGAGACGAAGAAGCTGCTTCTTCGCGCAAAGACGATTCTGCCGCTCACAGTGCTCTGCGGTGTGCGCCTTCTGCCGAAAGAGGTCCGGGAGAGGTGCTTAGCTCTGCAGAGCACCGTACCTTCGTCTTTAGCCTCTCTTCTCGTCTACATCTTAGCAAAAAGCTTTTCCACTCTGTCTGGCAAGGAGAAACTGTGCCAGCACAGAAAACATCTCCCATCGTGTTCTAGAGGCTGCACGGAGGTCTGCCGAGTGTTTTGCAAGAAGAGAAGGAAAGTTGTCTAAAACAGCTTGCAATCGAATGTTCATGTGAATAGAAAAGGCAGGAGAGTGGTCAGGTACTGTTTTCTCAAACTTGGCAAGCTGCTCACACAATCGCAGTGTTGTACAGCTTGTTTCATCACCTTTGCAAAGTTGCCGCTCTCTCCGGCTCCCGGAGACGAAGAAGCTGCTTCTTCGCGCAAAGACGATTCTGCCGCTCACTGTGCTCTGCGGTGTGCGCCATCTGCCGAAAGACGCACGGGAGCGGTGCTTAGCTCTGCAGAGCACCGTACCTTCGTCTTTAGCCTCTCTTCTCGTCTACATCTTAGCAAAAAGCTTTTCCACTCTGTCTGGCAAGGAGAAACTGTGCCAGCACAGAAAACATCTCCCATCGTGTTCTAGAGGCTGCACGGAGGTCTGCCGAGTGTTTTGCAAGAAGAGAAAGAAAGTTGTCCAAAACAGCTTGCAATCGAATGTTCATGTGAATGGAAAAGGCAGGAGAGTGGTCAGGTACTGTTTTCTCTCAGTTGGCAAGCTGCGCACACAATCGCAGTGTTGTACAGCTTGTTTCATCACCTTTGCGAAGTTGCCGCTCTCTCCGGCTCCCGGAGACGAAGAAGCTGATTCTTCGCGCAAAGACGATTCTGCCGCTCACTGTGCTCTGCGGTGTGCGCCTTCTGTCGAAAGAAGTCCGGGAGCGATGCTTAGCTCTGCAGAGTACCATACGTGCTTCTTTAGCCACGCTTCTCGTCTACATCTTAGCTAAAAGCTTTTCCACTCTGTCTGGCAAGGAGAAACTGTGGCAGCACAGAAAACATCTCCCATCGTCTTCTAGAGGCTGCACGGAGGTCTGCCGAGTGTTTTGCAAGAAGAGAAAGAAAGTTGTCTAAAACAGCTTGCAATCGAATGTTCATGTGAATAGAAAAGGCAGGAGAGTGGTCAGGTACTGTTTTCTCTCACTTGGCAAGCTGCGCACACAATCGCAGTGTTGTACAGCTTGTTTCATCACCTTTGCGAAGTTGCTACTCTCTCCGGCTCCCGGAGACGAAGAAGCTGCTTCTTCGCGCAAAGACGATTCTGCCGCTCACAGTGCTCTGCGGTGTGACCCTTCTGCTGAAAGAGGTCCGGGAGCGGTGCTTAGCTCTGCAGAGCACCGTACCTTCGTCTTTAGCCTCTCTTCTCGTCTACATCTTAGCAAAAAGCTTTTCCACTCTGTCTGGCAAGGAGAAACTTTGCCAGCACAGAAAACATCTCCCATCGTGTTCTAGAGGCTGCACGGAGGTCTGCCGAGTGTTTTGCAAGAAGAGAAAGAAAGTTGTCCAAAACAGCTTGCAATCGAATGTTCATGTGAATAGAAAAGGCAGGAGAGTGGTCAGGTACTGTTTTCTCTCAGTTGGCAAGCTGCGCACACAATCGCAGTGTTGTACAGCTTGTTTCATCAACTTTGCGAAGTTGCCGCTCTCTCCGGCTCCCGGAGACGAAGAAGCTGCTTCTTCGCGCAAAGACGATTCTGCCGCTCACAGTGCTCTGCGGTGTGCGCCTTCTGCCGAAAGACGTCCGGGAGCGGTGCTTAGCTCTGCAGAGCACCGTACCTTCGTCTTTAGCCTCTCTTCTGGTCTACATCTTAGCAAAAAGCTTTTCCACTCTGTCTGGCAAGGAGAAACTGTGCCAGCACAGAAAACATCTCCCATCGTGTTCTAGAGGCTGCACGGAGGTCTGCCGAGTGTTTTGCAAGAAGAGAAGAAAAGTTGTCCAAAACAGCTTGCAATCGAATGTTCATGTGAATAGAAAGGCAGGAGAGTGGTCAGGTACTGTTTTCTCTCAGTTGGCAAGCTGCGCACACAATCGCAGTGTTGTACAGCTTGTTTCATCACCTTTGCGAAGTTGCCGCTCTCTCCGGCTCCCGGAGACGAAGAAGCTGCTTCTTCGCGCAAAGACGATTCTGCCGCTCACAGTGCTCTGCGGTGTGCGCCTTCTGCCGAAAGAGGTCCGGGAGAGGTGCTTAGCTCTGCAGAGCACCGTACCTTCGTCTTTAGCCTCTCTTCTCGTCTACATCTTAGCAAAAAGCTTTTCCACTCTGTCTGGCAAGGAGAAACTGTGCCAGCACTGAAAACATCTCCCATCGTGTTCTAGAGGCTGCACGGAGGTCTGCCGAGTGTTTTGCAAGAAGAGAAAGAAAGTTGTCCAAAACAGCTTGCAATCGAATGTTCATGTGAATGGAAAAGGCAGGAGAGTGGTCAGGTACTGTTTTCTCTCAGTTGGCAAGCTGCGCACACAATCGCAGTGTTGTACAGCTTGTTTCATCACCTTTGCCAAGTTGCCGCTCTCTCCGGCTCCCGGAGACGAAGAAGCTGCTTCTTCGCGCAAAGACGATTCTGCCGCTCACAGTGCTCTGCGGTGTGCGCCTTCTGCCGAAAGAGGTCCGGGAGCTGTGCTTAGCTCTGCAGAGCACCGTACCCTCGTCTTTAGCCTCTCTTCTCGTCTACATCTTAGCAAAAAGCTTTTCCACTCTGTCTGGCAAGGAGAAACTGTGCCAGCACAAAAAACATCTCCCATCGTGTTCTAGAGGCTGCACGGAGGTCTGCCGAGTGTTTTGCAAGAAGAGAAAGAAAGTTGTCCAAAACAGCTTGCAATCGAATGGTCATTTGAATAGAAAAGGCAGGAGAGTGGTCAGGTACTGTTTTCTCTCAGTTGGCAAGCTGCGCACACAATCGCAGTGTTGTACAGCTTGTTTCATCACCTTTGCGAAGTTGCCGCTCTCTCCGGCTCCCGGAGACGAAGAAGCTGCTTCTTCGCGCAAAGACGATTCTGCCGCTCACAGTGCTCTGCGGTGTGCGCCTTCTGCCGAAAGACGTCCGGGAGCGGTGCTTAGCTCTGCAGAGCACCGTACCTTCGTCTTTAGCCTCTCTTCTCGTCTACATCTTAGCAAAAAGCTTTTCCACTCTGTCTGGCAAGGAGAAACTGTGCCAGCACAGAAAACATCTCCCATCGTGTTCTAGAAGCTGCACGGAGGTCTGCCGAGTGTTTTGCAAGAAGAGAAAGAAAGTTGTCCAAAACAGCTTGCAATCGAATGTTCATGTGAATAGAAAAGGCAGGAGAGTGGTCAGGTACTGTTTTCTCTCACTTGGCAAGCTGCTCACACAATCGCAGTGTTGTACAGCTTGTTTCATCACCTTTGCAAAGTTGCCGCTCTCTCCGGCTCCCGGAGACGAAGAAGCTGCTTCTTCGCGCAAAGACGATTCTGCCGCTCACAGTGCTCTGCGGTGTGCGCCTTCTGCCGAAAGAGGTCCGGGAGCGGTGCTTAGCTCTGCAGACCACCGTACCTTCGTCTTTAGTCTCTCTTCTCGTCTACATCTTAGCAAAAAGCTTTTCCACTCTGTCTGGCAAGGAGAAACTGTGCCAGCACAGAAAACATCTCCCATCGTCTTCTAGAGGCTGCACGGAGGTCTGCCGAGTGTTTTGCAAGAAGAGAAAGAAAGTTGTCCAAAACAGCTTGCAATCCAATGTTCATGTGAATGGAAAAGGCAGGAGAGTGGTCAGGTACTATTTTCTCTCACTTGGCAAGCTGCGCACACAATCGCAGTGTTGTACAGCTTGTTTCATCACCTTTGCGAAGTTGCCGCTCTCTCCGGCTCCCGGAGACGAAGAAGCTGCTTCTTCGCGCAAAGACGATTCTGCCGCTCACAGTGCTCTGCAGTGTGCGCCTTCTGCCGAAAGACGTCCGGGAGCGGTGCTTAGCTCTGCAGAGCACCATACGTGCTTCTTTAGCCTCGCTTCTCGTCTACATCTTAGCAAAAAGCTTTTCCACTCTGTCTGGCAAGGAGAAACTGTGCCAGCACAGAAAACATCTCCCATCGTGTTCTAGAGGCTGCACGGAGGTCTGCCGAGTGTTTTGCAAGAAGAGAAGGAAAGTTGTCCAAAACAGCTTGCAATCGAATGTTCATGTGAATAGAAAAGGCAGGAGAGTGGTCAGGTACTGTTTTCTCTCACTTGGCAAGCTGCTCACACAATCGCAGTGTTGTACAGCTTGTTTCATCACCTTTGCAAAGTTGCCGCTCTCTCCGGCTCCCGGAGACGAAGAAGCTGCTTCTTCGCGCAAAGACGATTCTGCCGCTCACTGTGCTCTGCGGTGTGCGCCATCTGCCGAAAGACGCACGGGAGCGGTGCTTAGCTCTGCAGAGCACCGTACCTTCGTCTTTAGCCTCTCTTCTCGTCTACATCTTAGCAAAAAGCTTTTCCACTCTGTCTGGCAAGGAGAAACTGTGCCAGCACAGAAAACATCTCCCATCGTGTTCTAGAGGCTGCACGGAGGTCTGCCGAGTGTTTTGCAAGAAGAGAAAGAAAGTTGTCCAAAACAGCTTGCAATCGAATGTTCATGTGAATGGAAAAGGCAGGAGAGTGGTCAGGTACTGTTTTCTCTCAGTTGGCAAGCTGCGCACACAATCGCAGTGTTGTACAGCTTGTTTCATCACCTTTGCGAAGTTGCCGCTCTCTCCGGCTCCCGGAGACGAAGAAGCTGCTTCTTCGCGCAAAGACGATTCTGCCGCTCACTGTGCTCTGCGGTGTGACCCTTCTGCTGAAAGAGGTCCGGGAGCGGTGCTTAGCTCTGCAGAGCACCGTACCTTCGTCTTTAGCCTCTCTTCTCGTTTACATCTTAGCAAAAAGCTTTTCCACTCTGTCTGGCAAGGAGAAACTTTGCCAGCACAGAAAACATCTCCCATCGTGTTCTAGAGGCTGCACGGAGGTCTGCCGAGTGTTTTGCAAGAAGAGAAAGAAAGTTGTCCAAAACAGCTTGCAATCGAATGTTCATGTGAATAGAAAAGGCAGGAGAGTGGTCAGGTACCGTTTTCTCTCAGTTGGCACACTGCGCACACAATCGCAGTGTTGTACAGCTTGTTTCATCACCTTTGCGAAGTTGCCGCTCTCTCCGGCTCCCGGAGACGAAGAAGCTGCTTCTTCGCGCAAAGACGATTCTGCCGCTCACAGTGCTCTGCGGTGTGCGCCTTCTGCCGAAAGAGGTCCGGGAGCGGTGCTTAGCTCTGAAGAGCACCGTACCTTCGTCTTTAGCCTCTCTTCTCGTCTACATCTTAGCAAAAAGCTTTTCCACTCTGTCTGGCAAGGAGAAACTGTGCCAGCACAGAAAACATCTCCCATCGTGTTCTAGAGGCTGCACGGAGGTCTGCCGAGTGTTTTGCAAGAAGAGAAGAAAAGTTGTCCAAAACAGCTTGCAATCGAATGTTCATGTGAATAGAAAGGCAGGAGAGTGGTCAGGTACTGTTTTCTCTCACTTGGCAAGCTGCGCACACAATCGCAGTGTTGTACAGCTTGTTTCATCACCTTTGCGAAGTTGCCGCTCTCTCCGGCTGCCGGAGACGAAGAAGCTGCTTCTTCGCGCAAAGACGATTCTGCCGCTCACTGTGCTCTGCGGTGTGCGCCTTCTGCCGAAAGAGGTCCGGGAGCGATGCTTAGCTCTGCAGAGTACCATACGTGCTTCTTTAGCCTCGCTTCTCGTCTACATCTTAGCAAAAAGCTTTTCCACTCTGTCTGTCAAGGACAAACTGTGCCAGCACACAAAACATCTCCCATCGTGTTCTAGAGGCTGCACGGAGGTCTGCCGAGTGTTTTGCAAGAAGAGAAAGAAAGTTGTCCAAAACAGCTTGCAATCGAATGTTCATGTGAATAGAAAAGGCAGGAGAGTGGTCAGGTACTGTTTTCTCTCACTTGGCAAGCTGCGCACACAATCGCAGTTTTGTACAGCTTGTTTCATCACCTTTGCGAAGTTGCCGCTCTCTCCGGCTGCCGGAGACGAAGAAGCTGCTTCTTCGCGCAAAGACGATTCTGCCGCTCACTGTGCTCTGCGGTGTGCGCCTTCTGCCGAAAGAGGTCCGGGAGCGATGCTTAGCTCTGCAGAGTACCATACGTTCTTCTTTAGCCTCGCTTCTCGTCTACATCTTAGCAAAAAGCTTTTCCACTCTGTCTGGCAAGGAGAAACTGTGCCAGCACAGAAAACATCTCCCATCGTGTTCTAGAGGCTGCACGGAGGTCTGCCGAGTGTTTTGCAAGAAGAGAAAGAAAGTTGTCCAAAACAGCTTGCAATCGAATGTTCATGTGAATGGAAAAGGCAGGAGAGTGGTCAGGTACTGTTTTCTCTCAGTTGGCAAGCTGCGCACACAATCGCAGTGTTGTACAGCTTGTTTCATCACCTTTGCGAAGTTGCCGCTCTCTCCGGCTCCCGGAGACGAAGAAGCTGCTTCTTCGCGCAAAGACGATTCTGCCGCTCACTGTGCTCTGCGGTGTGCGCCTTCTGCCGAAAGAGGTCCGGGAGCGATGCTTAGCTCTGCAGAGCACCATACGTTCTTCTTTAGCCTCGCTTCTCGTCTACATCTTAGCAAAAAGCTTATCCACTCTGTCTGTCAAGGACAAACTGTGCCAGCACACAAAACATCTCCCATCGTGTTCTAGAGGCTGCACGGAGGTCTGCCGAGTGTTTTGCAAGAAGAGAAAGAAAGTTGTCCAAAACAGCTTGCAATCGAATGTTCATGTGAATAGAAAAGGCAGGAGAGTGGTCAGGTACTGTTTTCTCTCACTTGGCAAGCTGCGCACACAATCGCAGTGTTGTACAGCTTGTTTCATCACCTTTGCGAAGTTGCCGCTCTCTCCGGCTCCCGGAGACGAAGAAGCTGCTTCTCCGCGCAAAGACGATTCTGCCGCTCCCAGTGCTCTGCGGTGTTCGCCTTCTGCCGAAAGAGGTCCGGTAGGGGTGCTTAGCTCTGCAGAGCACCGTACCTTCGTCTTTAGCCTCTCTTCTCGTCTACATCTTTGCAAAAAGCTTTTCCACTCTGTCTGGCAAGGAGAAACTGTGCCAGCACAGAAAACATCTCCCATCGTGTTCTAGAGGCTGCACGGAGGTCTGCCGAGTGTTTTGCAAGAAGAGAAAGAAAGTTGTCCAAAACAGCTTGCAATCGAATGTTCATGTGAATGGAAAAGGCAGGAGAGTGGTCAGGTACTGTTTTCTCTCAGTTGGCAAGCTGCGCACACAATCGCAGTGTTGTACAGCTTGTTTCATCACCTTTGCGAAGTTGCCGCTCTCTCCGGCTCCCGGAGACGAAGAAGCTGATTCTTCGCAAAAGACGATTCTGCCGCTCACTGTGCTCTGCGGTGTGCGCCTTCTGTCGAAAGAAGTCCGGGAGCGATGCTTAGCTCTGCAGAGTACCATACGTGCTTCTTTAGCCACGCTTCTCGTCTACATCTTAGCTAAAAGCTTTTCCACTCTGTCTGGCAAGGAGAAACTGTGCCAGCACAGAAAACATCTCCCATCGTCTTCTAGAGGCTGCACGGAGGTCTGCCGAGTGTTTTGCAAGAAGAGAAAGAAAGTTGTCTAAAACAGCTTGCAATCGAATGTTCATGTGAATAGAAAAGGCAGGAGAGTGGTCAGGTACTGTTTTCTCTCACTTGGCAAGCTGCGCACACAATCGCAGTGTTGTACAGCTTGTTTCATCACCTTTGCGAAGTTGCCGCTCTCTCCGGCTCCCGGAGACGAAGAAGCTGCTTCTTCGCGCAAAGACGATTCTGCCGCTCACAGTGCTCTGCGGTGTGACCCTTCTGCTGAAAGAGGTCCGGGAGCGGTGCTTAGCTCTGCAGAGCACCGTACCTTCGTCTTTAGCCTCTCTTCAGGTCTACATCTTAGCAAAAAGCTTTTCCACTCTGTCTGGCAAGGAGAAACTTTGCCAGCACAGAAAACATCTCCCATCGTGTTCTAGAGGCTGCACGGAGGTCTGCCGAGTGTTTTGCAAGAAGAGAAGAAAAGTTGTCCAAAACAGCTTGCAATCGAATGTTCATGTGAATAGAAAGGCAGGAGAGTGGTCAGGTACTGTTTTCTCTCACTTGGCAAGCTGCGCACACAATCGCAGTGTTGTACAGCTTGTTTCATCACCTTTGCGAAGTTGCCGCTCTCTCCGGCTCCCGGAGACGAAGAAGCTGCTTCTTCGCGCAAAGACGATTCTGCCGCTCACAGTGCTCTGCGGTGTGCGCCTTCTGCCGAAAGAGGTCCGGGAGAGGTGCTTAGCTCTGCAGAGCACCGTACCTTCGTCTTTAGCCTCTCTTCTCGTCTACATCTTAGCAAAAAGCTTTTCCACTCTGTCTGGCAAGGAGAAACTGTGCCAGCACAGAAAACATCTCCCATCGTGTTCTAGAGGCTGCACGGAGGTCTGCCGAGTGTTTTGCAAGAAGAGAAGGAAAGTTGTCTAAAACAGCTTGCAATCGAATGTTCATGTGAATAGAAAAGGCAGGAGAGTGGTCAGGTACTGTTTTCTCAAACTTGGCAAGCTGCTCACACAATCGCAGTGTTGTACAGCTTGTTTCATCACCTTTGCAAAGTTGCCGCTCTCTCCGGCTCCCGGAGACGAAGAAGCTGCTTCTTCGCGCAAAGACGATTCTGCCGCTCACTGTGCTCTGCGGTGTGCGCCATCTGCCGAAAGACGCACGGGAGCGGTGCTTAGCTCTGCAGAGCACCGTACCTTCGTCTTTAGCCTCTCTTCTCGTCTACATCTTAGCAAAAAGCTTTTCCACTCTGTCTGGCAAGGAGAAACTGTGCCAGCACAGAAAACATCTCCCATCGTGTTCTAGAGGCTGCACGGAGGTCTGCCGAGTGTTTTGCAAGAAGAGAAAGAAAGTTGTCCAAAACAGCTTGCAATCGAATGTTCATGTGAATGGAAAAGGCAGGAGAGTGGTCAGGTACTGTTTTCTCTCAGTTGGCAAGCTGCGCACACAATCGCAGTGTTGTACAGCTTGTTTCATCACCTTTGCGAAGTTGCCGCTCTCTCCGGCTCCCGGAGACGAAGAAGCTGATTCTTCGCGCAAAGACGATTCTGCCGCTCACTGTGCTCTGCGGTGTGCGCCTTCTGTCGAAAGAAGTCCGGGAGCGATGCTTAGCTCTGCAGAGTACCATACGTGCTTCTTTAGCCACGCTTCTCGTCTACATCTTAGCTAAAAGCTTTTCCACTCTGTCTGGCAAGGAGAAACTGTGGCAGCACAGAAAACATCTCCCATCGTCTTCTAGAGGCTGCACGGAGGTCTGCCGAGTGTTTTGCAAGAAGAGAAAGAAAGTTGTCTAAAACAGCTTGCAATCGAATGTTCATGTGAATAGAAAAGGCAGGAGAGTGGTCAGGTACTGTTTTCTCTCACTTGGCAAGCTGCGCACACAATCGCAGTGTTGTACAGCTTGTTTCATCACCTTTGCGAAGTTGCTACTCTCTCCGGCTCCCGGAGACGAAGAAGCTGCTTCTTCGCGCAAAGACGATTCTGCCGCTCACAGTGCTCTGCGGTGTGACCCTTCTGCTGAAAGAGGTCCGGGAGCGGTGCTTAGCTCTGCAGAGCACCGTACCTTCGTCTTTAGCCTCTCTTCTCGTCTACATCTTAGCAAAAAGCTTTTCCACTCTGTCTGGCAAGGAGAAACTTTGCCAGCACAGAAAACATCTCCCATCGTGTTCTAGAGGCTGCACGGAGGTCTGCCGAGTGTTTTGCAAGAAGAGAAAGAAAGTTGTCCAAAACAGCTTGCAATCGAATGTTCATGTGAATAGAAAAGGCAGGAGAGTGGTCAGGTACTGTTTTCTCTCAGTTGGCAAGCTGCGCACACAATCGCAGTGTTGTACAGCTTGTTTCATCAACTTTGCGAAGTTGCCGCTCTCTCCGGCTCCCGGAGACGAAGAAGCTGCTTCTTCGCGCAAAGACGATTCTGCCGCTCACAGTGCTCTGCGGTGTGCGCCTTCTGCCGAAAGACGTCCGGGAGCGGTGCTTAGCTCTGCAGAGCACCGTACCTTCGTCTTTAGCCTCTCTTCTGGTCTACATCTTAGCAAAAAGCTTTTCCACTCTGTCTGGCAAGGAGAAACTGTGCCAGCACAGAAAACATCTCCCATCGTGTTCTAGAGGCTGCACGGAGGTCTGCCGAGTGTTTTGCAAGAAGAGAAGAAAAGTTGTCCAAAACAGCTTGCAATCGAATGTTCATGTGAATAGAAAGGCAGGAGAGTGGTCAGGTACTGTTTTCTCTCAGTTGGCAAGCTGCGCACACAATCGCAGTGTTGTACAGCTTGTTTCATCACCTTTGCGAAGTTGCCGCTCTCTCCGGCTCCCGGAGACGAAGAAGCTGCTTCTTCGCGCAAAGACGATTCTGCCGCTCACAGTGCTCTGCGGTGTGCGCCTTCTGCCGAAAGAGGTCCGGGAGAGGTGCTTAGCTCTGCAGAGCACCGTACCTTCGTCTTTAGCCTCTCTTCTCGTCTACATCTTAGCAAAAAGCTTTTCCACTCTGTCTGGCAAGGAGAAACTGTGCCAGCACTGAAAACATCTCCCATCGTGTTCTAGAGGCTGCACGGAGGTCTGCCGAGTGTTTTGCAAGAAGAGAAAGAAAGTTGTCCAAAACAGCTTGCAATCGAATGTTCATGTGAATGGAAAAGGCAGGAGAGTGGTCAGGTACTGTTTTCTCTCAGTTGGCAAGCTGCGCACACAATCGCAGTGTTGTACAGCTTGTTTCATCACCTTTGCCAAGTTGCCGCTCTCTCCGGCTCCCGGAGACGAAGAAGCTGCTTCTTCGCGCAAAGACGATTCTGCCGCTCACAGTGCTCTGCGGTGTGCGCCTTCTGCCGAAAGAGGTCCGGGAGCTGTGCTTAGCTCTGCAGAGCACCGTACCCTCGTCTTTAGCCTCTCTTCTCGTCTACATCTTAGCAAAAAGCTTTTCCACTCTGTCTGGCAAGGAGAAACTGTGCCAGCACAAAAAACATCTCCCATCGTGTTCTAGAGGCTGCACGGAGGTCTGCCGAGTGTTTTGCAAGAAGAGAAAGAAAGTTGTCCAAAACAGCTTGCAATCGAATGGTCATTTGAATAGAAAAGGCAGGAGAGTGGTCAGGTACTGTTTTCTCTCAGTTGGCAAGCTGCGCACACAATCGCAGTGTTGTACAGCTTGTTTCATCACCTTTGCGAAGTTGCCGCTCTCTCCGGCTCCCGGAGACGAAGAAGCTGCTTCTTCGCGCAAAGACGATTCTGCCGCTCACAGTGCTCTGCGGTGTGCGCCTTCTGCCGAAAGACGTCCGGGAGCGGTGCTTAGCTCTGCAGAGCACCGTACCTTCGTCTTTAGCCTCTCTTCTCGTCTACATCTTAGCAAAAAGCTTTTCCACTCTGTCTGGCAAGGAGAAACTGTGCCAGCACAGAAAACATCTCCCATCGTGTTCTAGAAGCTGCACGGAGGTCTGCCGAGTGTTTTGCAAGAAGAGAAAGAAAGTTGTCCAAAACAGCTTGCAATCGAATGTTCATGTGAATAGAAAAGGCAGGAGAGTGGTCAGGTACTGTTTTCTCTCACTTGGCAAGCTGCTCACACAATCGCAGTGTTGTACAGCTTGTTTCATCACCTTTGCAAAGTTGCCGCTCTCTCCGGCTCCCGGAGACGAAGAAGCTGCTTCTTCGCGCAAAGACGATTCTGCCGCTCACAGTGCTCTGCGGTGTGCGCCTTCTGCCGAAAGAGGTCCGGGAGCGGTGCTTAGCTCTGCAGACCACCGTACCTTCGTCTTTAGTCTCTCTTCTCGTCTACATCTTAGCAAAAAGCTTTTCCACTCTGTCTGGCAAGGAGAAACTGTGCCAGCACAGAAAACATCTCCCATCGTCTTCTAGAGGCTGCACGGAGGTCTGCCGAGTGTTTTGCAAGAAGAGAAAGAAGGTTGTCCAAAACAGCTTGCAATCGAATGTTCATGTGAATAGAAAAGGCAGGAGAGTGGTCAGGTACTGTTTTCTCTCAGTTGGCAAGCTGCGCACACAATCGCAGTGTTGTACAGCTTGTTTCATCACCTTTGCGAAGCTGCCGCTCTCTCCGGCTGCCGGAGACGAAGAAGCTGCTTCTTCGCGCAAAGACGATTCTGCCGCTCACAGTGCTCTGCGGTGTGCGCCTTCTGCCGAAAGACGTCCGGGAGCGGTGCTTAGCTCTGCAGAGCACCGTACCTTTGTCTTTAGCCTCTCTTTCGTCTACATCTTAGCAAAAAGCTTTTCCACTCTGTCTGGCAAGGAGAAACTGTGCCAGCACAGAAAACATCTCCCATCGTGTTCTAGAGGCTGCACGGAGGTCTGCCGAGTGTTTTGCAAGAAGAGAAAGAAAGTTGTCCAAAACAGCTTGCAATCGAATGTTCAAGTGAATAGAAAAGGCAGGAGAGTGGTCAGGTACTGTTTTCTCTCAGTTGGCAAGCTGCGCACACAATCGCAGTGTTGTACAGCTTGTTTCATCACCTTTGCGAAGCTGCCGCTCTCTCCGGCTGCCGGAGACGAAGAAGCTGCTTCTTCGCGCAAAGACGATTCTGCCGCTCACAGTGCTCTGCGGTGTGCGCCTTCTGTCGAAAGACGTCCGGGAGCGATGCTTAGCTCTGCAGAGCACCGTACCTTCGTCTTTAGCCTCTCTTCTCGTCTACATCTTAGCAAAAAGCTTTTCCACTCTGTCTGGCAAGGATAAACTTTGCCAGAACAGAAAACATCTCCCATCGTGTTCTAGAAGCTGCACGGAGGTCTGCCGAGTGTTCTGCAAGAAGAGAAAGAAAGTTGTCCAAAACAGCTTGCAATCGAATGTTCATGTGTATATAAAAGGCAGGAGAGTGGTCAGGTACTGTTTTCTCTCAGTTGGCAATCTGCGCACACAATCGCAGTTTTGTACAGCTTGTTTCATCACCTTTGCGAAGCTGCCGCTCTCTCCGGCTCCCGGAGACGAAGAAGCTGCTTCATCGCGCAAAGACGATTCTGCCGCTCACTGTGCTCTGCGGTGTACGCCTTCTGCCGAAAGAGGCACGGGAGCGGTGCTTAGCTCTGCAGAGCACCGTACCTTCGTCTTTAGCCTCTCTTCTCGTCTACATCTTAGCAAAAAGCTTTTCCACTCTGTCTGGCAAGGAGAAACTGTGCCAGCACAAAAAACATCTCCCATCGTGTTCTAGAGGCTGCACGGAGGTCTGCCGAGTGTTTTGCAAGAAGAGAAAGAAAGTTGCCCAAAACAGCTTCCAATCGAATGTTCATGTGAATAGAAAGGCAGGAGAGTGGTCAGGTACTGTGTTCTCTCAGTTGGCAAGCTGCGCACACAATCGCAGTGTTGTACAGCTTGTTTCATCACCTTTGCGAAGTTGCCGCTCTCTCCGGCTCCCGGAGACCAAGAAGCTGCTTCTTCGCGCAAAGACGATTCTGCCCCTCACTGTGCTCTGCAGTGTGTGTCTTCTGCCGAAAGAGGTCCGGGAGCGGTTCTTAGCTCTGCAGAGCACCGTACCTTCGTCTTTAGCCTCTCTTCTCGTCTACATCTTAGCAAAAAGCTTTTCCACTCTGTCTGGCAAGGAGAAACTGTGCCAGCACAGAAAACATCTCCCATCGTGTTCTAGAGGCTGCACGGAGGTCTGCCGAGTGTTTTGCAAGAAGAGAAAGAAAGTTGTCCAAAACAGCTTGCAATCGAATGTTCATGTGAATAGAAAAGGCAGGAGAGTGGTCAGGTACTGTTTTCTCTCAGTTGGCAAGCTGCGCACACAATCGCAGTGTTGTACAGCTTGTTTCATCACCTTTGCGAAGTTGCCGCTCTCTCCGGCTCCCGGAGACGAAGAAGCTGCTTCTTCGCGCAAAGACGATTCTGCCGCTCACAGTGCTCTGCGGTGTGACCCTTCTGCCGAAAGAGGCCCGGGAGCGGTGCTTAGCTCTGCAGAGCACCGTACCTTCGTCTTTAGCCTCTCTTCTCGTCTACATCTTAGCAAAAAGCTTTTCCACTCTGTCTGGCAAGGAGAAACTGTGCCAGCACAGAAAACATCTCCCATCGTCTTCTAGAGGCTGCACGGAGGTCTGCCGAGTGTTTTGCAAGAAGAGAAAGAAAGTTGTCCAAAACAGCTTGCAATCGAATGTTCATGTGAATGGAAAAGGCAGGAGAGTGGTCAGGTACTGTTTTCTCTCAGTTGGCAAGCTGCGCACACAATCGCAGTGTTGTACAGCTTGTTTCATCACCTTTGCGAAGTTGCCGCTCTCTCCGGCTCCCGGAGACGAAGAAGCTGATTCTTCGCGCAAAGACGATTCTGCCGCTCACTGTGCTCTGCGGTGTGCGCCTTCTGTCGAAAGAAGTCCGGGAGCGATGCTTAGCTCTGCAGAGTACCATACGTGCTTCTTTAGCCACGCTTCTCGTCTACATCTTAGCTAAAAGCTTTTCCACTCTGTCTGGCAAGGAGAAACTGTGCCAGCACAGAAAACATCTCCCATCGTCTTCTAGAGGCTGCACGGAGGTCTGCCGAGTGTTTTGCAAGAAGAGAAAGAAAGTTGTCTAAAACAGCTTGCAATCGAATGTTCATGTGAATAGAAAAGGCAGGAGAGTGGTCAGGTACTGTTTTCTCTCAGTTGGCAAGCTGCGCACACAATCGCAGTGTTGTACAGCTTGTTTCATCACCTTTGCGAAGTTGCCGCTCTCTCCGGCTCCCGGAGACGAAGAAGCTGCTTCTTCGCGCAAAGACGATTCTGCCGCTCACAGTGCTCTGCGGTGTGCGCCTTCTGCTGAAAGAGGTCCGGGAGTGGTGCTTAGCTCTGCAGAGCACCGTACCTTCGTCTTTAGCCTCTCTTCTCGTCTACATCTTTGCAAAAAGCTTTTCCACTCTGTCTGGCAAGGAGAAACTGTGCCAGCACAGAAAACATCTCCCATCGTGTTCTAGAGGCTGCACGGAGGTCTGCCGAGTGTTTTGCAAGAAGAGAAAGAAAGTTGTCCAAAACAGCTTGCAATCGAATGTTCATGTGAATGGAAAAGGCAGGAGAGTGGTCAGGTACTGTTTTCTCTCACTTGGCAAGCTGCGCACACAATCGCAGTGTTGTACAGCTTGTTTCATCACCTTTGCCAAGTTGCCGCTCTCTCCGGCTCCCGGAGACGAAGAAGCTGCTTCTTCGCGCAAAGACGATTCTGCCGCTCACTGTGCTCTGCGGTGTGCGCCTTCTGCCGAAAGAGGTCCGGGAGCGATGCTTGGCTCTGCAGAGTACCATACGTGCTTCTTTAGCCTCGCTTCTCGTCTACATCTTAGCTAAAAGCTTTTCCACTCTGTCTGGCAAGGACAAACTCTGCCAGCACAGAAAACATCTCCCATCGTGTTCTAGAGGCTGCACGGAGGTCTGCCGAGTGTTTTGCAAGAAGAGAAAGAAAGTTGTCCAAAACAGCTTGCAATCGAATGTTCATGTGAATGGAAAAGGCAGGAGAGTGGTCAGGTACTGTTTTCTCTCAGTTGGAAAGCTGCGCACACAATCGCAGTGTTGTACAGCTTGTTTCATCACCTTTGCGAAGTTGCCGCTCTCTCCGGCTCCCGGAGACGAAGAAGCTGCTTCTTCGCGCAAAGACGATTCTGCCGCTCCCAGTGCTCTGCGGTGTGCGCCTTCTGGCGAAAGAGGCCCGGGAGCTGTGCTTAGCTCTGCAGAGCACCGTACCTTCGTGTTTAGCCTCTCTTCTCATCTACATCTTAGCAAAAAGCTTTTCCACTCTGTCTGGCAAGGAGAAACTGTGCCAGCACAAAAAACATCTCCCATCGTGTTCTAGAGGCTGCACGGAGGTCTGCCGAGTGTTTTGCAAGAAGAGAAAGAAAGTTGTCCAAAACAGCTTGCAATCGAATGTTCATGTGAATGGAAAAGGCAGGAGAGTGGTCAGGTACTATTTTCTCTCACTTGGCAAGCTGCGCACACAATCGCAGTGTTGTACAGCTTGTTTCATCACCTTTGCGAAGTTGCCGCTCTCTCCGGCTCCCGGAGACGAAGAAGCTGCTTCTTCGCGCAAAGACGATTCTGCCGCTCACAGTGCTCTGCAGTGTGCGCCTTCTGCCGAAAGACGTCCGGGAGCGGTGCTTAGCTCTGCAGAGCACCATACGTGCTTCTTTAGCCTCGCTTCTCGTCTACATCTTAGCAAAAAGCTTTTCCACTCTGTCTGGCAAGGAGAAACTGTGCCAGCACAGAAAACATCTCCCATCGTGTTCTAGAGGCTGCACGGAGGTCTGCCGAGTGTTTTGCAAGAAGAGAAGGAAAGTTGTCCAAAACAGCTTGCAATCGAATGTTCATGTGAATAGAAAAGGCAGGAGAGTGGTCAGGTACTGTTTTCTCAAACTTGGCAAGCTGCTCACACAATCGCAGTGTTGTACAGCTTGTTTCATCACCTTTGCAAAGTTGCCGCTCTCTCCGGCTCCCGGAGACGAAGAAGCTGCTTCTTCGCGCAAAGACGATTCTGCCGCTCACTGTGCTCTGCGGTGTGCGCCATCTGCCGAAAGACGCACGGGAGCGGTGCTTAGCTCTGCAGAGCACCGTACCTTCGTCTTTAGCCTCTCTTCTCGTCTACATCTTAGCAAAAAGCTTTTCCACTCTGTCTGGCAAGGAGAAACTGTGCCAGCACAGAAAACATCTCCCATCGTGTTCTAGAGGCTGCACGGAGGTCTGCCGAGTGTTTTGCAAGAAGAGAAAGAAAGTTGTCCAAAACAGCTTGCAATCGAATGTTCATGTGAATGGAAAAGGCAGGAGAGTGGTCAGGTACTGTTTTCTCTCAGTTGGCAAGCTGCGCACACAATCGCAGTGTTGTACAGCTTGTTTCATCACCTTTGCGAAGTTGCCGCTCTCTCCGCCTCCCGGAGACGAAGAAGCTGCTTCTTCGCGCAAAGACGATTCTGCCGCTCACTGTGCTCTGCGGTGTGACCCTTCTGCTGAAAGAGGTCCGGGAGCGGTGCTTAGCTCTGCAGAGCACCGTACCTTCGTCTTTAGCCTCTCTTCTCGTTTACATCTTAGCAAAAAGCTTTTCCACTCTGTCTGGCAAGAGAAACTTTGCCAGCACAGAAAACATCTCCCATCGTGTTCTAGAGGCTGCACGGAGGTCTGCCGAGTGTTTTGCAAGAAGAGAAAGAAAGTTGTCCAAAACAGCTTGCAATCGAATGTTCATGTGAATAGAAAAGGCAGGAGAGTGGTCAGGTACTGTTTTCTCTCAGTTGGCAAGCTGCGCACACAATCGCAGTGTTGTACAGCTTGTTTCATCACCTTTGCGAAGTTGCCGCTCTCTCCGGCTCCCGGAGACGAAGAAGCTGCTTCTCCGCGCAAAGACGATTCTGCCGCTCCCAGTGCTCTGCGGTGTTCGCCTTCTGCCGAAAGAGGTCCGGTAGAGGTGCTTAGCTCTGCAGAGCACCGTACCTTCGTCTTTAGCCTCTCTTCTCGTCTACATCTTTGCAAAAAGCTTTTCCACTCTGTCTGGCAAGGAGAAACTGTGCCAGCACAGAAAACATCTCCCATCGTGTTCTAGAGGCTGCACGGAGGTCTGCCGAGTGTTTTGCAAGAAGAGAAAGAAAGTTGTCCAAAACAGCTTGCAATCGAATGTTCATGTGAATGGAAAAGGCAGGAGAGTGGTCAGGTACTGTTTTCTCTCACTTGGCAAGCTGCGCACACAATCGCAGTGTTGTACAGCTTGTTTCATCACCTTTGCCAAGTTGCCGCTCTCTCCGGCTCCCGGAGACGAAGAAGCTGCTTCTTCGCGCAAAGACGATTCTGCCGCTCACTGTGCTCTGCGGTGTGCGCCTTCTGTCGGAAGAGGTCCGGGAGCGATGCTTGGCTCTGCAGAGTACCATACGTGCTTCTTTAGCCTCGCTTCTCGTCTACATCTTAGCTAAAAGCTTTTCCACTCTGTCTGGCAAGGACAAACTCTGCCAGCACACAAAACATCTCCCATCGTGTTCTAGAGGCTGCACGGAGGTCTGCCGAGTGTTTTGCAAGAAGAGAAAGAAAGTTGTCCAAAACAGCTTGCAATCGAATGTTCATGTGAATGGAAAAGGCAGGAGAGTGGTCAGGTACTGTTTTCTCTCACTTGGCAAGCTGCGCACACAATCGCAGTGTTGTACAGCTTGTTTCATCACCTTTGCGAAGTTGCCGCTCTCTCCGGCTCCCGGAGACGAAGAAGCTGCTTCTTCGCGCAAAGACGATTCTGCCGCTCCCAGTGCTCTGCGGTGTGCGCCTTCTGGCGAAAGAGGCCCGGGAGCTGTGCTTAGCTCTGCAGAGCACCGTACCTTCGTGTTTAGCCTCTCTTCTCATCTACATCTTAGCAAAAACCTTTTCCACTCTGTCTGGCAAGGAGAAACTGTGCCAGCACAAAAAACATCTCCCATCGTGTTCTAGAGGCTGCACGGAGGTCTGCCGAGTGTTTTGCAAGAAGAGAAAGAAAGTTGTCCAAAACAGCTTGCAATCCAATGTTCATGTGAATGGAAAAGGCAGGAGAGTGGTCAGGTACTATTTTCTCTCACTTGGCAAGCTGCGCACACAATCGCAGTGTTGTACAGCTTGTTTCATCACCTTTGCGAAGTTGCCGCTCTCTCCGGCTCCCGGAGACGAAGAAGCTGCTTCTTCGCGCAAAGACGATTCTGCCGCTCACAGTGCTCTGCAGTGTGCGCCTTCTGCCGAAAGACGTCCGGGAGCGGTGCTTAGCTCTGCAGAGCACCATACGTGCTTCTTTAGCCTCGCTTCTCGTCTACATCTTAGCAAAAAGCTTTTCCACTCTGTCTGGCAAGGAGAAACTGTGCCAGCACAGAAAACATCTCCCATCGTGTTCTAGAGGCTGCACGGAGGTCTGCCGAGTGTTTTGCAAGAAGAGAAGGAAAGTTGTCCAAAACAGCTTGCAATCGAATGTTCATGTGAATAGAAAAGGCAGGAGAGTGGTCAGGTACTGTTTTCTCTCACTTGGCAAGCTGCTCACACAATCGCAGTGTTGTACAGCTTGTTTCATCACCTTTGCAAAGTTGCCGCTCTCTCCGGCTCCCGGAGACGAAGAAGCTGCTTCTTCGCGCAAAGACGATTCTGCCGCTCACTGTGCTCTGCGGTGTGCGCCATCTGCCGAAAGACGCACGGGAGCGGTGCTTAGCTCTGCAGAGCACCGTACCTTCGTCTTTAGCCTCTCTTCTCGTCTACATCTTAGCAAAAAGCTTTTCCACTCTGTCTGGCAAGGAGAAACTGTGCCAGCACAGAAAACATCTCCCATCGTGTTCTAGAGGCTGCACGGAGGTCTGCCGAGTGTTTTGCAAGAAGAGAAAGAAAGTTGTCCAAAACAGCTTGCAATCGAATGTTCATGTGAATGGAAAAGGCAGGAGAGTGGTCAGGTACTGTTTTCTCTCAGTTGGCAAGCTGCGCACACAATCGCAGTGTTGTACAGCTTGTTTCATCACCTTTGCGAAGTTGCCGCTCTCTCCGGCTCCCGGAGACGAAGAAGCTGCTTCTTCGCGCAAAGACGATTCTGCCGCTCACTGTGCTCTGCGGTGTGACCCTTCTGCTGAAAGAGGTCCGGGAGCGGTGCTTAGCTCTGCAGAGCACCGTACCTTCGTCTTTAGCCTCTCTTCTCGTTTACATCTTAGCAAAAAGCTTTTCCACTCTGTCTGGCAAGGAGAAACTTTGCCAGCACAGAAAACATCTCCCATCGTGTTCTAGAGGCTGCACGGAGGTCTGCCGAGTGTTTTGCAAGAAGAGAAAGAAAGTTGTCCAAAACAGCTTGCAATCGAATGTTCATGTGAATAGAAAAGGCAGGAGAGTGGTCAGGTACCGTTTTCTCTCAGTTGGCAAGCTGCGCACACAATCGCAGTGTTGTACAGCTTGTTTCATCACCTTTGCGAAGTTGCCGCTCTCTCCGGCTCCCGGAGACGAAGAAGCTGCTTCTTCGCGCAAAGACGATTCTGCCGCTCACAGTGCTCTGCGGTGTGCGCCTTCTGCCGAAAGAGGTCCGGGAGCGGTGCTTAGCTCTGCAGAGCACCGTACCTTCGTCTTTAGCCTCTCTTCTCGTCTACATCTTAGCAAAAAGCTTTTCCACTCTGTCTGGCAAGGAGAAACTGTGCCAGCACAGAAAACATCTCCCATCGTGTTCTAGAGGCTGCACGGAGGTCTGCCGAGTGTTTTGCAAGAAGAGAAGAAAAGTTGTCCAAAACAGCTTGCAATCGAATGTTCATGTGAATAGAAAGGCAGGAGAGTGGTCAGGTACTGTTTTCTCTCACTTGGCAAGCTGCGCACACAATCGCAGTGTTGTACAGCTTGTTTCATCACCTTTGCGAAGTTGCCGCTCTCTCCGGCTGCCGGAGACGAAGAAGCTGCTTCTTCGCGCAAAGACGATTCTGCCGCTCACTGTGCTCTGCGGTGTGCGCCTTCTGCCGAAAGAGGCCCGGGAGCGGTGCTTAGCTCTGCAGAGTACCATACGTGCTTCTTTAGCCTCGCTTCTCGTCTACATCTTAGCAAAAAGCTTTTCCACTCTGTCTGTCAAGGACAAACTGTGCCAGCACACAAAACATCTCCCATCGTGTTCTAGAGGCTGCACGGAGGTCTGCCGAGTGTTTTGCAAGAAGAGAAAGAAAGTTGTCCAAAACAGCTTGCAATCGAATGTTCATGTGAATAGAAAAGGCAGGAGAGTGGTCAGGTACTGTTTTCTCTCACTTGGCAAGCTGCGCACACAATCGCAGTTTTGTACAGCTTGTTTCATCACCTTTGCGAAGTTGCCGCTCTCTCCGGCTCCCGGAGACGAAGAAGCTGCTTCTTCGCGCAAAGACGATTCTGCCGCTCACAGTGCTCTGCGGTGTGCGCCTTCTGCCGAAAGAGGTCCGGGAGAGGTGCTTAGCTCTGCAGAGCACCGTACCTTCGTCTTTAGCCTCTCTTCTCGTCTACATCTTAGCAAAAAGCTTTTCCACTCTGTCTGGCAAGGAGAAACTGTGCCAGCACTGAAAACATCTCCCATCGTGTTCTAGAGGCTGCACGGAGGTCTGCCGAGTGTTTTGCAAGAAGAGAAAGAAAGTTGTCCAAAACAGCTTGCAATCGAATGTTCATGTGAATGGAAAAGGCAGGAGAGTGGTCAGGTACTGTTTTCTCTCAGTTGGCAAGCTGCGCACACAATCGCAGTGTTGTACAGCTTGTTTCATCACCTTTGCCAAGTTGCCGCTCTCTCCGGCTCCCGGAGACGAAGAAGCTGCTTCTTCGCGCAAAGACGATTCTGCCGCTCACAGTGCTCTGCGGTGTGCGCCTTCTGCCGAAAGAGGTCCGGGAGCTGTGCTTAGCTCTGCAGAGCACCGTACCCTCGTCTTTAGCCTCTCTTCTCGTCTACATCTTAGCAAAAAGCTTTTCCACTCTGTCTGGCAAGGAGAAACTGTGCCAGCACAAAAAACATCTCCCATCGTGTTCTAGAGGCTGCACGGAGGTCTGCCGAGTGTTTTGCAAGAAGAGAAAGAAAGTTGTCCAAAACAGCTTGCAATCGAATGGTCATTTGAATAGAAAAGGCAGGAGAGTGGTCAGGTACTGTTTTCTCTCAGTTGGCAAGCTGCGCACACAATCGCAGTGTTGTACAGCTTGTTTCATCACCTTTGCGAAGTTGCCGCTCTCTCCGGCTCCCGGAGACGAAGAAGCTGCTTCTTCGCGCAAAGACGATTCTGCCGCTCACAGTGCTCTGCGGTGTGCGCCTTCTGCCGAAAGACGTCCGGGAGCGGTGCTTAGCTCTGCAGAGCACCGTACCTTCGTCTTTAGCCTCTCTTCTCGTCTACATCTTAGCAAAAAGCTTTTCCACTCTGTCTGGCAAGGAGAAACTGTGCCAGCACAGAAAACATCTCCCATCGTGTTCTAGAAGCTGCACGGAGGTCTGCCGAGTGTTTTGCAAGAAGAGAAAGAAAGTTGTCCAAAACAGCTTGCAATCGAATGTTCATGTGAATAGAAAAGGCAGGAGAGTGGTCAGGTACTGTTTTCTCTCACTTGGCAAGCTGCTCACACAATCGCAGTGTTGTACAGCTTGTTTCATCACCTTTGCAAAGTTGCCGCTCTCTCCGGCTCCCGGAGACGAAGAAGCTGCTTCTTCGCGCAAAGACGATTCTGCCGCTCACAGTGCTCTGCGGTGTGCGCCTTCTGCCGAAAGAGGTCCGGGAGCGGTGCTTAGCTCTGCAGACCACCGTACCTTCGTCTTTAGTCTCTCTTCTCGTCTACATCTTAGCAAAAAGCTTTTCCACTCTGTCTGGCAAGGAGAAACTGTGCCAGCACAGAAAACATCTCCCATCGTCTTCTAGAGGCTGCACGGAGGTCTGCCGAGTGTTTTGCAAGAAGAGAAAGAAGGTTGTCCAAAACAGCTTGCAATCGAATGTTCATGTGAATAGAAAAGGCAGGAGAGTGGTCAGGTACTGTTTTCTCTCAGTTGGCAAGCTGCGCACACAATCGCAGTGTTGTACAGCTTGTTTCATCACCTTTGCGAAGCTGCCGCTCTCTCCGGCTGCCGGAGACGAAGAAGCTGCTTCTTCGCGCAAAGACGATTCTGCCGCTCACAGTGCTCTGCGGTGTGCGCCTTCTGCCGAAAGACGTCCGGGAGCGGTGCTTAGCTCTGCAGAGCACCGTACCTTTGTCTTTAGCCTCTCTTTCGTCTACATCTTAGCAAAAAGCTTTTCCACTCTGTCTGGCAAGGAGAAACTGTGCCAGCACAGAAAACATCTCCCATCGTGTTCTAGAGGCTGCACGGAGGTCTGCCGAGTGTTTTGCAAGAAGAGAAAGAAAGTTGTCCAAAACAGCTTGCAATCGAATGTTCAAGTGAATAGAAAAGGCAGGAGAGTGGTCAGGTACTGTTTTCTCTCAGTTGGCAAGCTGCGCACACAATCGCAGTGTTGTACAGCTTGTTTCATCACCTTTGCGAAGCTGCCGCTCTCTCCGGCTGCCGGAGACGAAGAAGCTGCTTCTTCGCGCAAAGACGATTCTGCCGCTCACAGTGCTCTGCGGTGTGCGCCTTCTGTCGAAAGACGTCCGGGAGCGATGCTTAGCTCTGCAGAGCACCGTACCTTCGTCTTTAGCCTCTCTTCTCGTCTACATCTTAGCAAAAAGCTTTTCCACTCTGTCTGGCAAGGATAAACTTTGCCAGAACAGAAAACATCTCCCATCGTGTTCTAGAAGCTGCACGGAGGTCTGCCGAGTGTTCTGCAAGAAGAGAAAGAAAGTTGTCCAAAACAGCTTGCAATCGAATGTTCATGTGTATATAAAAGGCAGGAGAGTGGTCAGGTACTGTTTTCTCTCAGTTGGCAATCTGCGCACACAATCGCAGTTTTGTACAGCTTGTTTCATCACCTTTGCGAAGCTGCCGCTCTCTCCGGCTCCCGGAGACGAAGAAGCTGCTTCATCGCGCAAAGACGATTCTGCCGCTCACTGTGCTCTGCGGTGTACGCCTTCTGCCGAAAGAGGCACGGGAGCGGTGCTTAGCTCTGCAGAGCACCGTACCTTCGTCTTTAGCCTCTCTTCTCGTCTACATCTTAGCAAAAAGCTTTTCCACTCTGTCTGGCAAGGAGAAACTGTGCCAGCACAAAAAACATCTCCCATCGTGTTCTAGAGGCTGCACGGAGGTCTGCCGAGTGTTTTGCAAGAAGAGAAAGAAAGTTGCCCAAAACAGCTTCCAATCGAATGTTCATGTGAATAGAAAGGCAGGAGAGTGGTCAGGTACTGTGTTCTCTCAGTTGGCAAGCTGCGCACACAATCGCAGTGTTGTACAGCTTGTTTCATCACCTTTGCGAAGTTGCCGCTCTCTCCGGCTCCCGGAGACCAAGAAGCTGCTTCTTCGCGCAAAGACGATTCTGCCCCTCACTGTGCTCTGCAGTGTGTGTCTTCTGCCGAAAGAGGTCCGGGAGCGGTTCTTAGCTCTGCAGAGCACCGTACCTTCGTCTTTAGCCTCTCTTCTCGTCTACATCTTAGCAAAAAGCTTTTCCACTCTGTCTGGCAAGGAGAAACTGTGCCAGCACAGAAAACATCTCCCATCGTGTTCTAGAGGCTGCACGGAGGTCTGCCGAGTGTTTTGCAAGAAGAGAAAGAAAGTTGTCCAAAACAGCTTGCAATCGAATGTTCATGTGAATAGAAAAGGCAGGAGAGTGGTCAGGTACTGTTTTCTCTCAGTTGGCAAGCTGCGCACACAATCGCAGTGTTGTACAGCTTGTTTCATCACCTTTGCGAAGTTGCCGCTCTCTCCGGCTCCCGGAGACGAAGAAGCTGCTTCTTCGCGCAAAGACGATTCTGCCGCTCACAGTGCTCTGCGGTGTGCGCCTTCTGCCGAAAGAGGCCCGGGAGCGGTGCTTAGCTCTGCAGAGCACCGTACCTTCGTCTTTAGCCTCTCTTCTCGTCTACATCTTAGCAAAAAGCTTTTCCACTCTGTCTGGCAAGGAGAAACTGTGCCAGCACAGAAAACATCTCCCATCGTCTTCTAGAGGCTGCACGGAGGTCTGCCGAGTGTTTTGCAAGAAGAGAAAAAAAGTTGTCCGAAACAGCCTGCAACCGAATGTTCATGTGAATAGAAAAGGCAGGAGAGTGGTCAGGTACTGTTTTCTCTCAGTTGGCAAGCTGCGCACACAATCGCAGTGTTGTACAGCTTGTTTCATCACCTTTGCGAAGTTGCCGCTCTCTCCGGCTCCCGGAGACGAAGAAGCTGCTTCTTCGCGCAAAGACGATTCTGCCGCTCACAGTGCTCTGCGGTGTTCGCCTTCTGCCGAAAGAGGCCCGGGAGCGGTGCTTAGCTCTGCAGAGCACCGTACCTTCGTCTTTAGCCTCTCTTCTCGTCTACATCTTAGCAAAAAGCTTTTCCACTCTGTCTGGCAAGGAGAAACTTTGCCAGCACAGAAAACATCTCCCATCGTGTTCTAGAGGCTGCACGGAGGTCTGCCGAGTGTTTTGCAAGAAGAGAAAGAAAGTTGTCCAAAACAGCTTCCAATCGAATGTTCATGTGAATAGAAAGGCAGGAGAGTGGTCAGGTACTGTGTTCTCTCAGTTGGCAAGCTGCGCACACAATCGCAGTGTTGTACAGCTTGTTTCATCACCTTTGCGAAGTTGCCGCTCTCTCCGGCTCCCGGAGACGAAGAAGCTGCTTCTTCGCGCAAAGACGATTCTGCCCCTCACTGTGCTCTGCAGTGTGTGTCTTCTGCCGAAAGAGGTCCGGGAGCGGTTCTTAGCTCTGCAGAGCACCGTACCTTCGTCTTTAGCCTCTCTTCTCGTCTACATCTTAGCAAAAAGCTTTTCCACTCTGTCTGGCAAGGAGAAACTGTGCCAGCACAGAAAACATCTCCCATCGTGTTCTAGAGGCTGCACGGAGGTCTGCCGAGTGTTTTGCAAGAAGAGAAAGAAAGTTGTCCAAAACAGCTTGCAATCGAATGTTCATGTGAATAGAAAAGGCAGGAGAGTGGTCAGGTACTGTTTTCTCTCACTTGGCAAGCTGCGCACACAATCGCAGTGTTGTACAGCTTGTTTCATCACCTTTGCGAAGTTGCCGCTCTATCCGGCTCCCGGAGACGAAGAAGCTGCTTCTTCGCGCAAAGACGATTCTGCCGCTCACAGTGCTCTGCGGTGTGCGCCTTCTGCCGAAAGAGGCCCGGGAGCGGTGCTTAGCTCTGCAGAGCACCGTACCTTCGTCTTTAGCCTCTCTTCTCGTCTACATCTTAGCAAAAAGCTTTTCCACTCTGTCTGGCAAGGAGAAACTGTGCCAGCACAGAAAACATCTCCCATCGTCTTCTAGAGGCTGCACGGAGGTCTGCCGAGTGTTTTGCAAGAAGAGAAAGAAAGTTGTCCGAAACAGCCTGCAACCGAATGTTCATGTGAATAAAAAAGGCAGGAGAGTGGTCAGGTACTGTTTTCTCTCAGTTGGCAAGCTGCGCACACAATCGCAGTGTTGTACAGCTTGTTTCATCACCTTTGCGAAGTTGCCGCTCTCTCCGGCTCCCGGAGACGAAGAAGCTGCTTCTTCGCGCAAAGACGATTCTGCCGCTCACAGTGCTCTGCGGTGTGCGCCTTCTGCCGAAAGAGGCCCGGGAGCGGTGCTTAGCTCTGCAGAGCACTGTACCTTCGTCTTTAGCCTCTCTTCTCGTCTACATCTTAGCAAAAAGCTTTTCCACTCTGTCTGGCAAGGAGAAACTTTGCCAGCACAGAAAACATCTCCCATTGTGTTCTAGAGGCTGCACGGAGGTCTGCCGAGTGTTTTGCAAGAAGAGAAAGAAAGTTGTCCAAAACAGCTTGCAATCGAATGTTCATGTGAATGGAAAAGGCAGGAGAGTGGTCAGGTACTGTTTTCTCTCACTTGGCAAGCTGCGCACACAATCGCAGTGTTGTACAGCTTGTTTCATCACCTTTGCCAAGTTGCCGCTCTCTCCGGCTCCCGGAGACGAAGAAGCTGCTTCTTCGCGCAAAGACGATTCTGCCGCTCACAGTGCTCTGCGGTGTGCGCCTTCTGCCGAAAGAGGTCCGGGAGCGGTGCTTAGCTCTGCACAGCACCGTACCTTCGTCTTTAGCCTCTCTTCTCGTCTACATCTTAGCAAAAAGCTTTTCCACTCTGTCTGGCAAGGAGAAACTGTGCCAGCACAGAAAACATCTCCCATCGTGTTCTAGAGGCTGCACGGACGTCTGCCGAGTGTTTTGCAAGAAGAGAAAGAAAGTTGTCCAAAACAGCTTGCAATCGAATGTTCATGTGAATAGAAAAGGCAGGAGAGTGGTCAGGTACTGTTTTCTCTCACTTGGCAAGCTGCGCACACAATCGCAGTGTTGTACAGCTTGTTTTATCACCTTTGCGAAGTTGCCGCTCTCTCCGGCTCCCGGAGACGAAGAAGCTGCTTCTTCGCGCAAAGACGATTCTGCCGCTCACAGTGCTCTGCGGTGTGCGCCTTCTGCCGAAAGAGGCCCGGGAGCGGTGCTTAGCTCTGCAGAGCACCGTACCTTCGTCTTTAGCCTCTCTTCTCGTCTACATCTTAGCAAAAAGCTTTTCCACTCTTTCTGGCAAGGAGAAACTGTGCCAGCACAGAAAACATCTCCCATCGTGTTCTAGAGGCTGCACGGAGGTCTGCCGAGTGTTTTGCAAGAAGAGAAAGAAAGTTGTCCAAAACAGCTTGCAATCGAATGTTCATGTGAATAGAAAAGGCAGGCGAGTGGTCAGGTACTGTTTTCTCTCAGTTGGCAAGCTGCGCACACAATCGCAGTGTTGTACAGCTTGTTTCATCACCTTTGCCAAGTTGCCGCTCTCTCCGGCTCCCGGAGACGAAGAAGCTGCTTCTTCGCGCAAGACGATTCTGCCGCTCACAGTGCTCTGCGGTGTGCGCCTTCTGCCGAAAGACGTCCGGGAGCGGTGCTTAGCTCTGCAGAGCACCATACCTGCTTCTTTAGCCTCTCTTCACGTCTACATCTTAGCAAAAAGCTTTTCCACTCTGTCTGGCAAGGAGAAACTGTGCCAGCACAGAAACATCTCCCATTGTGTTCTAGAGGCTGCACGGAGGTCTGCCGAGTGTTTTGCAAGAAGAGAAAGAAAGTTGTCCAAAACAGCTTGCAATCCAATGTTCATGTGAATAGAAAAGGCAGGAGAGTGGTCAGGTACTGTTTTCTCTCAGTTGGCAAGCTGCTCACACAATCGCAGTGTTGTACAGCTTGTTTCATCACCTTTGCGAAGCTGCCGCTCTCTCCGGCTCCCGGAGACGAAGAAGCTGATTCTTCGCGCAAAGACGATTCTGCCGCTCACTGTGCTCTGCGGTGTGCGCTTTCTGCCCAAAGAAGTCCGGGAGCGATGCTTAGCTCTGCAGAGTACCATACGTGCTTCTTTAGCCTCTCTTCTCGTCTACATCTTAGCAAAAAGCTTTTCCACTCTGTCTGGCAAGGAGAAACTGTGCCAGCACAGAAAACATCTCCCATCGTGTTCTAGAGGCTGCACGGAGGTCTGCCGAGTGTTTTGCAAGAAGAGAAAGAAAGTTGTCCAAAACAGCTTGCAATCGAATGTTCATGTGAATAGAAAAGGCAGGAGAGTGGTCAGGTACTGTTTTCTCTCAGTTGGCAAGCTGCGCACACAATCGCAGTGTTGTACAGCTTGTTTCATCACCTTTGCGAAGTTGCCGCTCTCTCCGGCTCCCGGAGACGAAGAAGCTGCTTCTTCGCGCAAAGACGATTCTGCCCCTCACTGTGCTCTGCAGTGTGCGTCTTCTGCCGAAAGAGGTCCGGAGCGGTTCTTACCTCTGCAGAGCACCGTACCTTCGTCTTTAGCCTCTCTTCTCGTCTACATCTTAGCAAAAAGCTTTTCCACTCTGTCTGGCAAGGAGAAACTGTGCCAGCACAGAAAACATCTCCCATCGTGTTCTAGAGGCTGCACGGAGGTCTGCCGAGTGTTTTGCAAGAAGAGAAAGAAAGTTGTCCAAAACAGCTTGCAATCGAATGTTCATGTGAATAGAAAAGGCAGGAGAGTGGTCAGGTACTGTTTTTCTCTCACTTGGCAAGCTGCGCACACAATCGCAGTGTTGTACAGCTTGTTTCATCACCTTTGCGAAGTTGCCGCTCTCTCCGGCTCCCGGAGACGAAGAAGCTGCTTCTTCGCGCAAAGACGATTCTGCCGCTCACAGTGCTCTGCGGTGTGCGCCTTCTGCCGAAAGAGGCCCGGGAGCGGTGCTTAGCTCTGCAGAGCACCGTACCTTCGTCTTTAGCCTCTCTTCTCGTCTACATCTTAGCAAAAAGCTTTTCCACTCTGTCTGGCAAGGAGAAACTGTGCCAGCACAGAAAACATCTCCCATCGTCTTCTAGAGGCTGCACGGAGGTCTGCCGAGTGTTTTGCAAGAAGAGAAAGAAAGTTGTCCGAAACAGCCTGCAACCGAATGTTCATGTGAATAAAAAAGGCAGGAGAGTGGTCAGGTACTGTTTTCTCTCAGTTGGCAAGCTGCGCACACAATCGCAGTGTTGTACAGCTTGTTTCATCACCTTTGCGAAGTTGCCGCTCTCTCCGGCTCCCGGAGACGAAGAAGCTGCTTCTTCGCGCAAAGACGATTCTGCCGCTCACAGTGCTCTGCGGTGTGCGCCTTCTGCCGAAAGAGGCCCGGGAGCGGTGCTTAGCTCTGCAGAGCACCGTACCTTCGTCTTTAGCCTCTCTTCTCGTCTACATCTTAGCAAAAAGCTTTTCCACTCTGTCTGGCAAGGAGAAACTTTGCCAGCACAGAAAACATCTCCCATTGTGTTCTAGAGGCTGCACGGAGGTCTGCCGAGTGTTTTGCAAGAAGAGAAAGAAAGTTGTCCAAAACAGCTTGCAATCGAATGTTCATGTGAATGGAAAAGGCAGGAGAGTGGTCAGGTACTGTTTTCTCTCACTTGGCAAGCTGCGCACACAATCGCAGTGTTGTACAGCTTGTTTCATCACCTTTGCGAAGTTGCCGCTCTCTCCGGCTCCCGGAGACGAAGAAGCTGCTTCTTCGCGCAAAGACGATTCTGCCGCTCACAGTGCTCTGCGGTGTGCGCCTTCTGCCGAAAGAGGCCCGGGAGCGGTGCTTAGCTCTGCAGAGCACCGTACCTTCGTCTTTAGCCTCTCTTCTCGTCTACATCTTAGCAAAAAGCTTTTCCACTCTGTCTGGCAAGGAGAAACTGTGCCAGCACAGAAAACATCTCCCATCGTCTTCTAGAGGCTGCACGGAGGTCTGCCGAGTGTTTTGCAAGAAGAGAAAGAAAGTTGTCCGAAACAGCCTGCAACCGAATGTTCATGTGAATAAAAAAGGCAGGAGAGTGGTCAGGTACTGTTTTCTCTCAGTTGGCAAGCTGCGCACACAATCGCAGTGTTGTACAGCTTGTTTCATCACCTTTGCGAAGTTGCCGCTCTCTCCGGCTCCCGGAGACGAAGAAGCTGCTTCTTCGCGCAAAGACGATTCTGCCGCTCACAGTGCTCTGCGGTGTGCGCCTTCTGCCGAAAGAGGCCCGGGAGCGGTGCTTAGCTCTGCAGAGCACCGTACCTTCGTCTTTAGCCTCTCTTCTCGTCTACATCTTAGCAAAAAGCTTTTCCACTCTGTCTGGCAAGGAGAAACTTTGCCAGCACAGAAAACATCTCCCATTGTGTTCTAGAGGCTGCACGGAGGTCTGCCGAGTGTTTTGCAAGAAGAGAAAGAAAGTTGTCCAAAACAGCTTGCAATCGAATGTTCATGTGAATGGAAAAGGCAGGAGAGTGGTCAGGTACTGTTTTCTCTCACTTGGCAAGCTGCGCACACAATCGCAGTGTTGTACAGCTTGTTTCATCACCTTTGCGAAGTTGCCGCTCTCTCCGGCTCCCGGAGACGAAGAAGCTGCTTCTTCGCGCAAAGACGATTCTTCCGCTCACAGTGCTCTGCGGTGTGCGCCTTCTGCCGAAAGAGGTCCGGGAGCGGTGCTTAGCTCTGCAGAGCACCGTACCTTCGTCTTTAGCCTCTCTTCTCGTCTACATCTTAGCAAAAAGCTTTTCCACTCTGTCTGGCAAGGAGAAACTGTGCCAGCACAGAAAACATCTCCCATCGTGTTCTAGAGGCTGCACGGACGTCTGCCGAGTGTTTTGCAAGAAGAGAAAGAAAGTTGTCCAAAACAGCTTGCAATCGAATGTTCATGTGAATAGAAAAGGCAGGAGAGTGGTCAGGTACTGTTTTCTCTCACTTGGCAAGCTGCGCACACAATCGCAGTGTTGTACAGCTTGTTTTATCACCTTTGCGAAGTTGCCGCTCTCTCCGGCTCCCGGAGACGAAGAAGCTGCTTCTTCGCGCAAAGACGATTCTGCCGCTCACAGTGCTCTGCGGTGTGCGCCTTCTGCCGAAAGAGGCCCGGGAGCGGTGCTTAGCTCTGCAGAGCACCGTACCTTCGTCTTTAGCCTCTCTTCTCGTCTACATCTTAGCAAAAAGCTTTTCCACTCTTTCTGGCAAGGAGAAACTGTGCCAGCACAGAAAACATCTCCCATCGTGTTCTAGAGGCTGCACGGAGGTCTGCCGAGTGTTTTGCAAGAAAAGAAAGAAAGTTGTCCAAAACAGCTTGCAATCGAATGTTCATGTGAATAGAAAAGGCAGGCGAGTGGTCAGGTACTGTTTTCTCTCAGTTGGCAAGCTGCGCACACAATCGCAGTGTTGTACAGCTTGTTTCATCACCTTTGCCAAGTTGCCGCTCTCTCCGGCTCCCGGAGACGAAGAAGCTGCTTCTTCGCGCAAAGACGATTCTGCCCCTCACTGTGCTCTGCGGTGTGCGCCTTCTGCCGAAAGACGTCCGGGAGCGGTGCTTAGCTCTGCAGAGCACCATACCTGCTTCTTTAGCCTCTCTTCACGTCTACATCTTAGCAAAAAGCTTTTCCACTCTGTCTGGCAAGGAGAAACTGTGCCAGCACAGAAAACATCTCCCATTGTGTTCTAGAGGCTGCACGGAGGTCTGCCGAGTGTTTTGCAAGAAGAGAAAGAAAGTTGTCCAAAACAGCTTGCAATCCAATGTTCATGTGAATAGAAAAGGCAGGAGAGTGGTCAGGTACTGTTTTCTCTCAGTTGGCAAGCTGCTCACACAATCGCAGTGTTGTACAGCTTGTTTCATCACCTTTGCGAAGCTGCCGCTCTCTCCGGCTCCCGGAGACGAAGAAGCTGATTCTTCGCGCAAAGACGATTCTGCCGCTCACTGTGCTCTGCGGTGTGCGCCTTCTGCCGAAAGAAGTCCGGGAGCGATGCTTAGCTCTGCAGAGTACCATACGTGCTTCTTTAGCCTCTCTTCTCGTCTACATCTTAGCAAAAAGCTTTTCCACTCTGTCTGGCAAGGAGAAACTGTGCCAGCACAGAAAACATCTCCCATCGTGTTCTAGAGGCTGCACGGAGGTCTGCCGAGTGTTTTGCAAGAAGAGAAAGAAAGTTGTCCAAAACAGCTTGCAATCGAATGTTCATGTGAATAGAAAAGGCAGGAGAGTGGTCAGGTACTGTTTTCTCTCACTTGGCAAGCTGCGCACACAATCGCAGTTTTGTACAGCTTGTTTCATCACCTTTGCGAAGCTGCCGCTCTCTCCGGCTCCCGGAGACGAAGAAGCTGCTTCATCGCGCAAAGACGATTCTGCCGCTCACTGTGCTCTGCGGTGTACGCCTTCTGCCGAAAGAGGCACGGGAGCGGTGCTTAGCTCTGCAGAGCACCGTACCTTCGTCTTTAGCCTCTCTTCTCGTCTACATCTTAGCAAAAAGCTTTTCCACTCTGTCTGGCAAGGAGAAACTGTGCCAGCACAAAAAACATCTCCCATCGTGTTCTAGAGGCTGCACGGAGGTCTGCCGAGTGTTTTGCAAGAAGAGAAAGAAAGTTGCCCAAAACAGCTTCCAATCGAATGTTCATGTGAATAGAAAGGCAGGAGAGTGGTCAGGTACTGTGTTCTCTCAGTTGGCAAGCTGCGCACACAATCGCAGTGTTGTACAGCTTGTTTCATCACCTTTGCGAAGTTGCCGCTCTCTCCGGCTCCCGGAGACCAAGAAGCTGCTTCTTCGCGCAAAGACGATTCTGCCCCTCACTGTGCTCTGCAGTGTGTGTCTTCTGCCGAAAGAGGTCCGGGAGCGGTTCTTAGCTCTGCAGAGCACCGTACCTTCGTCTTTAGCCTCTCTTCTCGTCTACATCTTAGCAAAAAGCTTTTCCACTCTGTCTGGCAAGGAGAAACTGTGCCAGCACAGAAAACATCTCCCATCGTGTTCTAGAGGCTGCACGGAGGTCTGCCGAGTGTTTTGCAAGAAGAGAAAGAAAGTTGTCCAAAACAGCTTGCAATCGAATGTTCATGTGAATAGAAAAGGCAGGAGAGTGGTCAGGTACTGTTTTCTCTCAGTTGGCAAGCTGCGCACACAATCGCAGTGTTGTACAGCTTGTTTCATCACCTTTGCGAAGTTGCCGCTCTCTCCGGCTCCCGGAGACGAAGAAGCTGCTTCTTCGCGCAAAGACGATTCTGCCGCTCACAGTGCTCTGCGGTGTGCGCCTTCTGCCGAAAGAGGCCCGGGAGCGGTGCTTAGCTCTGCAGAGCACCGTACCTTCGTCTTTAGCCTCTCTTCTCGTCTACATCTTAGCAAAAAGCTTTTCCACTCTGTCTGGCAAGGAGAAACTGTGCCAGCACAGAAAACATCTCCCATCGTCTTCTAGAGGCTGCACGGAGGTCTGCCGAGTGTTTTGCAAGAAGAGAAAGAAAGTTGTCCAAAACAGCTTGCAATCGAATGTTCATGTGAATGGAAAAGGCAGGAGAGTGGTCAGGTACTGTTTTCTCTCAGTTGGCAAGCTGCGCACACAATCGCAGTGTTGTACAGCTTGTTTCATCACCTTTGCGAAGTTGCCGCTCTCTCCGGCTCCCGGAGACGAAGAAGCTGATTCTTCGCGCAAAGACGATTCTGCCGCTCACTGTGCTCTGCGGTGTGCGCCTTCTGTCGAAAGAAGTCCGGGAGCGATGCTTAGCTCTGCAGAGTACCATACGTGCTTCTTTAGCCACGCTTCTCGTCTACATCTTAGCTAAAAGCTTTTCCACTCTGTCTGGCAAGGAGAAACTGTGCCAGCACAGAAAACATCTCCCATCGTCTTCTAGAGGCTGCACGGAGGTCTGCCGAGTGTTTTGCAAGAAGAGAAAGAAAGTTGTCTAAAACAGCTTGCAATCGAATGTTCATGTGAATAGAAAAGGCAGGAGAGTGGTCAGGTACTGTTTTCTCTCAGTTGGCAAGCTGCGCACACAATCGCAGTGTTGTACAGCTTGTTTCATCACCTTTGCGAAGTTGCCGCTCTCTCCGGCTCCCGGAGACGAAGAAGCTGCTTCTTCGCGCAAAGACGATTCTGCCGCTCACAGTGCTCTGCGGTGTGCGCCTTCTGCTGAAAGAGGTCCGGGAGTGGTGCTTAGCTCTGCAGAGCACCGTACCTTCGTCTTTAGCCTCTCTTCTCGTCTACATCTTTGCAAAAAGCTTTTCCACTCTGTCTGGCAAGGAGAAACTGTGCCAGCACAGAAAACATCTCCCATCGTGTTCTAGAGGCTGCACGGAGGTCTGCCGAGTGTTTTGCAAGAAGAGAAAGAAAGTTGTCCAAAACAGCTTGCAATCGAATGTTCATGTGAATGGAAAAGGCAGGAGAGTGGTCAGGTACTGTTTTCTCTCACTTGGCAAGCTGCGCACACAATCGCAGTGTTGTACAGCTTGTTTCATCACCTTTGCCAAGTTGCCGCTCTCTCCGGCTCCCGGAGACGAAGAAGCTGCTTCTTCGCGCAAAGACGATTCTGCCGCTCACTGTGCTCTGCGGTGTGCGCCTTCTGCCGAAAGAGGTCCGGGAGCGATGCTTGGCTCTGCAGAGTACCATACGTGCTTCTTTAGCCTCGCTTCTCGTCTACATCTTAGCTAAAAGCTTTTCCACTCTGTCTGGCAAGGACAAACTCTGCCAGCACAGAAAACATCTCCCATCGTGTTCTAGAGGCTGCACGGAGGTCTGCCGAGTGTTTTGCAAGAAGAGAAAGAAAGTTGTCCAAAACAGCTTGCAATCGAATGTTCATGTGAATGGAAAAGGCAGGAGAGTGGTCAGGTACTGTTTTCTCTCAGTTGGAAAGCTGCGCACACAATCGCAGTGTTGTACAGCTTGTTTCATCACCTTTGCGAAGTTGCCGCTCTCTCCGGCTCCCGGAGACGAAGAAGCTGCTTCTTCGCGCAAAGACGATTCTGCCGCTCCCAGTGCTCTGCGGTGTGCGCCTTCTGGCGAAAGAGGCCCGGGAGCTGTGCTTAGCTCTGCAGAGCACCGTACCTTCGTGTTTAGCCTCTCTTCTCATCTACATCTTAGCAAAAAGCTTTTCCACTCTGTCTGGCAAGGAGAAACTGTGCCAGCACAAAAAACATCTCCCATCGTGTTCTAGAGGCTGCACGGAGGTCTGCCGAGTGTTTTGCAAGAAGAGAAAGAAAGTTGTCCAAAACAGCTTGCAATCGAATGTTCATGTGAATGGAAAAGGCAGGAGAGTGGTCAGGTACTATTTTCTCTCACTTGGCAAGCTGCGCACACAATCGCAGTGTTGTACAGCTTGTTTCATCACCTTTGCGAAGTTGCCGCTCTCTCCGGCTCCCGGAGACGAAGAAGCTGCTTCTTCGCGCAAAGACGATTCTGCCGCTCACAGTGCTCTGCAGTGTGCGCCTTCTGCCGAAAGACGTCCGGGAGCGGTGCTTAGCTCTGCAGAGCACCATACGTGCTTCTTTAGCCTCGCTTCTCGTCTACATCTTAGCAAAAAGCTTTTCCACTCTGTCTGGCAAGGAGAAACTGTGCCAGCACAGAAAACATCTCCCATCGTGTTCTAGAGGCTGCACGGAGGTCTGCCGAGTGTTTTGCAAGAAGAGAAGGAAAGTTGTCCAAAACAGCTTGCAATCGAATGTTCATGTGAATAGAAAAGGCAGGAGAGTGGTCAGGTACTGTTTTCTCAAACTTGGCAAGCTGCTCACACAATCGCAGTGTTGTACAGCTTGTTTCATCACCTTTGCAAAGTTGCCGCTCTCTCCGGCTCCCGGAGACGAAGAAGCTGCTTCTTCGCGCAAAGACGATTCTGCCGCTCACTGTGCTCTGCGGTGTGCGCCATCTGCCGAAAGACGCACGGGAGCGGTGCTTAGCTCTGCAGAGCACCGTACCTTCGTCTTTAGCCTCTCTTCTCGTCTACATCTTAGCAAAAAGCTTTTCCACTCTGTCTGGCAAGGAGAAACTGTGCCAGCACAGAAAACATCTCCCATCGTGTTCTAGAGGCTGCACGGAGGTCTGCCGAGTGTTTTGCAAGAAGAGAAAGAAAGTTGTCCAAAACAGCTTGCAATCGAATGTTCATGTGAATGGAAAAGGCAGGAGAGTGGTCAGGTACTGTTTTCTCTCAGTTGGCAAGCTGCGCACACAATCGCAGTGTTGTACAGCTTGTTTCATCACCTTTGCGAAGTTGCCGCTCTCTCCGCCTCCCGGAGACGAAGAAGCTGCTTCTTCGCGCAAAGACGATTCTGCCGCTCACTGTGCTCTGCGGTGTGACCCTTCTGCTGAAAGAGGTCCGGGAGCGGTGCTTAGCTCTGCAGAGCACCGTACCTTCGTCTTTAGCCTCTCTTCTCGTTTACATCTTAGCAAAAAGCTTTTCCACTCTGTCTGGCAAGAGAAACTTTGCCAGCACAGAAAACATCTCCCATCGTGTTCTAGAGGCTGCACGGAGGTCTGCCGAGTGTTTTGCAAGAAGAGAAAGAAAGTTGTCCAAAACAGCTTGCAATCGAATGTTCATGTGAATAGAAAAGGCAGGAGAGTGGTCAGGTACTGTTTTCTCTCAGTTGGCAAGCTGCGCACACAATCGCAGTGTTGTACAGCTTGTTTCATCACCTTTGCGAAGTTGCCGCTCTCTCCGGCTCCCGGAGACGAAGAAGCTGCTTCTCCGCGCAAAGACGATTCTGCCGCTCCCAGTGCTCTGCGGTGTTCGCCTTCTGCCGAAAGAGGTCCGGTAGAGGTGCTTAGCTCTGCAGAGCACCGTACCTTCGTCTTTAGCCTCTCTTCTCGTCTACATCTTTGCAAAAAGCTTTTCCACTCTGTCTGGCAAGGAGAAACTGTGCCAGCACAGAAAACATCTCCCATCGTGTTCTAGAGGCTGCACGGAGGTCTGCCGAGTGTTTTGCAAGAAGAGAAAGAAAGTTGTCCAAAACAGCTTGCAATCGAATGTTCATGTGAATGGAAAAGGCAGGAGAGTGGTCAGGTACTGTTTTCTCTCACTTGGCAAGCTGCGCACACAATCGCAGTGTTGTACAGCTTGTTTCATCACCTTTGCCAAGTTGCCGCTCTCTCCGGCTCCCGGAGACGAAGAAGCTGCTTCTTCGCGCAAAGACGATTCTGCCGCTCACTGTGCTCTGCGGTGTGCGCCTTCTGTCGGAAGAGGTCCGGGAGCGATGCTTGGCTCTGCAGAGTACCATACGTGCTTCTTTAGCCTCGCTTCTCGTCTACATCTTAGCTAAAAGCTTTTCCACTCTGTCTGGCAAGGACAAACTCTGCCAGCACACAAAACATCTCCCATCGTGTTCTAGAGGCTGCACGGAGGTCTGCCGAGTGTTTTGCAAGAAGAGAAAGAAAGTTGTCCAAAACAGCTTGCAATCGAATGTTCATGTGAATGGAAAAGGCAGGAGAGTGGTCAGGTACTGTTTTCTCTCACTTGGCAAGCTGCGCACACAATCGCAGTGTTGTACAGCTTGTTTCATCACCTTTGCGAAGTTGCCGCTCTCTCCGGCTCCCGGAGACGAAGAAGCTGCTTCTTCGCGCAAAGACGATTCTGCCGCTCCCAGTGCTCTGCGGTGTGCGCCTTCTGGCGAAAGAGGCCCGGGAGCTGTGCTTAGCTCTGCAGAGCACCGTACCTTCGTGTTTAGCCTCTCTTCTCATCTACATCTTAGCAAAAACCTTTTCCACTCTGTCTGGCAAGGAGAAACTGTGCCAGCACAAAAAACATCTCCCATCGTGTTCTAGAGGCTGCACGGAGGTCTGCCGAGTGTTTTGCAAGAAGAGAAAGAAAGTTGTCCAAAACAGCTTGCAATCCAATGTTCATGTGAATGGAAAAGGCAGGAGAGTGGTCAGGTACTATTTTCTCTCACTTGGCAAGCTGCGCACACAATCGCAGTGTTGTACAGCTTGTTTCATCACCTTTGCGAAGTTGCCGCTCTCTCCGGCTCCCGGAGACGAAGAAGCTGCTTCTTCGCGCAAAGACGATTCTGCCGCTCACAGTGCTCTGCAGTGTGCGCCTTCTGCCGAAAGACGTCCGGGAGCGGTGCTTAGCTCTGCAGAGCACCATACGTGCTTCTTTAGCCTCGCTTCTCGTCTACATCTTAGCAAAAAGCTTTTCCACTCTGTCTGGCAAGGAGAAACTGTGCCAGCACAGAAAACATCTCCCATCGTGTTCTAGAGGCTGCACGGAGGTCTGCCGAGTGTTTTGCAAGAAGAGAAGGAAAGTTGTCCAAAACAGCTTGCAATCGAATGTTCATGTGAATAGAAAAGGCAGGAGAGTGGTCAGGTACTGTTTTCTCTCACTTGGCAAGCTGCTCACACAATCGCAGTGTTGTACAGCTTGTTTCATCACCTTTGCAAAGTTGCCGCTCTCTCCGGCTCCCGGAGACGAAGAAGCTGCTTCTTCGCGCAAAGACGATTCTGCCGCTCACTGTGCTCTGCGGTGTGCGCCATCTGCCGAAAGACGCACGGGAGCGGTGCTTAGCTCTGCAGAGCACCGTACCTTCGTCTTTAGCCTCTCTTCTCGTCTACATCTTAGCAAAAAGCTTTTCCACTCTGTCTGGCAAGGAGAAACTGTGCCAGCACAGAAAACATCTCCCATCGTGTTCTAGAGGCTGCACGGAGGTCTGCCGAGTGTTTTGCAAGAAGAGAAAGAAAGTTGTCCAAAACAGCTTGCAATCGAATGTTCATGTGAATGGAAAAGGCAGGAGAGTGGTCAGGTACTGTTTTCTCTCAGTTGGCAAGCTGCGCACACAATCGCAGTGTTGTACAGCTTGTTTCATCACCTTTGCGAAGTTGCCGCTCTCTCCGGCTCCCGGAGACGAAGAAGCTGCTTCTTCGCGCAAAGACGATTCTGCCGCTCACTGTGCTCTGCGGTGTGACCCTTCTGCTGAAAGAGGTCCGGGAGCGGTGCTTAGCTCTGCAGAGCACCGTACCTTCGTCTTTAGCCTCTCTTCTCGTTTACATCTTAGCAAAAAGCTTTTCCACTCTGTCTGGCAAGGAGAAACTTTGCCAGCACAGAAAACATCTCCCATCGTGTTCTAGAGGCTGCACGGAGGTCTGCCGAGTGTTTTGCAAGAAGAGAAAGAAAGTTGTCCAAAACAGCTTGCAATCGAATGTTCATGTGAATAGAAAAGGCAGGAGAGTGGTCAGGTACCGTTTTCTCTCAGTTGGCAAGCTGCGCACACAATCGCAGTGTTGTACAGCTTGTTTCATCACCTTTGCGAAGTTGCCGCTCTCTCCGGCTCCCGGAGACGAAGAAGCTGCTTCTTCGCGCAAAGACGATTCTGCCGCTCACAGTGCTCTGCGGTGTGCGCCTTCTGCCGAAAGAGGTCCGGGAGCGGTGCTTAGCTCTGCAGAGCACCGTACCTTCGTCTTTAGCCTCTCTTCTCGTCTACATCTTAGCAAAAAGCTTTTCCACTCTGTCTGGCAAGGAGAAACTGTGCCAGCACAGAAAACATCTCCCATCGTGTTCTAGAGGCTGCACGGAGGTCTGCCGAGTGTTTTGCAAGAAGAGAAGAAAAGTTGTCCAAAACAGCTTGCAATCGAATGTTCATGTGAATAGAAAGGCAGGAGAGTGGTCAGGTACTGTTTTCTCTCACTTGGCAAGCTGCGCACACAATCGCAGTGTTGTACAGCTTGTTTCATCACCTTTGCGAAGTTGCCGCTCTCTCCGGCTGCCGGAGACGAAGAAGCTGCTTCTTCGCGCAAAGACGATTCTGCCGCTCACTGTGCTCTGCGGTGTGCGCCTTCTGCCGAAAGAGGCCCGGGAGCGGTGCTTAGCTCTGCAGAGTACCATACGTGCTTCTTTAGCCTCGCTTCTCGTCTACATCTTAGCAAAAAGCTTTTCCACTCTGTCTGTCAAGGACAAACTGTGCCAGCACACAAAACATCTCCCATCGTGTTCTAGAGGCTGCACGGAGGTCTGCCGAGTGTTTTGCAAGAAGAGAAAGAAAGTTGTCCAAAACAGCTTGCAATCGAATGTTCATGTGAATAGAAAAGGCAGGAGAGTGGTCAGGTACTGTTTTCTCTCACTTGGCAAGCTGCGCACACAATCGCAGTTTTGTACAGCTTGTTTCATCACCTTTGCGAAGTTGCCGCTCTCTCCGGCTCCCGGAGACGAAGAAGCTGCTTCTTCGCGCAAAGACGATTCTGCCGCTCACAGTGCTCTGCGGTGTGCGCCTTCTGCCGAAAGAGGTCCGGGAGAGGTGCTTAGCTCTGCAGAGCACCGTACCTTCGTCTTTAGCCTCTCTTCTCGTCTACATCTTAGCAAAAAGCTTTTCCACTCTGTCTGGCAAGGAGAAACTGTGCCAGCACTGAAAACATCTCCCATCGTGTTCTAGAGGCTGCACGGAGGTCTGCCGAGTGTTTTGCAAGAAGAGAAAGAAAGTTGTCCAAAACAGCTTGCAATCGAATGTTCATGTGAATGGAAAAGGCAGGAGAGTGGTCAGGTACTGTTTTCTCTCAGTTGGCAAGCTGCGCACACAATCGCAGTGTTGTACAGCTTGTTTCATCACCTTTGCCAAGTTGCCGCTCTCTCCGGCTCCCGGAGACGAAGAAGCTGCTTCTTCGCGCAAAGACGATTCTGCCGCTCACAGTGCTCTGCGGTGTGCGCCTTCTGCCGAAAGAGGTCCGGGAGCTGTGCTTAGCTCTGCAGAGCACCGTACCCTCGTCTTTAGCCTCTCTTCTCGTCTACATCTTAGCAAAAAGCTTTTCCACTCTGTCTGGCAAGGAGAAACTGTGCCAGCACAAAAAACATCTCCCATCGTGTTCTAGAGGCTGCACGGAGGTCTGCCGAGTGTTTTGCAAGAAGAGAAAGAAAGTTGTCCAAAACAGCTTGCAATCGAATGGTCATTTGAATAGAAAAGGCAGGAGAGTGGTCAGGTACTGTTTTCTCTCAGTTGGCAAGCTGCGCACACAATCGCAGTGTTGTACAGCTTGTTTCATCACCTTTGCGAAGTTGCCGCTCTCTCCGGCTCCCGGAGACGAAGAAGCTGCTTCTTCGCGCAAAGACGATTCTGCCGCTCACAGTGCTCTGCGGTGTGCGCCTTCTGCCGAAAGACGTCCGGGAGCGGTGCTTAGCTCTGCAGAGCACCGTACCTTCGTCTTTAGCCTCTCTTCTCGTCTACATCTTAGCAAAAAGCTTTTCCACTCTGTCTGGCAAGGAGAAACTGTGCCAGCACAGAAAACATCTCCCATCGTGTTCTAGAAGCTGCACGGAGGTCTGCCGAGTGTTTTGCAAGAAGAGAAAGAAAGTTGTCCAAAACAGCTTGCAATCGAATGTTCATGTGAATAGAAAAGGCAGGAGAGTGGTCAGGTACTGTTTTCTCTCACTTGGCAAGCTGCTCACACAATCGCAGTGTTGTACAGCTTGTTTCATCACCTTTGCAAAGTTGCCGCTCTCTCCGGCTCCCGGAGACGAAGAAGCTGCTTCTTCGCGCAAAGACGATTCTGCCGCTCACAGTGCTCTGCGGTGTGCGCCTTCTGCCGAAAGAGGTCCGGGAGCGGTGCTTAGCTCTGCAGACCACCGTACCTTCGTCTTTAGTCTCTCTTCTCGTCTACATCTTAGCAAAAAGCTTTTCCACTCTGTCTGGCAAGGAGAAACTGTGCCAGCACAGAAAACATCTCCCATCGTCTTCTAGAGGCTGCACGGAGGTCTGCCGAGTGTTTTGCAAGAAGAGAAAGAAGGTTGTCCAAAACAGCTTGCAATCGAATGTTCATGTGAATAGAAAAGGCAGGAGAGTGGTCAGGTACTGTTTTCTCTCAGTTGGCAAGCTGCGCACACAATCGCAGTGTTGTACAGCTTGTTTCATCACCTTTGCGAAGCTGCCGCTCTCTCCGGCTGCCGGAGACGAAGAAGCTGCTTCTTCGCGCAAAGACGATTCTGCCGCTCACAGTGCTCTGCGGTGTGCGCCTTCTGCCGAAAGACGTCCGGGAGCGGTGCTTAGCTCTGCAGAGCACCGTACCTTTGTCTTTAGCCTCTCTTTCGTCTACATCTTAGCAAAAAGCTTTTCCACTCTGTCTGGCAAGGAGAAACTGTGCCAGCACAGAAAACATCTCCCATCGTGTTCTAGAGGCTGCACGGAGGTCTGCCGAGTGTTTTGCAAGAAGAGAAAGAAAGTTGTCCAAAACAGCTTGCAATCGAATGTTCAAGTGAATAGAAAAGGCAGGAGAGTGGTCAGGTACTGTTTTCTCTCAGTTGGCAAGCTGCGCACACAATCGCAGTGTTGTACAGCTTGTTTCATCACCTTTGCGAAGCTGCCGCTCTCTCCGGCTGCCGGAGACGAAGAAGCTGCTTCTTCGCGCAAAGACGATTCTGCCGCTCACAGTGCTCTGCGGTGTGCGCCTTCTGTCGAAAGACGTCCGGGAGCGATGCTTAGCTCTGCAGAGCACCGTACCTTCGTCTTTAGCCTCTCTTCTCGTCTACATCTTAGCAAAAAGCTTTTCCACTCTGTCTGGCAAGGATAAACTTTGCCAGAACAGAAAACATCTCCCATCGTGTTCTAGAAGCTGCACGGAGGTCTGCCGAGTGTTCTGCAAGAAGAGAAAGAAAGTTGTCCAAAACAGCTTGCAATCGAATGTTCATGTGTATATAAAAGGCAGGAGAGTGGTCAGGTACTGTTTTCTCTCAGTTGGCAATCTGCGCACACAATCGCAGTTTTGTACAGCTTGTTTCATCACCTTTGCGAAGCTGCCGCTCTCTCCGGCTCCCGGAGACGAAGAAGCTGCTTCATCGCGCAAAGACGATTCTGCCGCTCACTGTGCTCTGCGGTGTACGCCTTCTGCCGAAAGAGGCACGGGAGCGGTGCTTAGCTCTGCAGAGCACCGTACCTTCGTCTTTAGCCTCTCTTCTCGTCTACATCTTAGCAAAAAGCTTTTCCACTCTGTCTGGCAAGGAGAAACTGTGCCAGCACAAAAAACATCTCCCATCGTGTTCTAGAGGCTGCACGGAGGTCTGCCGAGTGTTTTGCAAGAAGAGAAAGAAAGTTGCCCAAAACAGCTTCCAATCGAATGTTCATGTGAATAGAAAGGCAGGAGAGTGGTCAGGTACTGTGTTCTCTCATTTGGCAAGCTGCGCACACAATCGCAGTGTTGTACAGCTTGTTTCATCACCTTTGCGAAGTTGCCGCTCTCTCCGGCTCCCGGAGACCAAGAAGCTGCTTCTTCGCGCAAAGACGATTCTGCCCCTCACTGTGCTCTGCAGTGTGTGTCTTCTGCCGAAAGAGGTCCGGGAGCGGTTCTTAGCTCTGCAGAGCACCGTACCTTCGTCTTTAGCCTCTCTTCTCGTCTACATCTTAGCAAAAAGCTTTTCCACTCTGTCTGGCAAGGAGAAACTGTGCCAGCACAGAAAACATCTCCCATCGTGTTCTAGAGGCTGCACGGAGGTCTGCCGAGTGTTTTGCAAGAAGAGAAAGAAAGTTGTCCAAAACAGCTTGCAATCGAATGTTCATGTGAATAGAAAAGGCAGGAGAGTGGTCAGGTACTGTTTTCTCTCAGTTGGCAAGCTGCGCACACAATCGCAGTGTTGTACAGCTTGTTTCATCACCTTTGCGAAGTTGCCGCTCTCTCCGGCTCCCGGAGACGAAGAAGCTGCTTCTTCGCGCAAAGACGATTCTGCCGCTCACAGTGCTCTGCGGTGTGCGCCTTCTGCCGAAAGAGGCCCGGGAGCGGTGCTTAGCTCTGCAGAGCACCGTACCTTCGTCTTTAGCCTCTCTTCTCGTCTACATCTTAGCAAAAAGCTTTTCCACTCTGTCTGGCAAGGAGAAACTGTGCCAGCACAGAAAACATCTCCCATCGTCTTCTAGAGGCTGCACGGAGGTCTGCCGAGTGTTTTGCAAGAAGAGAAAGAAAGTTGTCCGAAACAGCCTGCAACCGAATGTTCATGTGAATAGAAAAGGCAGGAGAGTGGTCAGGTACTGTTTTCTCTCAGTTGGCAAGCTGCGCACACAATCGCAGTGTTGTACAGCTTGTTTCATCACCTTTGCGAAGTTGCCGCTCTCTCCGGCTCCCGGAGACGAAGAAGCTGCTTCTTCGCGCAAAGACGATTCTGCCGCTCACAGTGCTCTGCGGTGTGCGCCTTCTGCCGAAAGAGGCCCGGGAGCGGTGCTTAGCTCTGCAGAGCACCGTACCTTCGTCTTTAGCCTCTCTTCTCGTCTACATCTTAGCAAAAAGCTTTTCCACTCTGTCTGGCAAGGAGAAACTTTGCCAGCACAGAAAACATCTCCCATCGTGTTCTAGAGGCTGCACGGAGGTCTGCCGAGTGTTTTGCAAGAAGAGAAAGAAAGTTGTCCAAAACAGCTTCCAATCGAATGTTCATGTGAATAGAAAGGCAGGAGAGTGGTCAGGTACTGTGTTCTCTCAGTTGGCAAGCTGCGCACACAATCGCAGTGTTGTACAGCTTGTTTCATCACCTTTGCGAAGTTGCCGCTCTCTCCGGCTCCCGGAGACGAAGAAGCTGCTTCTTCGCGCAAAGACGATTCTGCCCCTCACTGTGCTCTGCAGTGTGTGTCTTCTGCCGAAAGAGGTCCGGGAGCGGTTCTTAGCTCTGCAGAGCACCGTACCTTCGTCTTTAGCCTCTCTTCTCGTCTACATCTTAGCAAAAAGCTTTTCCACTCTGTCTGGCAAGGAGAAACTGTGCCAGCACAGAAAACATCTCCCATCGTGTTCTAGAGGCTGCACGGAGGTCTGCCGAGTGTTTTGCAAGAAGAGAAAGAAAGTTGTCCAAAACAGCTTGCAATCGAATGTTCATGTGAATAGAAAAGGCAGGAGAGTGGTCAGGTACTGTTTTCTCTCAGTTGGCAAGCTGCGCACACAATCGCAGTGTTGTACAGCTTGTTTCATCACCTTTGCGAAGTTGCCGCTCTCTCCGGCTGCCGGAGACGAAGAAGCTGCTTCTTCGCGCAAAGACGATTCTGCCGCTCACAGTGCTCTGCGGTGTGCGCCTTCTGCCGAAAGAGGCCCGGGAGCGGTGCTTAGCTCTGCAGAGCACCGTACCTTCGTCTTTAGCCTCTCTTCTCGTCTACATCTTAGCAAAAAGCTTTTCCACTCTGTCTGGCAAGGAGAAACTTTGCCAGCACAGAAAACATCTCCCATTGTGTTCTAGAGGCTGCACGGAGGTCTGCCGAGTGTTTTGCAAGAAGAGAAAGAAAGTTGTCCAAAACAGCTTGCAATCGAATGTTCATGTGAATGGAAAAGGCAGGAGAGTGGTCAGGTACTGTTTTCTCTCACTTGGCAAGCTGCGCACACAATCGCAGTGTTGTACAGCTTGTTTCATCACCTTTGCCAAGTTGCCGCTCTCTCCGGCTCCCGGAGACGAAGAAGCTGCTTCTTCGCGCAAAGACGATTCTGCCGCTCACAGTGCTCTGCGGTGTGCGCCTTCTGCCGAAAGAGGTCCGGGAGCGGTGCTTAGCTCTGCACAGCACCGTACCTTCGTCTTTAGCCTCTCTTCTCGTCTACATCTTAGCAAAAAGCTTTTCCACTCTGTCTGGCAAGGAGAAACTGTGCCAGCACAGAAAACATCTCCCATCGTGTTCTAGAGGCTGCACGCAGGTCTGCCGAGTGTTTTGCAAGAAGAGAAAGAAAGTTGTCCAAAACAGCTTGCAATCGAATGTTCATGTGAATAGAAAAGGCAGGAGAGTGGTCAGGTACTGTTTTCTCTCACTTGGCAAGCTGCGCACACAATCGCAGTGTTGTACAGCTTGTTTTATCACCTTTGCGAAGTTGCCGCTCTCTCCGGCTCCCGGAGACGAAGAAGCTGCTTCTTCGCGCAAAGACGATTCTGCCGCTCACAGTGCTCTGCGGTGTGCGCCTTCTGCCGAAAGAGGCCCGGGAGCGGTGCTTAGCTCTGCAGAGCACCGTACCTTCGTCTTTAGCCTCTCTTCTCGTCTACATCTTAGCAAAAAGCTTTTCCACTCTGTCTGGCAAGGAGAAACTGTGCCAGCACAAAAAACATCTCCCATCGTGTTCTAGAGGCTGCACGGAGGTGTGCCGAGTGTTTTGCAAGAAGAGAAAGAAAGTTGTCCAAAACAGCTTTCAATGGAATGTTCATGTGAATAGAAAAGGCAGGAGAGTGGTCAGGTACTGTTTTCTCTCAGTTGGCAAGCTGCGCACACAATCGCAGTGTTGTACAGCTTGTTTCATCACCTTTGCGAAGCTGCCGCTCTCTCCGGCTCCCGGAGACGAAGAAGCTGCTTCTTCGCGCAAAGACGATTCTGCCGCTCACAGTGCTCTGCGGTGTGCGCCTTCTGCCGACAGAGGTCCGGGAGCTGTGCTTAGCTCTGCAGAGCACTCTACCTGCTTCTTTAGCCTCTCTTCTCGTCTACATCTTAGCAAAAAGCTTTTCCACTCTGTCTGGCAAGGAGAAACTGTGCCAGCACAGAAAACATCTCCCATCGTGTTCTAGAGGCTGCACGCAGGTCTGCCGAGTGTTTTGCAAGAAGAGAAAGAAAGTTGTCCAAAACAGCTTGCAATCGAATGTTCATGTGAATAGAAAAGGCAGCAGAGTGGTCAGGTACTGTTTTCTCTCACTTGGCAAGCTGCGCACACAATCGCAGTGTTGTACAGCTTGTTTCATCACCTTTGCCAAGTTGCCGCTCTCTCCGGCTCCCGGAGACGAAGAAGCTGCTTCTTCGCGCAAAGACGATTCTGCCGCTCACAGTGCTCTGCGGTGTGCGCCTTCTGCCGAAAGAGGTCCGGGAGCGGTGCTTAGCTCTACAGAGCACCGTACCTTCGTCTTTAGCCTCTCTTCTCGTCTACATCTTAGCAAAAAGCTTTTCCACTCTGTCTGGCAAGGAGAAACTGTGCCTGCACAAAAAACATCTCCCATCGTGTTCTAGAGGCTGCACGGAGGTCTGCAGAGTGTTTTGCAAGAAGAGAAAGAAAGTTGTCCAAAACAGCTTGCAACCGAATGTTCATGTGAATAGAAAAGGCAGGAGAGTGGTCAGGTACTGTTTTCTCTCACTTGGCAAGCTGCGCACACAATCGCAGTGTTGTACAGCTTGTTTCATCACCTTTGCGAAGTTGCCGCTCTCTCCGGCTCCCGGAGACGAAGAAGCTGCTTCTTCGCGCAAAGACGATTCTGCCGCTCACAGTGCTCTGCGGTGTGCGCCTTCTGCCGAAAGAGGTCCGGGAGCGGTGCTTAGCTCTGCAGAGCACCGTACCTTCGTCTTTAGCCTCTCTTCTCGTCTACATCTTAGCAAAAAGCTTTTCCACTCTGTCTGGCAAGGAGAAACTTTACCAGGACAGAAAACATTTCCCATCGTGTTCTAGAGGCTGCACGGAGGTCTGCAGAGTGTTTTGCAAGAAGAGAAAGAAAGTTGTCCAAAACAGCTTCCAATCGAATGTTCATGTGAATAGAAAAGGCAGGAGAGTGGTCAGGTACTGTTTTCTCTCACTTGGCAAGCTGCGCACACAATCGCAGTGTTGTACAGCTTGTTTCATCACCTTTGCGAAGTTGCCGCTCTCTCCGGCTCCCGGAGACGAAGAAGCTGCTTCTTCGCGCAAAGATGATTCTGCCGCTCACAGTGCTCTGCGGTGTGCGCCTTCTGCCGAAAGAGGTCCGGGAGCGGTGCTTAGCTCTGCAGAGCACCGTACCTTCGTCTTTAGCCTCTCTTCTCGTCTACATCTTAGCAAAAAGCTTTTCCACTCTGTCTGGCAAGGAGAAACTGTGCCAGCACAAAAAACATCTCCCATCGTGTTCTAGAGGCTGCACGCATGTCTGCCGAGTGTTTTGCAAGAAGAGAAAGAAAGTTGTCCAAAACAGCTTGCAATCGAATGTTCATGTGAATAGAAAAGGCAGGAGAGTGGTCAGGTACTGTTTTCTCTCAGTTGGCAAGCTGCGCACACAATCGCAGTGTTGTACAGCTTGTTTCATCACCTTTGCGAAGGTGCCGCTCCCGCCGGCTCCCGGAGACGAAGAAGCTGCTTCTTCGCGCAAAGACGATTCTGCCGCTCACAGTGCTCTGCGGTGTGCGCCTTCTGCCGAAAGAGGCCCGGGAGCGGTGCTTAGCTCTGCAGAGCACCATACCTGCTTCTTTAGCCTCTCTTCTCGTCTACATCTTAGCAAAAAGCTTTTCCACTCTGTCTGGCAAGGAGAAACTGTGCCAGCACAAAAAACATCTCCCATCGTGTTCTAGAGGCTGCACGGAGGTCTGCCGAGTGTTTTGCAAGAAGAGAAAGAAAGTTGTCCAAAACAGCTTGCAATCGAATGTTCATGTGAATAGAAAAGGCAGGAGAGTGGTCAGGTACTGTTTTCTCTCAGTTGGCAAGCTGCGCACACAATCGCAGTGTTGTACGGCTTGTTTCATCACCTTTGCGAAGTTGCCGCTCTCTCCGGCTCCCGGAGACGAAGAAGCTGCTTCTTCGCGCAAAGGCGATTCTGCCGCTCACAGTGCTCTGCGGTGTGCGCCTTCTGCCGAAAGAGGTCCGGGAGCGGTGCTTAGCTCTGCAGAGCACCGTACCTTCGTCTTTAGCCTCTCTTCTCGTCTACATCTTAGCAAAAAGCTTTTCCACTCTGTCTGGCAAGGAGAAACTGTGCCAGCACAGAAAACATCTCCCATCGTGTTCTAGAGGCTGCACGGAGGTCTGCCGAGTGTTTTGCAAGAAGAGAAAGAAAGTTGTCCAAAACAGCTTGCAATCGAATGTTCATGTGAATAGAAAAGGCAGGAGAGTGGTCAGGTACTGTTTTCTCTCAGTTGGCAAGCTGCGCACACAATCGCAGTGTTGTACAGCTTGTTTCATCACCTTTGCGAAGTTGCCGCTCTCTCCGGCTCCCGGAGACGAAGAAGCTGCTTCTTCGCGCAAAGACGATTCTGCCGCTCACAGTGCTTTGCGGTGTGCGCCTTCTGCCGAAAGAGGTCCGGGAGCTGTGCTTAGCTCTGCAGAGCACTCTACCTGCTTCTTTAGCCTCTCTTCTCGTCTACATCTTAGCAAAAAGCTTTTCCACTCTGTCTGGCAAGGAGAAACTGTGCCAGCACAGAAAACATCTCCCATCGTGTTCTAGAGGCTGCACGCAGGTCTGCCGAGTGTTTTGCAAGAAGAGAAAGAAAGTTGTCCAAAACAGCTTGCAATCGAATGTTCATGTGAATAGAAAAGGCAGCAGAGTGGTCAGGTACTGTTTTCTCTCAGTTGGCAAGCTGCGCACACAATCGCAGTGTTGTACAGCTTGTTTCATCACCTTTGCGAAGCTGCCGCTCTCTCCGGCTCCCGGAGACGAAGAAGCTGCTTCTTCGCGCAAAGACGATTCTGCCGCTCACAGTGCTCTGCGGTGTGGGCCTTCTGCCGAAAGTGGTCCGGGAGCGGTGCTTAGCTCTGCAGAGCACTCTACCTGCTTCTTTAGCATCTCTTCTCGTCTACATCTTAGCAAAAAGCTTTTCCACTCTGTCTGGCAAGGAGAAACTGTGCCTGCACAAAAAACATCTCCCATCGTGTTCTAGAGGCTGCACGGAGGTCTGCAGAGTGTTTTGCAAGAAGAGAAAGAAAGTTGTCCAAAACAGCTTGCAACCGAATGTTCATGTGAATAGAAAAGGCAGGAGAGTGGTCAGGTACTGTTTTCTCTCAGTTGGCAAGCTGCGCACACAATCGCAGTGTTGTACAGCTTGTTTCATCACCTTTGCGAAGTTGCCGCTCTCTCCGGCTCCCGGAGACGAAGAAGCTGCTTCTTCGCGCAAAGGCGATTCTGCCGCTCACAGTGCTCTGCGGTGTGCGCCTTCTGCCGAAAGAGGTCCGGGAGCGGTGCTTAGCTCTGCAGAGCACCGTACCTTCGTCTTTAGCCTCTCTTCTCGTCTACATCTTAGCAAAAAGCTTTTCCACTCTGTCTGGCAAGGAGAAACTTTACCAGGACAGAAAACATTTCCCATCGTGTTCTAGAGGCTGCACGGAGGTCTGCAGAGTGTTTTGCAAGAAGAGAAAGAAAGTTGTCCAAAACAGCTTCCAATCGAATGTTCATGTGAATAGAAAAGGCAGGAGAGTGGTCAGGTACTGTTTTCTCTCTGTTGGCAAGCTGCGCACACAATCGCAGTGTTGTACAGCTTGTTTCATCACCTTTGCGAAGTTGCCGCTCTCTCCGGCTCCCGGAGACGAAGAAGCTGCTTCTTCGCGCAAAGATGATTCTGCCGCTCACAGTGCTCTGCGGTGTGCGCCTTCTGCCGAAAGAGGTCCGGGAGCGGTGCTTAGCTCTGCAGAGCACCGTACCTTCGTCTTTAGCCTCTCTTCTCGTCTACATCTTAGCAAAAAGCTTTTCCACTCTGTCTGGCAAGGAGAAACTGTGCCAGCACAAAAAACATCTCCCATCGTGTTCTAGAGGCTGCACGGAGGTCTGCCGAGTGTTTTGCAAGAAGAGAAAGAAAGTTGTCCAAAACAGCTTGCAATCGAATGTTCATGTGAATAGAAAATGCAGGAGAGTGGTCAGGTACTGTTTTCTCTCAGTTGGCAAGCTGCGCACACAATCGCAGTGTTGTACGGCTTGTTTCATCACCTTTGCGAAGTTGCCGCTCTCTCCGGCTCCCGGAGACGAAGAAGCTGCTTCTTCGCGCAAAGGCGATTCTGCCGCTCACAGTGCTCTGCGGTGTGCGCCTTCTGCCGAAAGAGGTCCGGGAGCTGTGCTTAGCTCTGCAGAGCACCGTACCTTCGTCTTTAGCCTCTCTTCTCGTCTACATCTTAGCAAAAAGCTTTTCCACTCTGTCTGGCAAGGAGAAACTGTGCCAGCACAGAAAACATCTCCCATCGTGTTCTAGAGGCTGCACGGAGGTCTGCCGAGTGTTTTGCAAGAAGAGAAAGAAAGTTGTCCAAAACAGCTTGCAATCGAATGTTCATGTGAATAGAAAAGGCAGGAGAGTGGTCAGGTACTGTTTTCTCTCAGTTGGCAAGCTGCGCACACAATCGCAGTGTTGTACAGCTTGTTTCATCACCTTTGCGAAGCTGCCGCTCTCTCCGGCTCCCGGAGACGAAGAAGCTGCTTCTTCGCGCAAAGACGATTCTGCCGCTCACAGTGCTTTGCGGTGTGCGCCTTCTGCCGAAAGAGGTCCGGGAGCTGTGCTTAGCTCTGCAGAGCACTCTACCTGCTTCTTTAGCCTCTCTTCTCGTCTACATCTTAGCAAAAAGCTTTTCCACTCTGTCTGGCAAGGAGAAACTGTGCCAGCACAGAAAACATCTCCCATCGTGTTCTAGAGGCTGCACGCAGGTCTGCCGAGTGTTTTGCAAGAAGAGAAAGAAAGTTGTCCAAAACAGCTTGCAATCGAATGTTCATGTGAATAGAAAAGGCAGCAGAGTGGTCAGGTACTGTTTTCTCTCAGTTGGCAAGCTGCGCACACAATCGCAGTGTTGTACAGCTTGTTTCATCACCTTTGCGAAGTTGCCGCTCTCTCCGGCTCCCGGAGACGAAGAAGCTGCTTCTTCGCGCAAAGACGATTCTGCCGCTCACAGTGCTCTGCGGTGTGGGCCTTCTGCCGAAAGTGGTCCGGGAGCGGTGCTTAGCTCTGCAGAGCACTCTACCTGCTTCTTTAGCATCTCTTCTCGTCTACATCTTAGCAAAAAGCTTTTCCACTCTGTCTGGGAAGGAGAAACTGTGCCTGCACAAAAAACATCTCCCATCGTGTTCTAGAGGCTGCACGGAGGTCTGCAGAGTGTTTTGCAAGAAGAGAAAGAAAGTTGTCCAAAACAGCTTGCAACCGAATGTTCATGTGAATAGAAAAGGCAGGAGAGTGGTCAGGTACTGTTTTCTCTCAGTTGGCAAGCTGCGCACACAATCGCAGTGTTGTACAGCTTGTTTCATCACCTTTGCGAAGTTGCCGCTCTCTCCGGCTCCCGGAGACGAAGAAGCTGCTTCTTCGCGCAAAGGCGATTCTGCCGCTCACAGTGCTCTGCGGTGTGCGCCTTCTGCCGAAAGAGGTCCGGGAGCGGTGCTTAGCTCTGCAGAGCACCGTACCTTCGTCTTTAGCCTCTCTTCTCGTCTACATCTTAGCAAAAAGCTTTTCCACTCTGTCTGGCAGGGAGAAACTTTACCAGGACAGAAAACATTTCCCATCGTGTTCTAGAGGCTGCACGGAGGTCTGCAGAGTGTTTTGCAAGAAGAGAAAGAAAGTTGTCCAAAACAGCTTCCAATCGAATGTTCATGTGAATAGAAAATGCAGGAGAGTGGTCAGGTACTGTTTTCTCTCAGTTGGCAAGCTGCGCACACAATCGCAGTGTTGTACGGCTTGTTTCATCACCTTTGCGAAGTTGCCGCTCTCTCCGGCTCCCGGAGACGAAGAAGCTGCTTCTTCGCGCAAAGGCGATTCTGCCGCTCACAGTGCTCTGCGGTGTGCGCCTTCTGCCGAAAGAGGTCCGGGAGCGGTGCTTAGCTCTGCAGAGCACCGTACCTTCGTCTTTAGCCTCTCTTCTCGTCTACATCTTAGCAAAAAGCTTTTCCACTCTGTCTGGCAAGGAGAAACTGTGCCAGCACAGAAAACATCTCCCATCGTGTTCTAGAGGCTGCACGGAGGTCTGCCGAGTGTTTTGCAAGAAGAGAAAGAAAGTTGTCCAAAACAGCTTGCAATCGAATGTTCATGTGAATAGAAAAGGCAGGAGAGTGGTCAGGTACTGTTTTCTCTCAGTTGGCAAGCTGCGCACACAATCGCAGTGTTGTACAGCTTGTTTCATCACCTTTGCGAAGTTGCCGCTCTCTCCGGCTCCCGGAGACGAAGAAGCTGCTTCTTCGCGCAAAGACGATTCTGCCGCTCACAGTGCTTTGCGGTGTGCGCCTTCTGCCGAAAGAGGTCCGGGAGCTGTGCTTAGCTCTGCAGAGCACTCTACCTGCTTCTTTAGCCTCTCTTCTCGTCTACATCTTAGCAAAAAGCTTTTCCACTCTGTCTGGCAAGGAGAAACTGTGCCAGCACAGAAAACATCTCCCATCGTGTTCTAGAGGCTGCACGCAGGTCTGCCGAGTGTTTTGCAAGAAGAGAAAGAAAGTTGTCCAAAACAGCTTGCAATCGAATGTTCATGTGAATAGAAAAGGCAGCAGAGTGGTCAGGTACTGTTTTCTCTCAGTTGGCAAGCTGCGCACACAATCGCAGTGTTGTACAGCTTGTTTCATCACCTTTGCGAAGTTGCCGCTCTCTCCGGCTCCCGGAGACGAAGAAGCTGCTTCTTCGCGCAAAGACGATTCTGCCGCTCACAGTGCTCTGCGGTGTGGGCCTTCTGCCGAAAGTGGTCCGGGAGCGGTGCTTAGCTCTGCAGAGCACTCTACCTGCTTCTTTAGCATCTCTTCTCGTCTACATCTTAGCAAAAAGCTTTTCCACTCTGTCTGGCAAGGAGAAACTGTGCCTGCACAAAAAACATCTCCCATCGTGTTCTAGAGGCTGCATGGAGGTCTGCAGAGTGTTTTGCAAGAAGAGAAAGAAAGTTGTCCAAAACAGTTTGCAACCGAATGTTCATGTGAATAGAAAAGGCAGGAGAGTGGTCAGGTACTGTTTTCTCTCAGTTGGCAAGCTGCGCACACAATCGCAGTGTTGTACAGCTTGTTTCATCACCTTTGCGAAGTTGCCGCTCTCTCCGGCTCCCGGAGACGAAGAAGCTGCTTCTTCGCGCAAAGGCGATTCTGCCGCTCACAGTGCTCTGCGGTGTGCGCCTTCTGCCGAAAGAGGTCCGGGAGCGGTGCTTAGCTCTGCAGAGCACCGTACCTTCGTCTTTAGCCTCTCTTCTCGTCTACATCTTAGCAAAAAGCTTTTCCACTCTGTCTGGCAAGGAGAAACTTTACCAGGACAGAAAACATTTCCCATCGTGTTCTAGAGGCTGCACGGAGGTCTGCAGAGTGTTTTGCAAGAAGAGAAAGAAAGTTGTCCAAAACAGCTTCCAATCGAATGTTCATGTGAATAGAAAAGGCAGGAGAGTGGTCAGGTACTGTTTTCTCTCTGTTGGCAAGCTGCGCACACAATCGCAGTGTTGTACAGCTTGTTTCATCACCTTTGCGAAGTTGCCGCTCTCTCCGGCTCCCGGAGACGAAGAAGCTGCTTCTTCGCGCAAAGATGATTCTGCCGCTCACAGTGCTCTGCGGTGTGCGCCTTCTGCCGAAAGAGGTCCGGGAGCGGTGCTTAGCTCTGCAGAGCACCGTACCTTCGTCTTTAGCCTCTCTTCTCGTCTACATCTTAGCAAAAGCTTTTCCACTCTGTCTGGCAAGGAGAAACTGTGCCAGCACAAAAAACATCTCCCATCGTGTTCTAGAGGCTGCACGCAGGTCTGCCGAGTGTTTTGCAAGAAGAGAAAGAAAGTTGTCCAAAACAGCTTGCAATCGAATGTTCATGTGAATAGAAAAGGCAGGAGAGTGGTCAGGTACTGTTTTCTCTCAGTTGGCAAGCTGCGCACACAATCGCAGTGTTGTACAGCTTGTTTCATCACCTTTGCCAAGTTGCCGCTCTCTCCGGCTCCCGGAGACGAAGAAGCTGCTTCTTCGCGCAAAGACGATTCTGCCGCTCACAGTGCTCTGCGGTGTGCGCCTTCTGCCGAAAGAGGTCCGGGAGCGGTGCTTTGCTCTGCAGAGCTCCGTACCTTCGTCTTTAGCCTCTCTTCTCGTCTACATCTTAGCAAAAAGCTTTTCCACTCTGTCTGGCAAGGAGAAACTGTGCCAGCACAGAAAACATCTCCCATTGTGTTCTAGAGGCTGCACGCAGGTCTGCCGAGTGTTTTGCAAGAAGAGAAAGAAAGTTGTCCAAAACAGCTTCCAATCGAATGTTCATGTGAATAGAAAAGGCAGGAGAGTGGTCAGGTACTGTTTTCTCTCAGTTGGCAAGCTGCGCACACAATCGCAGTGTTGTACAGCTTGTTTCATCACCTTTGCGAAGTTGCCGCTCCCGCCGGCTCCCGGAGACGAAGAAGCTGCTTCTTCGCGCAAAGACGATTCTGCCGCTCACAGTGCTCTGCGGTGTGCGCCTTCTGCCGAAAGTGGTCCCGGAGCGGTGCTTAGCTCTGCAGAGCACCGTACCTTCGTCTTTAGCCTCTCTTCTCGTCTATATCTTAGCAAAAATCTTTTCCACTCTGTCTGGCAAGGAGAAACTTTACCAGGACAGAAAACATTTCCCATCGTGTTCTAGAGGCTGCACGGAGGTCTGCAGAGTGTTTTGCAAGAAGAGAAAGAAAGTTGTCCAAAACAGCTTCCAATCGAATGTTCATGTGAATAGAAAAGGCAGGAGAGTGGTCAGGTACTGTTTTCTCTCTGTTGGCAAGCTGCGCACACAATCGCAGTGTTGTACAGCTTGTTTCATCACCTTTGCGAAGTTGCCGCTCTCTCCGGCTCCCGGAGACGAAGAAGCTGCTTCTTCGCGCAAAGATGATTCTGCCGCTCACAGTGCTCTGCGGTGTGCGCCTTCTGCCGAAAGAGGTCCGGGAGCGGTGCTTAGCTCTGCAGAGCACCGTACCTTCGTCTTTAGCCTCTCTTCTCGTCTACATCTTAGCAAAAAGCTTTTCCACTCTGTCTGGCAAGGAGAAACTGTGCCAGCACAAAAAACATCTCCCATCGTGTTCTAGAGGCTGCACGCATGTCTGCAGAGTGTTTTGCAAGAAGAGAAAGAAAGTTGTCCAAAACAGCTTGCAATCGAATGTTCATGTGAATAGAAAAGGCAGGAGAGTGGTCAGGTACTGTTTTCTCTCAGTTGGCAAGCTGCGCACACAATCGCAGTGTTGTACAGCTTGTTTCATCACCTTTGCGAAGTTGCCGCTCCCGCCGGCTCCCGGAGACGAAGAATCTGCTTCTTCGCGCAAAGACGATTCTGCCGCTCACAGTGCTCTGCGGTGTGCGCCTTCTGCCGAAAGAGGCCCGGGAGCGGTGCTTAGCTCTGCAGAGCACCATACCTGCTTCTTTAGCCTCTCTTCTCGTCTACATCTTAGCAAAAAGCTTTTCCACTCTGTCTGGCAAGGAGAAACTGTGCCAGCACAAAAAACATCTCCCATCGTGTTCTAGAGGCTGCACGCAGGTCTGCCGAGTGTTTTGCAAGAAGAGAAAGAAAGTTGTCCAAAACAGCTTGCAATCGAATGTTCATGTGAATAGAAAATGCAGGAGAGTGGTCAGGTACTGTTTTTTCTCAGTTGGCAAGCTGCGCACACAATCGCAGTGTTGTACGGCTTGTTTCATCACCTTTGCGAAGTTGCCGCTCTCTCCGGCTCCCGGAGACGAAGAAGCTGCTTCTTCGCGCAAAGGCGATTCTGCCGCTCACAGTGCTCTGCGGTGTGCGCCTTCTGCCGAAAGAGGTCCGGGAGCGGTGCTTAGCTCTGCAGAGCACCGTACCTTCGTCTTTAGCCTCTCTTCTCGTCTACATCTTAGCAAAAAGCTTTTCCACTCTGTCTGGCAAGGAGAAACTGTGCCAGCACAGAAAACATCTCCCATCGTGTTCTAGAGGCTGCACGGAGGTCTGCCGAGTGTTTTGCAAGAAGAGAAAGAAAGTTGTCCAAAACAGCTTGCAATCGAATGTTCATGTGAATAGAAAAGGCAGGAGAGTGGTCAGGTACTGTTTTCTCTCAGTTGGCAAGCTGCGCACACAATCGCAGTGTTGTACAGCTTGTTTCATCACCTTTGCGAAGTTGCCGCTCTCTCCGGCTCCCGGAGACGAAGAAGCTGCTTCTTCGCGCAAAGACGATTCTGCCGCTCACAGTGCTTTGCGGTGTGCGCCTTCTGCCGAAAGAGGTCCGGGAGCTGTGCTTAGCTCTGCAGAGCACTCTACCTGCTTCTTTAGCCTCTCTTCTCGTCTACATCTTAGCAAAAAGCTTTTCCACTCTGTCTGGCAAGGAGAAACTGTGCCAGCACAGAAAACATCTCCCATCGTGTTCTAAAGGCTGCACGCAGGTCTGCCGAGTGTTTTGCAAGAAGAGAAAGAAAGTTGTCCAAAACAGCTTGCAATCGAATGTTCATGTGAATAGAAAAGGCAGCAGAGTGGTCAGGTACTGTTTTCTCTCAGTTGGCAAGCTGCGCACACAATCGCAGTGTTGTACAGCTTGTTTCATCACCTTTGCGAAGTTGCCGCTCTCTCCGGCTCCCGGAGACGAAGAAGCTGCTTCTTCGCGCAAAGACGATTCTGCCGCTCACAGTGCTCTGCGGTGTGGGCCTTCTGCCGAAAGTGGTCCGGGAGCGGTGCTTAGCTCTGCAGAGCACTCTACCTGCTTCTTTAGCCTCTCTTCTCGTCTACATCTTAGCAAAAAGCTTTTCCACTCTGTCTGGCAAGGAGAAACTGTGCCAGCACAGAAAACATCTCCCATCGTGTTCTAGAGGCTGCACGGAGGTCTGCCGAGTGTTTTGCAAGAAGAGAAAGAAAGTTGTCCAAAACAGCTTGCAATCGAATGTTCATGTGAATAGAAAAGGCAGGAGAGTGGTCAGGTACTGTTTTCTCTCAGTTGGCAAGCTGCGCACACAATCGCAGTGTCGTACAGCTTGTTTCATCACCTTTGCGAAGTTGCCGCTCTCTCCGGCTCCCGGAGACGAAGAAGCGGCTTCTTCGCGCAAAGACGATTCTGCCGCTCACAGTGCTCTGCGGTGTGCGCCTTCTGCCGAAAGAGGCCCGGGAGCGGTGCTTAGCTCTGCAGAGCACCATACCTGCTTCTTTAGCCTCTCTTCTCGTCTACATCTTAGCAAAAAGCTTTTCCACTCTGTCTGGCAAGGAGAAACTGTGCCAGCACAAAAAACATCTCCCATCGTGTTCTAGAGGCTGCACTGAGGTCTGCCGAGTGTTTTGCAAGAAGAGAAAGAAAGTTGTCCAAAACAGCTTCCAATCGAAAGTTCATGTGAATAGAAAAGGCAGGAGAGTGGTCAGGTACTGTTTTCTCTCAGTTGGCAAGCTGCGCACACAATCGCAGTGTCGTACAGCTTGTTTCATCACCTTTGCGAAGCTGCCGCTCTCTCCGGCTCCCGGAGACGAAGAAGCTGCTTCTTCGCGCAAAGACGATTCTGCCGCTCACAGTGCTCTGCGGTGTGCGCCTTCTGCCGAAAGAGGTCCGAGAGCTGTGCTTAGCTCTGCAGAGCACTCTACCTGCTTCTTTAGCCTCTCTTCTCGTCTACATCTTAGCAAAAAGCTTTTCCACTCTGTCTGGCAAGGAGAAACTGTGCCAGCACAGAAAACATCTCCCATCGTGTTCTAGAGGCTGCACGCAGGTCTGCCGAGTGTTTTGCAAGAAGAGAAAGAAAGTTGTCCAAAACAGCTTGCAATCGAATGTTCATGTGAATAGAAAAGGCAGGAGAGTGGTCAGGTACTGTTTTCTCTCAGTTGGCAAGCTGCGCACACAATCGCAGTGTTGTACAGCTTGTTTCATCACCTTTGCGAAGTTGCCGCTCTCTCCGGCTCCCGGAGACGAAGAAGCTGCTTCTTCGCGCAAAGACGATTCTGCCGCTCACAGTGCTCTGCGGTGTGCGCCTTCTGCCGAAAGAGGCCCGGGAGCGGTGCTTAGCTCTGCAGAGCACCATACCTGCTTCTTTAGCCACTCTTCTCGTCTACATCTTAGCAAAAAGCTTTTCCACTCTGTCTGGCAAGGAGAAACTGTGCCAGCACAAAAAACATCTCCCATCGTGTTCTAGAGGCTGCACGGAGGTCTGCCGAGTGTTTTGCAAGAAGAGAAAGAAAGTTGTCCAAAACAGCTTTCAATCGAATGTTCATGTGAATAGAAAAGGCAGCAGAGTGGTCAGGTACTGTTTTCTCTCTGTTGGCAAGCTGCGCACACAATCGCAGTGTTGTACAGCTTGTTTCATCACCTTTGCGAAGCTGCCGCTCTCTCCGGCTCCCGGATACGAAGAAGCTGCTTCTTCGCGCAAAGACGATTCTGCCGCTCACAGTGCTCTGCGGTGTGCGCCTTCTGCCGACAGAGGTCCGGGAGCTGTGCTTAGCTCTGCAGAGCACTCTACCTGCTTCTTTAGCCTCTCTTCTCGTCTACATCTTAGCAAAAAGCTTTTCCACTCTGTCTGGCAAGGAGAAACTTTACCAGCACAGAAAACATCTCCCATCGTGTTCTAGAGGCTGCACGGAGGTCTGCAGAGTGTTTTGCAAGAAGAGAAAGAAAGTTGTCCAAAACAGCTTCCAATCGAATGTTCATGTGAATAGAAAAGGCAGGAGAGTGGTCAGGTACTGTTTTCTCTCTGTTGGCAAGCTGCGCACACAATCGCAGTGTTGTACAGCTTGTTTCATCACCTTTGCGAAGTTGCCGCTCTCTCCGGCTCCCGGAGACGAAGAAGCTGCTTCTTCGCGCAAAGGCGATTCTGCCGCTCACAGTGCTCTGCGGTGTGCGCCTTCTGCCGAAAGAGGTCCGGGAGCGGTGCTTTGCTCTGCAGAGCACCGTACCTTCATCTTTAGCCTCTCTTCTCGTCTACATCTTAGCAAAAAGCTTTTCCACTCTGTCTGGCAAGGAGAAACTTTGCCAGCACAGAAAACATCTCCCATCGTGTTCTAGAGGCTGCACGGAGGTCTGCCGAGTGTTTTGCAAGAAGAGAAAGAAAGTTGTCCAAAACAGCTTGCAATCGAATGTTCATGTGAATAGAAAAGGCAGGAGAGTGGTCAGGTACTGTTTTCTCTCAGTTGGCAAGCTGCGCACACAATCGCAGTGTTGTACAGCTTGTTTCATCACCTTTGCGAAGTTGCCGCTCTCTCCGGCTCCAGGAAACGAAGAAGCTGCTTCTCGCGCAAAGACGATTCTGCCGCTCACTGTGCTCTGCAGTGTGTGTCTTCTGCCGAAAGAGGCCCGGGAGCTGTGCTTAGCTCTGCAGAGCACTCTACCTGCTTCTTTAGCCTCTCTTCTCGTCTACATCTTAGCAAAAAGCTTTTCCACTCTGTCTGGCAAGGAGAAACTGTGCCAGCACAGAAAACATCTCCCATCGTGTTCTAGAGGCTGCACGGAGGTCTGCCGAGTGTTTTGCAAGAAGAGAAAGAAAGTTGTCCAAAACAGCTTGCAATCGAATGTTCATGTGAATAGAAAAGGCAGGAGAGTGGTCAGGTACTGTTTTCTCTCAGTTGGCAAGCTGCGCACACAATCGCAGTGTCGTACAGCTTGTTTCATCACCTTTGCCAAGTTGCCGCTCTCTCCGGCTCCCGGAGACGAAGAAGCGGCTTCTTCGCGCAAAGACGATTCTGCCGCTCACAGTGCTCTGCGGTGTGCGCCTTCTGCCGAAAGAGGCCCGGGAGCGGTGCTTAGCTCTGCAGAGCACCATACCTGCTTCTTTAGCCTCTCTTCTCGTCTACATCTTAGCAAAAAGCTTTTCCACTCTGTCTGGCAAGGAGAAACTGTGCCAGCACAAAAAACATCTCCCATCGTGTTCTAGAGGCTGCACTGAGGTCTGCCGAGTGTTTTGCAAGAAGAGAAAGAAAGTTGTCCAAAACAGCTTCCAATCGAAAGTTCATGTGAATAGAAAAGGCAGGAGAGTGGTCAGGTACTGTTTTCTCTCAGTTGGCAAGCTGCGCACACAATCGCAGTGTCGTACAGCTTGTTTCATCACCTTTGCGAAGCTGCCGCTCTCTCCGGCTCCCGGAGACGAAGAAGCTGCTTCTTCGCGCAAAGACGATTCTGCCGCTCACAGTGCTCTGCGGTGTGCGCCTTCTGCCGAAAGAGGTCCGAGAGCTGTGCTTAGCTCTGCAGAGCACTCTACCTGCTTCTTTAGCCTCTCTTCTCGTCTACATCTTAGCAAAAAGCTTTTCCACTCTGTCTGGCAAGGAGAAACTGTGCCAGCACAGAAAACATCTCCCATCGTGTTCTAGAGGCTGCACGCAGGTCTGCCGAGTGTTTTGCAAGAAGAGAAAGAAAGTTGTCCAAAACAGCTTCCAATCGAAAGTTCATGTGAATAGAAAAGGCAGGAGAGTGGTCAGGTACTGTTTTCTCTAAGTTGGCAACCTGCGCACACAATCGCAGTGTCGTACAGCTTGTTTCATCACCTTTGCGAAGCTGCCGCTCTCTCCGGCTCCCGGAGACGAAGAAGCTGCTTCTTCGCGCAAAGACGATTCTGCCGCTCACAGTGCTCTGCGGTGTGCGCCTTCTGCCGAAAGAGGTCCGAGAGCTGTGCTTAGCTCTGCAGAGCACTCAACCTGCTTCTTTAGCCTCTCTTCTCGTCTAAATCTTAGCAAAAAGCTTTTCCACTCTGTCTGGCAAGGAGAAACTGTGCCAGCACAGAAAACATCTCCCATCGTGTTCTAGAGGCTGCACGCAGGTCTGCCGAGTGTTTTGCAAGAAGAGAAAGAAAGTTGTCCAAAACAGCTTGCAATCGAATGTTCATGTGAATAGAAAATGCAGGAGAGTGGTCAGGTACTGTTTTCTCTCAGTTGGCAAGCTGCGCACACAATCGCAGTGTTGTACGGCATGTTTCATCACCTTTGCGAAGTTGCCGCTCTCTCCGGCTCCCGGAGACGATGAAGCTGCTTCTTCGCGCAAAGACGATTCTGCCGCTCACAGTGCTCTGCGGTGTGCGCCTTCTGCCGAAAGAGGTCCGGCAGCGGTGCTTAGCTCTGCAGAGCACCGTACCTTCGTCTTTAGCCTCTCTTCTCGTCTACATCTTAGCAAAAAGCTTTTCCACTCTGTCTGGCAAGGAGAAACTGTACCAGCACAAAAAACATCTCCCATCGTGTTCTAGAGGCTGCACGCAGGTCTGCCGAGTGTTTTGCATGAAGAGAAAGAAAGTTGTCCAAAACAGCTTGCAATCGAATGTTCATGTGAATAGAAAAGGCAGGAGAGTGGTCAGGTACTGTTTTCTCTCAGTTGGCAAGCTGCGCACACAATCGCAGTGTCGTACAGCTTGTTTCATCACCTTTGCGAAGTTGCCGCTCTCTCCGGCTCCCGGAGACGAAGAAGCTGCTTCTTCGCGCAAAGACGATTCTGCCGCTCACAGTGCTCTGCGGTGTGCGCCTTCTGCCGAAAGAGGCCCGGGAGCGGTGCTTAGCTCTGCAGAGCACCATACCTGCTTCTTTAGCCACTCTTCTCGTCTACATCTTAGCAAAAATCTTTTCCACTCTGTCTGGCAAGGAGAAACTGTGCCAGCACAAAAAACATCTCCCATCGTGTTCTAGAGGCTGCACGGAGGTCTGCCGAGTGTTTTGCAAGAAGAGAAAGAAAGTTGTCCAAAACAGCTTTCAATCGAATGTTCATGTGAATAGAAAAGGCAGCAGAGTGGTCAGGTACTGTTTTCTCTCAGTTGGCAAGCTGCGCACACAATCGCAGTGTTGTACAGCTTGTTTCATCACCTTTGCGAAGCTGCCGCTCTCTCCGGCTCCCGGAGACGAAGAAGCTGCTTCTTCGCGCAAAGACGATTCTGCCGCTCACAGTGCTCTGCGGTGTGCGCCTTCTGCCGACAGAGGTCCGGGAGCTGTGCTTAGCTCTGCAGAGCACTCTACCTGCTTCTTTAGCCTCTCTTCTCGTCTACATCTTAGCAAAAAGCTTTTCCACTCTGTCTGGCAAGGAGAAACTGTGCCAGCACAGAAAACATCGCCCATCGTGTTCTAGAGGCTGCACGCAGGTCTGCCGAGTGTTTTGCAAGAAGAGAAAGAAAGTTGTCCAAAACAGCTTGCAATCGAATGTTCATGTGAATAGAAAAGGCAGCAGAGTGGTCAGGTACTGTTTTCTCTCAGTTGGCAAGCTGCGCACACAATCGCAGTGTTGTACAGCTTGTTTCATCACCTTTGCGAAGTTGCCGCTCTCTCCGTCTCCCGGAGACGAAGAAGCTGCTTCTTCGCGCAAAGACGATTCTGCCGCTCACAGTGCTCTGCGGTGTGCGCCTTCTGCCGAAAGAGGTCCGGGAGCGGTGCTTAGCTCTACAGAGCACCGTACCTTCGTCTTTAGCCTCTCTTCTCGTCTACATCTTAGCAAAAAGCTTTTCCACTCTGTCTGGCAAGGAGAAACTTTACCAGCACAGAAAACATCTCCCATCGTGTTCTAGAGGCTGCACGGAGGTCTGCAGAGTGTTTTGCAAGAAGAGAAAGAAAGTTGTCCAAAACAGCTTCCAATCGAATGTTCATGTGAATAGAAAAGGCAGGAGAGTGGTCAGGTACTGTTTTCTCTCAGTTGGCAAGCTGCGCACACAATCGCAGTGTTGTACAGCTTGTTTCATCACCTTTGCGAAGTTGCCGCTCTCTCCGGCTCCCGGAGACGAAGAAGCTGCTTCTTCGCGCAAAGGCGATTCTGCCGCTCACAGTGCTCTGCGGTGTGCGCCTTCTGCCGAAAGAGGTCCGGGAGCTGTGCTTAGCTCTGCAGAGCACCGTACCTTCGTCTTTAGCCTCTCTTCTCGTCTACATCTTAGCAAAAAGCTTTTCCACTCTGTCTGGCAAGGAGAAACTTTGCCAGCACAGAAAACATCTCCCATCGTGTTCTAGAGGCTGCACGCAGGTCTGCCGAGTGTTTTGCAAGAAGAGAAAGAAAGTTGTCCAAAACAGCTTGCAATCGAATGTTCATGTGAATAGAAAAGGCAGGAGAGTGGTCAGGTACTGTTTTCTCTCAGTTGGCAAGCTGCGCACACAATCGCAGTGTTGTACAGCTTGTTTCATCACCTTGGCGAAGTTGCCGCTCTCTCCGGCTCCCGGAGACGAAGAAGCTGCTTCTTCGCGCAAAGACGATTCTGCCGCTCACAGTGCTCTGCGGTGTGCGCCTTCTGCCGAAAGAGGTCCGGGAGCGGTGCTTTGCTCTGCAGAGCACCGTACCTTCGTCTTTAGCCTCTCTTCTCGTCTACATCTTAGCAAAAAGCTTTTCCACTCTGTCTGCAAGGAGAAACTGTGCCAGCACAAAAAACATCTCCCATCGTGTTCTAGAGGCTGCACGCAGGTCTGCCGAGTGTTTTGCAAGAAGAGAAAGAAAGTTGTCCAAAACAGCTTGCAATCGAATGTTCATGTGAATAGAAAAGGCAGGAGAGTGGTCAGGTACTGTTTTCTCTCACTTGGCAAGCTGCGCACACAATCGCAGTGTTGTACAGCTTGTTTCATCACCTTTGCGAAGTTGCCGCTCTCTCCGGCTCCCGGAGACGAAGAAGCTGCTTCTTCGCGCAAAGACGATTCTGCCGCTCACAGTGCTCTGCGGTGTGCGCCTTCTGCCGAAAGAGGTCCGGGAGCGGTGCTTAGCTCTGCAGAGCACCGTACCTTCGTCTTTAGCCTCTCTTCTCGTCTACATCTTAGCAAAAAGCTTTTCCACTCTGTCTGGCAAGGAGAAACTGTGCCAGCACAGAAAACATCTCCCATCGTGTTCTAGAGGCTGCACGGAGGTCTGCCGAGTGTTTTGCAAGAAGAGAAAGAAAGTTGTCCAAAACAGCTTGCAATCGAATGTTCATGTGAATAGAAAGGGCAGCAGAGTGGTCAGGTACTGTTTTCTCTCAGTTGGCAAGCTGCGCACACAATCGCAGTGTTGTACAGCTTGTTTCATCACCTTTGCGAAGCTGCCGCTCTCTCCGGCTCCCGGAGACGAAGAAGCTGCTTCTTCGCGCAAAGGCGATTCTGCCGCTCACAGTGCTCTGCGGTGTGCGCCTTCTGCCGAAATTGGTCCGGGAGCGGTGCTTAGCTCTGCAGAGCACCATTCCTGCTTCTTTAGCCTCTCTTCTCGTCTACATCTTAGCAAAAAGCTTTTCCACTCTGTCTGGCAAGGAGAAACTGTGCCTGCACAAAAAACATCTCCCATCGTGTTCTAGAGGCTGCACGCAGGTCTGCCGAGTGTTTTGCAAGAAGAGAAAGAAAGTTGTCCAAAACAGCTTGCAATCGAATGTTCATGTGAATAGAAAAGGCAGCAGAGTGGTCAGGTACTGTTTTCTCTCAGTTGGCAAGCTGCGCACACAATCGCAGTGTCGTACAGCTTGTTTCATCACCTTTGCGAAGTTGCCGCTCTCTCCGGCTCCCGGAGACGAAGAAGCTGCTTCTTCGCGCAAAGACGATTCTGCCGCTCACAGTGCTCTGCGGTGTGGGCCTTCTGCCGAAAGTGGTCCGGGAGCGGTGCTTAGCTCTGCAGAGCACTCTACCTGCTTCTTTAGCCTCTCTTCTCGTCTACATCTTAGCAAAAAGCTTTTCCACTCTGTCTGGCAAGGAGAAACTGTGCCAGCACAGAAAACATCTCCCATCGTGTTCTAGAGGCTGCACGGAGGTCTGCCGAGTGTTTTGCAAGAAGAGAAAGAAAGTTGTCCAAAACAGCTTCCAATCGAATGTTCATGTGAATAGAAAAGGCAGGAGAGTGGTCAGGTACTGTTTTCTCTCAGTTGGCAAGCTGCGCACACAATCGCAGTGCTGTACAGCTTGTTTCATCACCTTTGCGAAGTTGCCGCTCTCTCCGGCTCCCGGAGACGAAGAAGCGGCTTCTTCGCGCAAAGACGATTCTGCCGCTCACAGTGCTCTGCGGTGTGCGCCTTCTGCCGAAAGACGCCCGGGAGCGGTGCTTAGCTCTGCAGAGCACCATACCTGCTTCTTTATCCTCTCTTCTCGTCTACATCTTAGCAAAAAGCTTTTCCACTCTGTCTGGCAAGGAGAAACTGTGCCAGCACAAAAAACATCTCCCATCGTGTTCTAGAGGCTGCACTGAGGTCTGCCGAGTGTTTTGCAAGAAGAGAAAGAAAGTTGTCCAAAACAGCTTGCAATCGAAAGTTCATGTGAATAGAAAAGGCAGGAGAGTGGTCAGGTACTGTTTTCTCTCAGTTGGCAAGCTGCGCACACAATCGCAGTGTCGTACAGCTTGTTTCATCACCTTTGCGAAGCTGCCGCTCTCTCCGGCTCCCGGAGACGAAGAAGCTGCTTCTTCGCGCAAAGACGATTCTGCCGCTCACAGTGCTCTGCGGTGTGCGCCTTCTGCCGAAAGAGGTCCGAGAGCTGTGCTTAGCTCTGCAGAGCACTCTACCTGCTTCTTTAGCCTCTCTTCTCGTCTACATCTTAGCAAAAAGCTTTTCCACTCTGTCTGGCAAGGAGAAACTGTGCCAGCACAGAAAACATCTCCCATCGTGTTCTAGAGGCTGCACGCAGGTCTGCCGAGTGTTTTGCAAGAAGAGAAAGAAAGTTGTCCAAAACAGCTTGCAATCGAATGTTCATGTGAATAGAAAAGGCAGCAGAGTGGTCAGGTACTGTTTTCTCTCAGTTGGCAAGCTGCGCACACAATCGCAGTGTTGTACAGCTTGTTTCATCACCTTTGCGAAGTTGCCGCTCTCTCCGGCTCCCGGAGACGAAGAAGCTGCTTCTTCGCGCAAAGGCGATTCTGCCGCTCACAGTGCTCTGCGGTGTGCGACTTCTGCCGAAAGAGGTCCGGGAGCGGTGCTTAGCTCTGCAGAGCACCGTACCTTCGTCTTTAGCCTCTCTTCTCGTCTACATCTTAGCAAAAAGCTTTTCCACTCTGTCTGGCAAGGAGAAACTGTGCCTGCACAAAAAACATCTCCCATCGTGTTCTAGAGGCTGCACGGAGGTCTGCAGAGTGTTTTGCAAGAAGAGAAAGAAAGTTGTCCAAAACAGCTTGCAATCGAATGTTCATGTGAATAGAAAAGGCAGGAGAGTGGTCAGGTACTGTTTTCTCTCAGTTGGCAAGCTGCGCACACAATCGCAGTGTTGTACAGCTTGTTTCATCACCTTTGCGAAGTTGCCGCTCTCTCCGGCTCCCGGAGACGAAGAAGCTGCTTCTTCGCGCAAAGACGATTCTGCCGCTCACAGTGCTCTGCGGTGTGCGCCTTCTGCCGAAAGAGGTCCGGGAGCGGTGCTTTGCTCTGCAGAGCACCGTACCTTCGTCTTTAGCCTCTCTTCTCGTCTACATCTTAGCAAAAAGCTTTTCCACTCTGTCTGGCAAGGAGAAACTTTACCAGCACAGAAAACATCTCCCATCGTGTTCTAGAGGCTGCACGGAGGTCTGCAGAGTGTTTTGCAAGAAGAGAAAGAAAGTTGTCCAAAACAGCTTGCAATCGAATGTTCATGTGAATAGAAAAGGCAGGAGAGTGGTCAGGTACTGTTTTCTCTCTGTTGGCAAGCTGCGCACACAATCGCAGTGTTGTACAGCTTGTTTCATCACCTTTGCGAAGTTGCCGCTCTCTCCGGCTCCCGGAGACGAAGAAGCTGCTTCTTCGCGCAAAGGCGATTCTGCCGCTCACAGTGCTCTGCGGTGTGCGCCTTCTGCCGAAAGAGGTCCGGGAGCGGTGCTTTGCTCTGCAGAGCACCGTACCTTCGTCTTTAGCCTCTCTTCTCGTCTACATCTTAGCAAAAAGCTTTTCCACTCTGTCTGGCAAGGAGAAACTGTGCCAGCACAGAAAACATCTCCCATCGTGTTCTAGAGGCTGCACGCAGGTCTGCCGAGTGTTTTGCAAGAAGAGAAAGAAAGTTGTCCAAAACAGCTTGCAATCGAATGTTCATGTGAATAGAAAAGGCAGCAGAGTGGTCAGGTACTGTTTTCTCTCAGTTGGCAAGCTGCGCACACAATCGCAGTGTTGTACAGCTTGTTTCATCACCTTTGCGAAGTTGCCGCTCTCTCCGGCTCCCGGAGACGAAGAAGCTGCTTCTTCGCGCAAAGGCGATTCTGCCGCTCACAGTGCTCTGCGGTGTGCGACTTCTGCCGAAAGAGGTCCGGGAGCGGTGCTTAGCTCTGCAGAGCACCGTACCTTCGTCTTTAGCCTCTCTTCTCGTCTACATCTTAGCAAAAAGCTTTTCCACTCTGTCTGGCAAGGAGAAACTGTGCCTGCACAAAAAACATCTCCCATCGTGTTCTAGAGGCTGCACGGAGGTCTGCAGAGTGTTTTGCAAGAAGAGAAAGAAAGTTGTCCAAAACAGCTTGCAATCGAATGTTCATGTGAATAGAAAAGGCAGGAGAGTGGTCAGGTACTGTTTTCTCTCAGTTGGCAAGCTGCGCACACAATCGCAGTGTTGTACAGCTTGTTTCATCACCTTTGCGAAGTTGCCGCTCTCTCCGGCTCCCGGAGACGAAGAAGCTGCTTCTTCGCGCAAAGACGATTCTGCCGCTCACAGTGCTCTGCGGTGTGCGCCTTCTGCCGAAAGAGGTCCGGGAGCGGTGCTTTGCTCTGCAGAGCACCGTACCTTCGTCTTTAGCCTCTCTTCTCGTCTACATCTTAGCAAAAAGCTTTTCCACTCTGTCTGGCAAGGAGAAACTTTACCAGCACAGAAAACATCTCCCATCGTGTTCTAGAGGCTGCACGGAGGTCTGCAGAGTGTTTTGCAAGAAGAGAAAGAAAGTTGTCCAAAACAGCTTGCAATCGAATGTTCATGTGAATAGAAAAGGCAGGAGAGTGGTCAGGTACTGTTTTCTCTCTGTTGGCAAGCTGCGCACACAATCGCAGTGTTGTACAGCTTGTTTCATCACCTTTGCGAAGTTGCCGCTCTCTCCGGCTCCCGGAGACGAAGAAGCTGCTTCTTCGCGCAAAGGCGATTCTGCCGCTCACAGTGCTCTGCGGTGTGCGCCTTCTGCCGAAAGAGGTCCGGGAGCGGTGCTTTGCTCTGCAGAGCACCGTACCTTCGTCTTTAGCCTCTCTTCTCGTCTACATCTTAGCAAAAAGCTTTTCCACTCTGTCTGGCAAGGAGAAACTGTGCCAGCACAGAAAACATCTCCCATCGTGTTCTAGAGGCTGCACGCAGGTCTGCCGAGTGTTTTGCAAGAAGAGAAAGAAAGTTGTCCAAAACAGCTTGCAATCGAATGTTCATGTGGATAGAAAAGGCAGCAGAGTGGTCAGGTACTGTTTTCTCTCAGTTGTCATGCTGCGCACACAATCGCAGTGTTGTACAGCTTGTTTCATCACCTTTGCGAAGTTGCCGCTCTCTCCGGCTCCCGGAGACGAAGAAGCTGCTTCTTCGCGCAAAGACGATTCTGCCGCTCACAGTGCTCTGCGCTGTGCGCCTTCTGCCGAAAGAGGTCCGGGAGCGGTGCTTAGCTCTGCAGAGCACCGTACCTTCGTCTTTAGCCTCTCTTCTGGTCTACATCTTAGCAAAAAGCTTTTCCACTCTGTCTGGCAAGGAGAAACTGTGCCAGCACAGAAAACATCTCCCATCGTGTTCTAGAGGCTGCACGGAGGTCTGCCGAGTGTTTTGCAAGAAGAGAAAGAAAGTTGTCCAAAACAGCTTGCAATCGAATGTTCATGTGATTACAACAGGCAGGAGAGTGGTAAGGTACTGTTTTCTCTCAGTTGGCAAGCGGCGCACACAATCGCAGTGTTGTACAGCTTGTTTCATCACCTTTGCCAAGTTGCCGCTCTCTCCGGCTCCCGGAGACGAAGAAGCTGCTTCTTCGCGCAAAGACGATTCTGCCGCTCACAGTGCTCTGCGGTGTGCGCCTTCTGCCGAAAGAGGTCCGGGAGCGGTGTTTAGCTCTGCAGAGCACCGTACCTTCGTCTTTAGCCTCTCTTCTCGTCTACATCTTAGCAAAAAGCTTTTCCACTCTGTCTGGCAAGGAGAAACTGTGCCTGCACAAAAAACATCTCCCATCGTGTTCGAGAGGCTGCACGGAGGTCTGCAGAGTGTTTTGCAAGAAGAGAAAGAAAGTTGTCCAAAACAGCTTCCAATCGAATGTTCATGTGAATAGAAAAGGCAGGAGAGTGGTCAGGTACTGTTTTCTCTCAGTTGGCAAGCTGCGCACACAATCGCAGTGTTGTACAGCTTGTTTCATCACCTTTGCAAAGTTGCCGCTCTCTCCGGCTCCCGGAGACGAAGAAGCTGCTTCTTCGCGCAAAGGCGATTCTGCCGCTCACAGTGCTCTGCGGTGTGCGCCTTCTGCCGAAAGAGGTCCGGGAGCGGTGCTTAGCTCTGCAGAGCACCGTACCTTCGTCTTTAGCCTCTCTTCTCGTCTACATCTTAGCAAAAAGCTTGTCCACTCTGTCTGGCAAGGAGAAACTGTGCCTGCACAAAAAACATCTCCCATCATGTTCGAGAGGCTGCACGGAGGTCTGCAGAGTGTTTTGCAAGAAGAGAAAGAAAGTTGTCCAAAACAGCTTCCAATCGAATGTTCATGTGAATAGAAAAGGCAGGAGAGTGGTCAGGTACTGTTTTCTCTCAGTTGGCAAGCTGCGCACACAATCGCAGTGTTGTACAGCTTGTTTCATCACCTCTGGGAAGTTGCCGCTCTCTCCGGCTCCCGGAGACGAAGAAGCTGCTTCTTCGCGCAAAGGCGATTTTGCCGCTCACAGTGCTCTGCGGTGTGCGCCTTCTGCCGAAAGAGGTCCGGGAGCGGTGCTTAGCTCTGCAGAGCACCGTACCTTCGTCTTTAGCCTCTCTTCTGGTCTACATCTTTGCAAAAAGCTTTTCCACTCTGTCTGGCAAGGAGAAACTTTACCAGCACAGAAAACATCTCCCATCGTGTTCTAGAGGCTGCACGCAGGTCTGCCGAGTGTTTTGCAAGAAGAGAAAGAAAGTTGTCCAAAACAGCTTGCAATCGAATGTTCATGTGAATAGAAAAGGCAGGAGAGTGGTCAGGTACTGTTTTCTCTCAGTTGGCAAGCTGCGCACACAATCGCAGTGTCGTACAGCTTGTTTCATCACCTTTGCGAAGCTGCCGCTCTCTCCGGCTCCCGGAGACGAAGAAGCTGCTTCTTCGCGCAAAGACGATTCTGCCGCTCACAGTGCTCTGCAGTGTGTGTCTTCTGCCGAAGGAGGCCCGGGAGCTGTGTTTAGCTCTGCCGAGCACCATACCTGCTTCTTTAGCCTCTCTTCTCGTCTACATCTTAGCAAAAAGCTTTTCCACTCTGTTTGGCAAGGAGAAACTGTGCCAGCACAAAAAACATCTCCCATCGTGTTCTAGAGGCTGCACGGAGGTCTGCCGAGTGTTTTGCAAGAAGAGAAAGAAAGTTGTCCAAAACAGCTTGCAATCGAATGTTCATGTGAATAGAAAATGCAGGAGAGTGGTCAGGTACTGTTTTCTCTCAGTTGGCAAGCTGCGCACACAATCGCAGTGTTGTACAGCTTGTTTCATCACCTTTGCGAAGTTGCCGCTCTCTCCGGCTCCCGGAGACGAAGAAGCTGCTTCTTCGCGCAAAGACGATTCTGCCGCTCACAGTGCTCTGCGGTGTGCGCCTTCTGCCGAAAGAGGTACCAGAGCTGTGCTTAGCTCTGCAGAGCACTCTACCTGCTTCTTTAGCCTCTCTTCTCGTCTACATCTTAGCAAAAAGCTTTTCCACTCTGTCTGGCAAGGAGAAACTGTGCCAGCACAGAAAACATCTCCCATCGTGTTCTAGAGGCTGCACGCAGGTCTGCCGAGTGTTTTGCAAGAAGAGAAAGAAAGTTGTCCAAAACAGCTTGCAATCGAATGTTCATGTGAATAGAAAAGGCAGCAGAGTGGTCAGGTACTGTTTTCTCTCAGTTGGCAAGCTGGGCACACAATCGCAGTGTTGTACAGCTTGTTTCATCACCTTTGCGAAGTTGCCGCTCTCTCCGGCTCCCGGAGACGAAGAAGCTGCTTCTTCGCGCAAAGACGATTCTGCCGCTCACAGTGCTCTGCGGTGTGTGTCTTCTGCCGAAAGAGGTCCGGGAGCGGTGCTTAGCTCTGCAGAGCACCGTACCTTCGTCTTTAGCCTCTCTTCTGGTCTACATCTTAGCAAAAAGCTTTTCCACTCTGTCTGGCAAGGAGAAACTGTGCCAGCACAGAAAACATCTCCCATCGTTTTCTAGAGGCTGCACGGAGGTCTGCAGAGTGTTTTGCAAGAAGAGAAAGAAAGTTGTCCAAAACAGCTTGCAATCGAATGTTCTTGTGAATAGAAAAGGCAGGAGAGTGGTCAGGTACTGTTTTCTCTCACTTGGCAAGCTGCGCACACAATCGCAGTGTCGTACAGCTTGTTTCATCACCTTTGCGAAGCTGCCGCTCTCTCCGGCTCCCGGAGACGAAGAAGCTGCTTCTTCGCGCAAAGACGATTCTGCCGCTCACAGTGCTCTGCGGTGTGCGCCTTCTGCCGAAAGAGGTCCGGGAGCTGTGCTTAGCTCTGCGGAGCACTCTACCTGCTTCTTTAGCCTCTCTTCTCGTCTACATCTTAGCAAAAAGCTTTTCCACTCTGTCTGGCAAGGAGAAACTGTGCCTGCACAAAAAACAACTCCCATCGTGTTCTAGAAGCTGCACGGAGGTCTGCCGAGTGTTTTGCAAGAAGAGAAAGAAAGTTGTCCAAAACAGCTTGCAATCGAATGTTCATGTGAATAGAAAAGGCAGCAGAGTGGTCAGGTACTGTTTTCTCTCACTTGGCAAGCTGCGCACACAATCGCAGTGTTGTACAGCTTGTTTCATCACCTTTGCGAAGTTGTCGCTCTCTCCGGCTCCCGGAGACGAAGAAGCTGCTTCTTCGCGCAAAGACCATTCTGCCGCTCACAGTGCTCTGCGGTGTGCGCCTTCTGCCGAAAGAGGTCCGGGAGCGGTGCTTAGCTCTGCAGAGCACCGTACCTTCGTCTTTAGCCTCTCTTCTCGTCTACATCTTAGCAAAAAGCTTTTCCACTCTGTCTGGCAAGGAGAAACTGTGCCAGCACAGAAAACATCTCCCATCGTGTTCTAGAGGCTGCACGGAGGTCTGCCGAGTGTTTTGCAAGAAAAGAAAGAAAGTTGTCCAAAACAGCTTCCAATCGAATGTTCATGTGAATAGAAAAGGCAGCAGAGTGGTCAGGTACTGTTTTCTCTCACTTGGCAAGCTGCGCACACAATCGCAGTGTTGTACAGCTTGTTTCATCACCTTTGCGAAGCTGCCGCTCTCTCCGGCTCCCGGAGACGAAGAAGCTGCTTCTTCGCGCAAAGACGATTCTGCCGCTCACAGTGCTCTGCGGTGTGCGCCTTCTGCCGAAAGAGGTCCGGGAGCGGTGCTTAGCTCTGCAGAGCACCGTACCTTCGTCTTTAGCCTCTCTTCTCGTCTACATCTTAGCAAAAAGCTTTTCCACTCTGTCTGGCCAGGAGAAACTTTGCCAGCACATAAAACATCTCCCATCGTGTTCTAGAAGCTGCACGGAGATCTGCCGAGTGTTTTGCAAGAAGAGAAAGAAAGTTGTCCAAAACAGCTTGCAATCGAATGTTCATGTGAATAGAAAAGGCAGGAGAGTGGTCAGGTACTGTTTTCTCTCAGTTGGCAAGCTGCGCACACAATCGCAGTGTTGTACAGCTTGTTTCATCACCTTTGCGAAGTTGCCGCTCTCTCCGGCTCCCGGAGACGAAGAAGCTGCTTCTTCGCGCAAAGACGATTCTGCCGCTCACAGTGCTCTGCGGTGTGCGCCTTCTGCCGAAAGTGGTCCGGGAGCGGTGCTTAGCTCTGCAGAGCACCATACCTGCTTCTTTAGCCTCTCTACTGGTCTAAATCTTAGCAAAAAGCTTTTCCACTCTGTCTGGCAAGGAGAAACTGTGCCAGCACAAAAAACATCTCCCATCGTGTTCTAGAGGCTGCACGGAGGTCTGCCGAGTGTTTTGCAAGAAGAGAAAGAAAGTTGTCCAAAACAGCTTGCAATCGAATGTTCATGTGATTACAACAGGCAGGAGAGTGGTAAGGTACTGTTTTCTCTCAGTTGGCAAGCTGCGCACACAATCGCAGTGTCGTACAGCTTGTTTCATCACCTTTGCGAAGCTGCCGCTCTCTCCGGCTCCCGGAGACGAAGAAGCTGCTTCTTCGCGCAAAGACGATTCTGCCGCTCACAGTGCTCTGCGGTGTGCGCCTTCTGCCGAAAGAGGTCCGGGAGCTGTGCTTAGCTCTGCAGAGCACTCTACCTCCTTCTTTAGCCTCTCTTCTCGTCTACATCTTAGCAAAAAGCTTTTCCACTCTGTCTGGCAAGGAGAAACTGTGCCAGCACAGAAAACATCTCCCATCGTGTTCTAGAGGCTGCACGGAGGTCTGCCGAGTGTTTTGCAAGAAGAGAAAGAAAGTTGTCCAAAACAGCTTGCAATCGAATGTTCATGTGAATAGAAAAGGCAGGAGAGTGGTCAGGTACTGTTTTCTCTCAGTTGGCAAGCTGCGCACACAATCGCAGTGTTGTACAGCTTGTTTCATCACCTTTGCGAAGTTGCCGCTCTCTCCGGCTCCCGGAGACGAAGAAGCTGCTTCTTCGCGCAAAGGCGATTCTGCCGCTCACAGTGCTCTGCGGTGTGCGCCTTCTGCCGAAAGAGGTCCGGGAGCGGTGCTTAGCTCTGCAGAGCACCGTACCTTCGTCTTTAGCCTCTCTTCTCGTCTACATCTTAGCAAAAAGCTTTTCCACTCTGTCTGGCAAGGAGAAACTGTGCCAGCACAGAAAACATCTCCCATCGTGTTCTAGAGGCTGCACGCAGGTCTGCCGAGTGTTTTGCAAGAAGAGAAAGAAAGTTGTCCAAAACAGCTTGCAATCGAATGTTCATGTGAATAGAAAAGGCAGCAGAGTGGTCAGGTACTGTTTTCTCTCAGTTGGCAAGCTGCGCACACAATCGCAGTGTTGTACAGCTTGTTTCATCACCTTTGCGAAGTTGCCGCTCTCTCCGGCTCCCGGAGACGAAGAAGCTGCTTCTTCGCGCAAAGACGATTCTGCCGCTCACAGTGCTCTGCGGTGTGCGCCTTCTGCCGAAAGAGGTCCGGGAGCGGTGCTTTGCTCTGCAGAGCACCGTACCTTCGTCTTTAGCCTCTCTTCTCGTCTACATCTTAGCAAAAAGCTTTTCCACTCTGTCTGGCAAGGAGAAACTGTGCCAGCACAGAAAACATCTCCCATCGTGTTCTAGAGGCTGCACGCAGGTCTGCCGAGTGTTTTGCAAGAAGAGAAAGAAAGTTGTCCAAAACAGCTTGCAATCGAATGTTCATGTGAATAGAAAAGGCAGCAGAGTGGTCAGGTACTGTTTTCTCTCAGTTGGCAAGCTGCGCACACAATCGCAGTGTTGTACAGCTTGTTTCATCACCTTTGCGAAGTTGCCGCTCTCTCCGGCTCCCGGAGACGAAGAAGCTGCTTTTTCGCGCAAAGACGATTCTGCCGCTCACAGTGCTCTGCGGTGTGCGCCTTCTGCCGAAAGAGGTCCGGGAGCGGTGCTTAGCTCTGCAGAGCACCGTACCTTCGTCTTTAGCCTCTCTTCTCGTCTACATCTTAGCAAAAAGCTTTTCCACTCTGTCTGGCAAGGAGAAACTGTGCCAGCACAGAAAACATCTCCCATCGTCTTCTAGAGGCTGCACGGAGGTCTGCCGAGTGTTTTGCAAGAAGAGAAAGAAAGTTGTCCAAAACAGCTTGCAATCGAATGTTCATGTGAATAGAAAAGGCAGCAGAGTGGTCAGGTACTGTTTTCTCTCAGTTGGCAAGCTGCGCACACAATCGCAGTGTTGTACAGCTTGTTTCATCACCTTTGCGAAGCTGCCGCTCTCTCCGGCTCCAGGAGACGAAGAAGCTGCTTCTTCGCGCAAAGACGATTCTGCCGCTCACAGTGCTCTGCGGTGTGCGCCTTCTGCCGAAAGTGGTCCGGGAGCTGTGCTTAGCTCTGCAGAGCACTCTACCATCGTCTTTTGCCTCTCTTCTCGTCTACATCTTAGCAAAAAGCTTTTCCACTCTGTCTGGCAAGGAGAAACTGTGCCAGCACAGAAAACATCTCCCATCGTGTTCTAGAGGCTGCACGGAAATCTGCCGAGTGTTTTGCAAGAAGAGAAAGAAAGTTGTCCAAAACAGCTTGCAATCGAATGTTCATGTGAATAGAAAAGGCAGCAGAGTGGTCAGGTACTGTTTTCTCTCAGTTGGCAAGCTGCGCACACAATCGCAGTGTTGTACAGCTTGTTTCATCACCTTTGCGAAGTTGCCGCTCTCTCCGGCTCCCGGAGACGAAGAAGCTGCTTCTTCGCGCAAAGACGATTCTGCCGCTCACAGTGCTCTGCGGTGTGCGCCTTCTGCCGAAAGAGGTCCGGGAGCGGTGCTTAGCTCTGCAGAGCACCATACCTGCTTCTTTAGCCTCTCTTCTCGTCTACATCTTAGCAAAAAGCTTTTCCACTCTGTCTGGCAAGGAGAAACTGTGCCAGCACAGAAAACATCTCCCATCGTGTTCTAGAGGCTGCACGGAGGTCTGCCAAGTGTTATGCAAGAAGAGAAAGAAAGTTGTCCAAAACAGCTTGCAATCGAATATTCATGTGATTACAACAGGCAGGAGAGTGGTCAGGTACTGTTTTCTCTCACTTGGCAAGCTGCGCACACAATCGCAGTGTTGTACTGCTTGTTTCATCACCTTTGCGAAGTTGCCGCTCTCTCCGGCTCCAGGAGACGAAGAAGCTGCTTCTTCGCGCAAAGACGATTCTGCCGCTCACAGTGCTCTGCGGTGTGCGCCTTCTGCCGAAAGACGCCCGGGAGCTGTGCTTAGCTCTGCAGTGCACTCTACCTGCTTCTTTAGCCTCTCTTCTCGTCTACATCTTAGCAAAAAGCTTTTCCACTCTGTCTGGCAAGGAGAAACTGTGCCAGCACAGAAAACATCTCCCATCGTGTTCTAGAGGCTGCACGCAGGTCTGCCGAGTGTTTTGCAAGAAGAGAAAGAAAGTTGTCCACAACAGCTTGCAATCGAATATTCATGTGAATAGAAAATGCAGGAGAGTGGTCAGGTACTGTTTTCTCTGAGTTGGCAAGCTGCGCACACAATCGCAGTGTTGTACGGCTTGTTTCATCACCTTTGCGAAGTTGCCGCTCTCTCCGGCTCCCAGAGACGAAGAAGCTGCTTCTTCGCGCAAAGGCGATTCTGCCGCTCACAGTGCTCTGCGGTGTGCGCCTTCTGCCGAAAGAGGTCCGGCAGCGGTGCTTAGCTCGGCAGAGCACCGTACCTTCGTCTTTAGCCTCTCTTCTCGTCTACATCTTAGCAAAAAGCTTTTCCACTCTGTCTGGCAAGGAGAAACTGTGCCAGCACAAAAAACATCTCCCATCGTGTTCTAGAGGCTGCACGCAGGTCTGCCGAGTGTTTTGCAAGAAGAGAAAGAAAGTTGTCCAAAACAGCTTGCAATCGAAAGTTCATGTGAATAGAAAAGGCAGGAGAGTGGTCAGGTACTGTTTTCTCTCAGTTGGCAAGCTGCGCACACAATCGCAGTGTCGTACAGCTTGTTTCATCACCTTTGCGAAGCTGCCGCTCTCTCCGGCTCCCGGAGACGAAGAAGCTGCTTCTTCGCGCAAAGGCGATTCTGCCGCTCACAGTGCTCTGCGGTGTGCGCCTTCTGCCGAAAGAGGTCCGGGAGCGGTGCTTAGCTCTGCAGAGCACCGTACCTTCGTCTTTAGCCTCTCTTCTCGTCTACATCTTAGCAAAAAGCTTTTCCACTCTGTCTGGCAAGGAGAAACTGTGCCAGCACAGAAAACATCTCCCATCGTGTTCTAGAGGCTGCACGCAGGTCTGCCGAGTGTTTTGCAAGAAGAGAAAGAAAGTTGTCCAAAACAGCTTGCAATCGAATGTTCATGTGAATAGAAAAGGCAGCAGAGTGGTCAGGTACTGTTTTCTCTCAGTTGGCAAGCTGCGCACACAATCGCAGTGTTGTACAGCTTGTTTCATCACCTTTGCGAAGTTGCCGCTCTCTCCGGCTCCCGGAGACGAAGAAGCTGCTTCTTCGCGCAAAGACGATTCTGCCGCTCACAGTGCTCTGCGGTGTGCGCCTTCTGCCGAAAGAGGTCCGGGAGCGGTGCTTAGCTCTGCAGAGCACCGTACCTTCGTCTTTAGCCTCTCTTCTGGTCTACATCTTAGCAAAAAGCTTTTCCACTCTGTCTGGCAAGGAGAAACTGTGCCAGCACAGAAAACATCTCCCATCGTGTTCTAGAGGCTGCACGCAGGTCTGCGAGTGTTTTGCAAGAAGAGAAAGAAAGTTGTCCAAAACAGCTTGCAATCGAATGTTCATGTGAATGGAAAAGGCAGCAGAGTGGTCAGGTACTGTTTTCTGTCAGTTGGCAAGCTGCGCACACAATCGCAGTGTTGTACAGCTTGTTTCATCACCTTTGCGAAGTTGCCGCTCTCTCCGGCTCCCGGAGACGAAGAAGCTGCTTTTTCGCGCAAAGACGATTCTGCCGCTCACAGTGCTCTGCGGTGTGCGCCTTCTGCCGAAAGAGGTCCGGGAGCGGTGCTTAGCTCTGCAGAGCACCGTACCTTCGTCTTTAGCCTCTCTTCTCGTCTACATCTTAGCAAAAAGCTTTTCCACTCTGTCTGGCAAGGAGAAACTGTGCCAGCACAGAAAACATCTCCCATCGTCTTCTAGAGGCTGCACGGAGGTCTGCCGAGTGTTTTGCAAGAAGAGAAAGAAAGTTGTCCAAAACAGCTTGCAATCGAATGTTCATGTGAAAATAAAAGGCAGCAGAGTGGTCAGGTACTGTTTTCTCTCAGTTGGCAAGCTGCGCACACAATCGCAGTGTTGTACAGCTTCTTTCATCACCTTTGCGAAGCTGCCGCTCTCTCCGCTCCAGGAGACGAAGAAGCTGCTTCTTCGCGCAAAGACGATTCTGCCGCTCACAGTGCTCTGCGGTGTGCGCCTTCTGCCGAAAGTGGTCCGGGAGCTGTGCTTAGCTCTGCAGAGCACTCTACCATCGTCTTTTGCCTCTCTTCTCGTCTACATCTTAGCAAAAAGCTTTTCCACTCTGTCTGGCAAGGAGAAACTGTGCCAGCACAGAAAACATCTCCCATCGTGTTCTAGAGGCTGCACGGAAATCTGCCGAGTGTTTTGCAAGAAGAGAAAGAAAGTTGTCCAAAACAGCTTGCAATCGAATGTTCATGTGAATAGAAAAGGCAGCAGAGTGGTCAGGTACTGTTTTCTCTCAGTTGGCAAGCTGCGCACACAATCGCAGTGTTGTACAGCTTGTTTCATCACCTTTGCGAAGTTGCCGCTCTCTCCGGCTCCCGGAGACGAAGAAGCTGCTTCTTCGCGCAAAGACGATTCTGCCGCTCACAGTGCTCTGCGGTGTGCGCCTTCTGCCGAAAGAGGTCCGGGAGCGGTGCTTAGCTCTGCAGAGCACCATACCTGCTTCTTTAGCCTCTCTTCTCGTCTACATCTTAGCAAAAAGCTTTTCCACTCTGTCTGGCAAGGAGAAACTGTGCCAGCACAGAAAACATCTCCCATCGTGTTCTAGAGGCTGCACGGAGGTCTGCCAAGTGTTATGCAAGAAGAGAAAGAAAGTTGTCCAAAACAGCTTGCAATCGAATATTCATGTGATTACAACAGGCAGGAGAGTGGTCAGGTACTGTTTTCTCTCACTTGGCAAGCTGCGCACACAATCGCAGTGTTGTACTGCTTGTTTCATCACCTTTGCGAAGTTGCCGCTCTCTCCGGCTCCAGGAGACGAAGAAGCTGCTTCTTCGCGCAAAGACGATTCTGCCGCTCACAGTGCTCTGCGGTGTGCGCCTTCTGCCGAAAGACGCCCGGGAGCTGTGCTTAGCTCTGCAGTGCACTCTACCTGCTTCTTTAGCCTCTCTTCTCGTCTACATCTTAGCAAAAAGCTTTTCCACTCTGTCTGGCAAGGAGAAACTGTGCCAGCACAGAAAACATCTCCCATCGTGTTCTAGAGGCTGCACGCAGGTCTGCCGAGTGTTTTGCAAGAAGAGAAAGAAAGTTGTCCACAACAGCTTGCAATCGAATATTCATGTGAATAGAAAATGCAGGAGAGTGGTCAGGTACTGTTTTCTCTGAGTTGGCAAGCTGCGCACACAATCGCAGTGTTGTACGGCTTGTTTCATCACCTTTGCGAAGTTGCCGCTCTCTCCGGCTCCCAGAGACGAAGAAGCTGCTTCTTCGCGCAAAGGCGATTCTGCCGCTCACAGTGCTCTGCGGTGTGCGCCTTCTGCCGAAAGAGGTCCGGCAGCGGTGCTTAGCTCGGCAGAGCACCGTACCTTCGTCTTTAGCCTCTCTTCTCGTCTACATCTTAGCAAAAAGCTTTTCCACTCTGTCTGGCAAGGAGAAACTGTGCCAGCACAAAAAACATCTCCCATCGTGTTCTAGAGGCTGCACGCAGGTCTGCCGAGTGTTTTGCAAGAAGAGAAAGAAAGTTGTCCAAAACAGCTTGCAATCGAAAGTTCATGTGAATAGAAAAGGCAGGAGAGTGGTCAGGTACTGTTTTCTCTCTGTTGGCAAGCTGCGCACACAATCGCAGTGTTGTACAGCTTGTTTCATCACCTTTGCGAAGTTGCCGCTCTCTCCGGCTCCCGGAGACGAAGAAGCTGCTTTTTCGCGCAAAGACGATTCTGCCGCTCACAGTGCTCTGCGGTGTGCGCCTTCTGCCGAAAGAGGTCCGGGAGCGGTGCTTAGCTCTGCAGAGCACCGTACCTTCGTCTTTAGCCTCTCTTCTCGTCTACATCTTAGCAAAAAGCTTTTCCACTCTGTCTGGCAAGGAGAAACTGTGCCAGCACAGAAAACATCTCCCATCGTCTTCTAGAGGCTGCACGGAGGTCTGCCGAGTGTTTTGCAAGAAGAGAAAGAAAGTTGTCCAAAACAGCTTGCAATCGAATGTTCATGTGAAAATAAAAGGCAGCAGAGTGGTCAGGTACTGTTTTCTCTCAGTTGGCAAGCTGCGCACACAATCGCAGTGTTGTACAGCTTGTTTCATCACCTTTGCGAAGCTGCCGCTCTCTCCGGCTCCCGGAGACGAAGAAGCTGCTTCTTCGCGCAAAGGCGATTCTGCCGCTCACAGTGCTCTGCGGTGTGCGCCTTCTGCCGAAATTGGTCCGGGAGCGGTGCTTAGCTCTGCAGAGCACCATTCCTGCTTCTTTAGCCTCTCTTCTCGTCTACATCTTAGCAAAAAGCTTTTCCACTCTGTCTGGCAAGGAGAAACTGTGCCAGCACAGAAAACATCTCCCATCGTGTTCTAGAGGCTGCACGGAGGTCTGCCGAGTGTTTTGAAAGAAGAGAAAGAAAGTTGTCCAAAACAGCTTCCAATCGAATGTTCATGTGAATAGAAAAGGCAGCAGAGTGGTCAGGTACTGTTTTCTCTCACTTGGCAAGCTGCGCACACAATCGCAGTGTCGTACAGCTTGTTTCATCACCTTTGCGAAGTTGCCGCTCTCTCCGGCTCCCGGAGACGAAGAAGCTGCTTCTTCGCGCAAAGACGATTCTGCCGCTCACAGTGCTCTGCGGTGTGGGCCTTCTGCCGAAAGTGGTCCGGGAGCGGTGCTTAGCTCTGCAGAGCACTCTACCTGCTTCTTTAGCCTCTCTTCTCGTCTACATCTTAGCAAAAAGCTTTTCCACTCTGTCTGGCAAGGAGAAACTGTGCCAGCACAGAAAACATCTCCCATCGTGTTCTAGAGGCTGCACGGAGGTCTGCCGAGTGTTTTGCAAGAAGAGAAAGAAAGTTGTCCAAAACAGCTTCCAATCGAATGTTCATGTGAATAGAAAAGGCAGGAGAGTGGTCAGGTACTGTTTTCTCTCAGTTGGCAAGCTGCGCACACAATCGCAGTGCTGTACAGCTTGTTTCATCACCTTTGCGAAGTTGCCGCTCTCTCCGGCTCCCGGAGACGAAGAAGCGGCTTCTTCGCGCAAAGACGATTCTGCCGCTCACAGTGCTCTGCGGTGTGCGCCTTCTGCCGAAAGACGCCCGGGAGCGGTGCTTAGCTCTGCAGAGCACCATACCTGCTTCTTTATCCTCTCTTCTCGTCTACATCTTAGCAAAAAGCTTTTCCACTCTGTCTGGCAAGGAGAAACTGTGCCAGCACAAAAAACATCTCCCATCGTGTTCTAGAGGCTGCACTGAGGTCTGCCGAGTGTTTTGCAAGAAGAGAAAGAAAGTTGTCCAAAACAGCTTGCAATCGAAAGTTCATGTGAATAGAAAAGGCAGGAGAGTGGTCAGGTACTGTTTTCTCTCACTTGGCAAGCTGCGCACACAATCGCAGTGTCGTACAGCTTGTTTCATCACCTTTGCGAAGCTGCCGCTCTCTCCGGCTCCCGGAGACGAAGAAGCTGCTTCTTCGCGCAAAGACGATTCTGCCGCTCACAGTGCTCTGCGGTGTGCGCCTTCTGCCGAAAGAGGTCCGAGAGCTGTGCTTAGCTCTGCAGAGCACTCTACCTGCTTCTTTAGCCTCTCTTCTCGTCTACATCTTAGCAAAAAGCTTTTCCACTCTGTCTGGCAAGGAGAAACTGTGCCAGCACAGAAAACATCTCCCATCGTGTTCTAGAGGCTGCACGCAGGTCTGCCGAGTGTTTTGCAAGAAGAGAAAGAAAGTTGTCCAAAACAGCTTGCAATCGAATGTTCATGTGAATAGAAAAGGCAGCAGAGTGGTCAGGTACTGTTTTCTCTCAGTTGGCAAGCTGCGCACACAATCGCAGTGTTGTACAGCTTGTTTCATCACCTTTGCGAAGTTGCCGCTCTCTCCGGCTCCCGGAGACGAAGAAGCTGCTTCTTCGCGCAAAGGCGATTCTGCCGCTCACAGTGCTCTGCGGTGTGCGACTTCTGCCGAAAGAGGTCCGGGAGCGGTGCTTAGCTCTGCAGAGCACCGTACCTTCGTCTTTAGCCTCTCTTCTCGTCTACATCTTAGCAAAAAGCTTTCCACTCTGTCTGGCAAGGAGAAACTGTGCCTGCACAAAAAACATCTCCCATCGTGTTCTAGAGGCTGCACGGAGGTCTGCAGAGTGTTTTGCAAGAAGAGAAAGAAAGTTGTCCAAAACAGCTTGCAATCGAATGTTCATGTGAATAGAAAAGGCAGGAGAGTGGTCAGGTACTGTTTTCTCTCAGTTGGCAAGCTGCGCACACAATCGCAGTGTTGTACAGCTTGTTTCATCACCTTTGCGAAGTTGCCGCTCTCTCCGGCTCCCGGAGACGAAGAAGCTGCTTCTTCGCGCAAAGACGATTCTGCCGCTCACAGTGCTCTGCGGTGTGCGCCTTCTGCCGAAAGAGGTCCGGGAGCGGTGCTTTGCTCTGCAGAGCACCGTACCTTCGTCTTTAGCCTCTCTTCTCGTCTACATCTTAGCAAAAAGCTTTTCCACTCTGTCTGGCAAGGAGAAACTTTACCAGCACAGAAAACATCTCCCATCGTGTTCTAGAGGCTGCACGGAGGTCTGCAGAGTGTTTTGCAAGAAGAGAAAGAAAGTTGTCCAAACAGCTTGCAATCGAATGTTCATGTGAATAGAAAAGGCAGGAGAGTGGTCAGGTACTGTTTTCTCTCTGTTGGCAAGCTGCGCACACAATCGCAGTGTTGTACAGCTTGTTTCATCACCTTTGCGAAGTTGCCGCTCTCTCCGGCTCCCGGAGACGAAGAAGCTGCTTCTTCGCGCAAAGGCGATTCTGCCGCTCACAGTGCTCTGCGGTGTGCGCCTTCTGCCGAAAGAGGTCCGGGAGCGGTGCTTTGCTCTGCAGAGCACCGTACCTTCGTCTTTAGCCTCTCTTCTCGTCTACATCTTAGCAAAAAGCTTTTCCACTCTGTCTGGCAAGGAGAAACTGTGCCAGCACAGAAAACATCTCCCATCGTGTTCTAGAGGCTGCACGCAGGTCTGCCGAGTGTTTTGCAAGAAGAGAAAGAAAGTTGTCCAAAACAGCTTGCAATCGAATGTTCATGTGGATAGAAAAGGCAGCAGAGTGGTCAGGTACTGTTTTCTCTCAGTTGTCATGCTGCGCACACAATCGCAGTGTTGTACAGCTTGTTTCATCACCTTTGCGAAGTTGCCGCTCTCTCCGGCTCCCGGAGACGAAGAAGCTGCTTCTTCGCGCAAAGACGATTCTGCCGCTCACAGTGCTCTGCGCTGTGCGCCTTCTGCCGAAAGAGGTCCGGGAGCGGTGCTTAGCTCTGCAGAGCACCGTACCTTCGTCTTTAGCCTCTCTTCTGGTCTACATCTTAGCAAAAAGCTTTTCCACTCTGTCTGGCAAGGAGAAACTGTGCCAGCACAGAAAACATCTCCCATCGTGTTCTAGAGGCTGCACGGAGGTCTGCCGAGTGTTTTGCAAGAAGAGAAAGAAAGTTGTCCAAAACAGCTTGCAATCGAATGTTCATGTGATTACAACAGGCAGGAGAGTGGTAAGGTACTGTTTTCTCTCAGTTGGCAAGCGGCGCACACAATCGCAGTGTTGTACAGCTTGTTTCATCACCTTTGCCAAGTTGCCGCTCTCTCCGGCTCCCGGAGACGAAGAAGCTGCTTCTTCGCGCAAAGACGATTCTGCCGCTCACAGTGCTCTGCGGTGTGCGCCTTCTGCCGAAAGAGGTCCGGGAGCGGTGTTTAGCTCTGCAGAGCACCGTACCTTCGTCTTTAGCCTCTCTTCTCGTCTACATCTTAGCAAAAAGCTTTTCCACTCTGTCTGGCAAGGAGAAACTGTGCCTGCACAAAAAACATCTCCCATCGTGTTCGAGAGGCTGCACGGAGGTCTGCAGAGTGTTTTGCAAGAAGAGAAAGAAAGTTGTCCAAAACAGCTTCCAATCGAATGTTCATGTGAATAGAAAAGGCAGGAGAGTGGTCAGGTACTGTTTTCTCTCAGTTGGCAAGCTGCGCACACAATCGCAGTGTTGTACAGCTTGTTTCATCACCTTTGCGAAGTTGCCGCTCTCTCCGGCTCCCGGAGACGAAGAAGCTGCTTCTTCGCGCAAAGGCGATTCTGCCGCTCACAGTGCTCTGCGGTGTGCGCCTTCTGCCGAAAGAGGTCCGGGAGCGGTGCTTAGCTCTGCAGAGCACCGTACCTTCGTCTTTAGCCTCTCTTCTCGTCTACATCTTAGCAAAAAGCTTGTCCACTCTGTCTGGCAAGGAGAAACTGTGCCTGCACAAAAAACATCTCCCATCATGTTCGAGAGGCTGCACGGAGGTCTGCAGAGTGTTTTGCAAGAAGAGAAAGAAAGTTGTCCAAAACAGCTTCCAATCGAATGTTCATGTGAATAGAAAAGGCAGGAGAGTGGTCAGGTACTGTTTTCTCTCAGTTGGCAAGCTGCGCACACAATCGCAGTGTTGTACAGCTTGTTTCATCACCTCTGGGAAGTTGCCGCTCTCTCCGGCTCCCGGAGACGAAGAAGCTGCTTCTTCGCGCAAAGGCGATTTTGCCGCTCACAGTGCTCTGCGGTGTGCGCCTTCTGCCGAAAGAGGTCCGGGAGCGGTGCTTAGCTCTGCAGAGCACCGTACCTTCGTCTTTAGCCTCTCTTCTGGTCTACATCTTTGCAAAAAGCTTTTCCACTCTGTCTGGCAAGGAGAAACTTTACCAGCACAGAAAACATCTCCCATCGTGTTCTAGAGGCTGCACGCAGGTCTGCCGAGTGTTTTGCAAGAAGAGAAAGAAAGTTGTCCAAAACAGCTTGCAATCGAATGTTCATGTGAATAGAAAAGGCAGGAGAGTGGTCAGGTACTGTTTTCTCTCAGTTGGCAAGCTGCGCACACAATCGCAGTGTCGTACAGCTTGTTTCATCACCTTTGCGAAGCTGCCGCTCTCTCCGGCTCCCGGAGACGAAGAAGCTGCTTCTTCGCGCAAAGACGATTCTGCCGCTCACAGTGCTCTGCAGTGTGTGTCTTCTGCCGAAGGAGGCCCGGGAGCTGTGTTTAGCTCTGCCGAGCACCATACCTGCTTCTTTAGCCTCTCTTCTCGTCTACATCTTAGCAAAAAGCTTTTCCACTCTGTTTGGCAAGGAGAAACTGTGCCAGCACAAAAAACATCTCCCATCGTGTTCTAGAGGCTGCACGGAGGTCTGCCGAGTGTTTTGCAAGAAGAGAAAGAAAGTTGTCCAAAACAGCTTGCAATCGAATGTTCATGTGAATAGAAAATGCAGGAGAGTGGTCAGGTACTGTTTTCTCTCAGTTGGCAAGCTGCGCACACAATCGCAGTGTTGTACAGCTTGTTTCATCACCTTTGCGAAGTTGCCGCTCTCTCCGGCTCCGGAGACGAAGAAGCTGCTTCTTCGCGCAAAGACGATTCTGCCGCTCACAGTGCTCTGCGGTGTGCGCCTTCTGCCGAAAGAGGTACCAGAGCTGTGCTTAGCTCTGCAGAGCACTCTACCTGCTTCTTTAGCCTCTCTTCTCGTCTACATCTTAGCAAAAAGCTTTTCCACTCTGTCTGGCAAGGAGAAACTGTGCCAGCACAGAAAACATCTCCCATCGTGTTCTAGAGGCTGCACGCAGGTCTGCCGAGTGTTTTGCAAGAAGAGAAAGAAAGTTGTCCAAAACAGCTTGCAATCGAATGTTCATGTGAATAGAAAAGGCAGCAGAGTGGTCAGGTACTGTTTTCTCTCAGTTGGCAAGCTGGGCACACAATCGCAGTGTTGTACAGCTTGTTTCATCACCTTTGCGAAGTTGCCGCTCTCTCCGGCTCCCGGAGACGAAGAAGCTGCTTCTTCGCGCAAAGACGATTCTGCCGCTCACAGTGCTCTGCGGTGTGTGTCTTCTGCCGAAAGAGGTCCGGGAGCGGTGCTTAGCTCTGCAGAGCACCGTACCTTCGTCTTTAGCCTCTCTTCTGGTCTACATCTTAGCAAAAAGCTTTTCCACTCTGTCTGGCAAGGAGAAACTGTGCCAGCACAGAAAACATCTCCCATCGTTTTCTAGAGGCTGCACGGAGGTCTGCAGAGTGTTTTGCAAGAAGAGAAAGAAAGTTGTCCAAAACAGCTTGCAATCGAATGTTCTTGTGAATAGAAAAGGCAGGAGAGTGGTCAGGTACTGTTTTCTCTCACTTGGCAAGCTGCGCACACAATCGCAGTGTCGTACAGCTTGTTTCATCACCTTTGCGAAGCTGCCGCTCTCTCCGGCTCCCGGAGACGAAGAAGCTGCTTCTTCGCGCAAAGACGATTCTGCCGCTCACAGTGCTCTGCGGTGTGCGCCTTCTGCCGAAAGAGGTCCGGGAGCTGTGCTTAGCTCTGCGGAGCACTCTACCTGCTTCTTTAGCCTCTCTTCTCGTCTACATCTTAGCAAAAAGCTTTTCCACTCTGTCTGGCAAGGAGAAACTGTGCCTGCACAAAAAACAACTCCCATCGTGTTCTAGAAGCTGCACGGAGGTCTGCCGAGTGTTTTGCAAGAAGAGAAAGAAAGTTGTCCAAAACAGCTTGCAATCGAATGTTCATGTGAATAGAAAAGGCAGCAGAGTGGTCAGGTACTGTTTTCTCTCACTTGGCAAGCTGCGCACACAATCGCAGTGTTGTACAGCTTGTTTCATCACCTTTGCGAAGTTGTCGCTCTCTCCGGCTCCCGGAGACGAAGAAGCTGCTTCTTCGCGCAAAGACCATTCTGCCGCTCACAGTGCTCTGCGGTGTGCGCCTTCTGCCGAAAGAGGTCCGGGAGCGGTGCTTAGCTCTGCAGAGCACCGTACCTTCGTCTTTAGCCTCTCTTCTCGTCTACATCTTAGCAAAAAGCTTTTCCACTCTGTCTGGCAAGGAGAAACTGTGCCAGCACAGAAAACATCTCCCATCGTGTTCTAGAGGCTGCACGGAGGTCTGCCGAGTGTTTTGCAAGAAAAGAAAGAAAGTTGTCCAAAACAGCTTCCAATCGAATGTTCATGTGAATAGAAAAGGCAGCAGAGTGGTCAGGTACTGTTTTCTCTCACTTGGCAAGCTGCGCACACAATCGCAGTGTTGTACAGCTTGTTTCATCACCTTTGCGAAGCTGCCGCTCTCTCCGGCTCCCGGAGACGAAGAAGCTGCTTCTTCGCGCAAAGACGATTCTGCCGCTCACAGTGCTCTGCGGTGTGCGCCTTCTGCCGAAAGAGGTCCGGGAGCGGTGCTTAGCTCTGCAGAGCACCGTACCTTC